>NW_006408694.1:3633324-3650605 GCF_000296735.1 Chrysochloris asiatica | reverse complement strand
GTAAAACTGATGATGTGCTCTGTAAATCTTCACTCAGTTAATGATAAAAGTAAAAAGATAATAGAATTTTTGCATGAATTTTTTGAAGCCCCCTCATATGACACTAACTCCTCATTTATTGATTGACTTGTTACCCAACATTTTACAGGCATGACAATAGTAACAATTCTACAAACTGCTTTACACATTAACGCCATACATCTGGCAGTCACAAATGCCAAGATGCAAAGCAATAGTAATGCTGACAATACTAATGTACTTTAGCATTCATGACTGCCAGATGTGTGTTGTTAATGTGCACACTTGTTTTTTACTATTTTCATAAATGCAAAATGTTGGGTAACAAGACAATCATGATGGTTAAGGTTATGTGTCAACTTTACTTGGCCATCATTTTCAGTGGTTCGATAGTTTGTAAGGATATAATTTGACAGTTATGTAATTATGTAATTTGGCAGTTCTTTCATAATATAGAAAACCTCTGTTTTATGATCCAATGTGATCAGTCTCCATTTTTAAATAGCTCTAAATTTTGCATAATTACCTGATCTTTGGAACATAACCATGTCAATAACCTTACTATAGCTAGAGATATAGGTACACACACACATGCATGAGAGTGAGTTAAAAATTATTCATACTCTGGCTATAGAATTTATTTTAGTCAATTTTTATGAAAGACAAATATGTCATATTCCACATAATCTTCTTGCTTTTCAATACATTTTGTCTATCAGTAAATAAGCTTCCATAATCCCTTACTAAAAAAGCTTTAGGCTGAGTTGTGAGCTAAAATTGCACCACGGTCTGCACTTCATCGGAGCTGAATCTTCATCCTCAAACTGCTGCTTTCAGGGGACCAAACAGGTGAAAATCTGATAAAGCAAGATCAATAAGTTAGTGAGGACGTTTTAACACCTCAAAAGTTTTTGTAGAGTTTCAACAGTGTGAGCAGAGGATTGTCATTCATGCAAGATCACAATACCCTTAGGTAGCAGTTCTCTGCTTTTAATCGGAAGTTTAGGTTTCAGTTCTTCTGTGAGCAACTCACTGTAAGAGCACTGTTGATTGTTGACCCTTTTTCCTGATAGTGTTCCAACAGCGACACTTGAGACTCCCAGAAAACGTCAATTTTCCAGTGGATGATTAGACTTCTGAACTTTTTCTTGGTTGGAGATTGAGACTGTTTCTACTCCACACTCTGCTGTTTACTGTCAGGTCTCCTCACCAGTTTTTTAAAGAAACATTTACCTTCCTTCAAGTATCAGTCCAAATTTCTTTGAAAGATGTCAAAATGCTTTTGTTTATGCTTTTCTGTGAGTCGTTTTGGTGCCCAACTCACACAAAATTTTTGAAATCCAAGTCTGTCATGGATTATTTCATAGGCAGAATCATAGTTAATGTGCAGATGATTTGTCACATAATGTACTGTCACTTGTGTATTGGACAGAATCATTTCACGTGCATTTCTCATCAGCAGTGGATGTGGACTGAAGTTTTAATATAACTGGAGTGTGGCTAAATTTTGGCTCACCTTCCTATATATGTTTTCACCACATAGACAGGTATAGGTAGAAAGATAGATGATTGGTTGATAGATGGTAGATATAAATAGATGATAGTTATATGTGGTGGAGTCGGTGCCGATTCATAGCACCTCTGTACAGGGTTTCCAAGTCTGTAAATCTGAGCAGAAAGCCTCATCTTTCTCCCTCAGAACAGCTAGTAGTTTCGAACTGCTGACGCTGAGGTTAGCGGCCCGAACCGTAACCTCTACGCTACCAGAGCTCCACATTGTGTGCTGTTTTTAAAAACTATAGTCGTCATGCATCCTACTAGAAGCTGAAATTGACCCATTAAAACTGTCTTTGTTTTGAGAGGTGCCACTTTTAGCAGGATTTTTTGCTCATATAGTATAAGCACTTGACCTCAAGATTGGTTTGAACTGCAAGGTCACCAGTTCAAACACCAGTGTCTCCTCGGAAACCCTATACAGTGTCGCTCTAGTAGCATAGTGGTTACGAATCGGGCTGCAAACGTTAAGGTCAGCAGCTCGAAAAAGTACCAGCTGTTCCGCTGGAGAAAGATGAGACTTTCTTCTCTGGTAAAGATTTACAGCCTGGGAAACCCTGTACATGGTCGCTATGAGTTGGAACTGACCCCAGGGCACATATACACCACCACCATAAGAGGGAACCAACTCGACAGACAGCACTTAGCAACAACAATAGCAACGTAAGTATAAGTATACCTTGAACTTGGTGAAGTCTTCCAAATACATACACTTCAGTTTATGGTCATTTTATTCAATTTAAATATATAAAAACTACGCTCTCTAGTGTGTGTGTCATGCATCTCTATAAGGAAAATTATGATGTAAAAGAGGGTTTCCACTGACAGGTTAGAACTCAGGGAATTTGTAGCCCTAATTTTGTACTGGACTGCAAAATCAGTTTGATCCATGGTTCAAGGTCCCCAGCCAATCCTCGGAAACACTATATAGGGTCACTATGGGTTGGAACTGACTCAACAGCACAAAACAACAACAAGAAAAACATGAGTCAGGAGACACATTAAGTTCTAGTCACTTCACACCCCTACCCCATCTTTGCATCAATGATGAAACAGGAAGCTGGGGTGGGAGAAAGGGGACCACAGTGAGCGGAGACTGCAGCAGCTATTAGGATGGAGTGCTCTACACTATCCCCTGTGTTATAATTCCATTTTTGCATATAATGTCTTCACACCTCCGCAGCAACACTCTGTGAATTTTGCTTTATGGATCAAGGGAATGGGGTTGTTTCCACATTTGGAGGAGAAATGACATGTATTGGAGATATCTGCAGTAACAAGTAGAGACAGTTACAACATGACTGGGGATAAAAGACGAACAGCTGAAAGTCATTTGAGGCACGTGAGAACAAGTCTCAACCAGGAAGAAATTAAAACTAGATCTTCAGAGACCCTCTTTAGGAAGGAGATCAAATTTGCTATAGCCATGTAGGCTGTTTGTTTCAGTATTAAACGGGAAGGTGACTCCAAAAGGATGGAGAGTGTGACAGGGACACAAAGGTACATAAGAACTGCATTTATAGAGCAGGCCAACCGTGGTAATAAATCAAAAGTTGATAACCAAATCTTGAGAATATAAAGGAAAAATTCAAATATATTTTCAGATATGCAAATGGAAAATAAGATATTTATAATTGAATTTTCTCTAAAGTAATAATACTATGCCAAAATTTGCTGCACTAAAAAATCCTCTAAGTTATTGCTTTATTAGCATATAATTTATGTTAATGAGGAACTCTACAATGGGATTATGGTTAAGATCCCCATTTAGCCCTCATTTTTATTGGCATTAATGACTATGACTACGAGATGTATCTCCTAATTTTTAAAGATTAGGATTAGTCATCCTTGACTGTTTTATTAACTTGTCAAACCCCAATGTGAAAATAAGAAATTGATTGACATCTTGCATTATCTTCTCCCAACCCAGAATCACACATGGCACGGGTGTTTGACTTGGAGAGGATGATTTGAATAATGAGCTAGCTAATCTAGCCCACAACCCTTGGTAGCTCATTCAATGTCCTCTTAAAGTGGGAGGTCATCAATCTGAAAACCCAGTTGTTTCTAAAGAACACAATACACACACACACACAAAAGCGAGAGACAGCTAGAAGAAACCATGCTCTCTAGAGGGCAAGATGAATGCCTGAGTAAACAAACATATGCAGTGATTTGGAAAGGGTCAATATGGCAGATAGATAATGTACTAGATCTTCACAGAGAAAAAGCCTTTTTTAGACAAGGACATGAAAAGATCCTCAAAGATGATCTCAAATTTCAAATATATGCAGACAGCTACACCAATTTTAAAATTTGCTGCTAAACACTGTTTCATGTGGTCCTCAAGAATCCTAGTTTTTCCTGCTCTAACTCCACCGTGTTTAAGGCAAACATGTTGAAGACACTTTTGTCCAAGTCCTTTGCTTAAAATAGCCCTCCAATTTGAGCTCCTTCAAACTACCCAATATTTTTCCTCCATTTCAATATATTCTAAAATTCTACTCTTCAATATAGCCTCCAAGCTGAACAAGATGTAAGAAAGGAGTAAGAGGGGTTCTTTGACCACCTCACTCTCAGGTTGTCTTATGATTTCCATAGCCAGTCCTGATTATCCATGAGATATGCTCTGATTGTACACGCACATGGATAATGATTTAACCTCTATTCATTTGCTGAGATCTCTAAGCAGGATGTCTGCACTGAAGGACCATCATTGAGTAAACAGCTTATTTCCTTTTTAGTCTGCCCGTTCTGCTCCACAATCCCTGTTCAGGCCTTGTTTGTAATTATAAACAATTTTAAGTGGAAACTGTCTCTTTAAATTTTGAGGAGATCTTTGTGCATACATAGTAGAACCCTTTAGGGGTGGGAGTGGAGTGTCCACTCACTCAGGCACCCCCTCAAGTCACCAGAATGGAGGTGCACAGACAGTGAAAGACCAATGAACAGATACCAAAAATAAAAGAATGTCCACACCTTTATCTCTGTGGTTCTGTCAGGTATTCATGGCTGCTCTGTTCCTTCCCACTCTTTGTCTCCCCCAACATGGTGGCTCCAGGAGCAGCTGAGCATTTTGAATTAGAAAGCAATGGATTTCTTGCTTCTGCTACAAATCCCCATAGCTGTAAGACTTCCAACCTTCTATGTGGTTCAGAGTTCTGGCATCACCCCCTGAGCCTGCTTGGTCCGGTATTCTGTTGACGGAGGATCTCCTCACTACACTTCCACCCGATCCACCATCTTGTTTGTTCTCCCCATACGGTCACCTTTATTTCTTTCAGCTTGAGATATGCTGAGCATGTTCTTCCATTTGGTTTTCTAATTCCAAGGCTTTGCATATTTCATTATAATACTTATTTTGTCTTCTCAAGTTGCCCTTTTAAAATTTCTATTTAGTTCTTTTACTTCATCATTTCTCCATTTCACTTTAGTTACACTATGTAACAAGAGCAGGTTTTAGACTCTCTTCTGACATCATTTTGGTATTTCTTTATTTCCTGTCTTTTTAATGACCTTTTGCTTTCTTCATGTCTTCTGTCGTTAGTGTTCAGCTCATCAAATCTGTTCTTGAGGTGGTCTCTAAACTCAGGTGGGAAAAACTCAGGATCATCTCTTGTGAACTTGTTTTAAGTTTCTTCAGCTTCAGATTGAACTTTTATATGAGTTATTGATGGTCTTTCCCCTTTTTGGATGATGATATTGAGTTTCTCCATCATTTCTTTCCACAGATGAAATTGATTTGCTTCCTATGTATATCATCTAGCGAAGTCCACATTTATAGTTACCAGTTATGTTGCTGGAAAAAGTATTTGCAATGAATAAATTTTTGTTCTTGAAAAATTCTATCATACAATCTCCAGTATCATTTCTATCACCAAACCCATATTTTCCAATTACCAATCCTTACTCTTTGTTTTCAACTTTCACATTCTAACCACCAGTGTTGATCAATTCATCTTAATTGCATGTTGATTAATTTCAGACTGAAGAAGTTGGTAGAATTCTTCAGTTAATTCATCACTCAAAGTGGTTAGTGCATAAATTTAATAATAGTTTAACTTGTGGTAATGGTGTGAGGTGGAGTCCATTCCAATTCATAGTGACCCGCTATTGGGTTTTCAAGTCTGTAAATCTTGAAAATGGAAGCAGAAAAGCTCATCTTTCTCCCATGGGACAGCTGGTAGTTTCAAACTGCTGACCTTGAGGTTAGAAGCCTGACTAGTAACCACTATGCTACCAGAGCTCCTAACTTGTAGACATTATGGATGTTATCCAATTATAGACAGCATAGATAGTACTTGAGATTTTCTTTTTGATGATGATTGTAACACCATTCCTCTTCAATTTTTTGATTCTGGCATAACAAACTATATGATTGTCTGGTTCAAAATGGCCAACATCACTTAGTTTCAGTTCATTAATGCCTAGAATATTGATTTTTATGCATTCCATCTCATAGTTTCACACTCTGTACATCCTATGTTGTACTTATTAATGGATGTTTACAGCTGTTTCTTCTCATTTTTAGTTGTTCCACATAAGCAAATGAAGGTCCTGAACAGTTTTGCTTCATTAAGCTTGACTCTACTTTGAGAAGGCAGCTCTTCCTCAGTTGTATTTTCAGTGTCTTTCAACTTAAGGGGCTCATCCTCTGGCACTATATGAAACAATATCTGCTTCTATTCATACGGTTGTTGTTGTTGCTAAGTGCCATCAAATGAGTTCTGACTCATAGCGACCCCGAATAGAGTTTTTGAGGAGTGGCTGATGAGTTTGAACTATCAATCTTTCCATTCAAACCAACCTTGGCTAATTTTTCAGAAGTGGTCTGCTTGTTCCTTCTTCCTAGAGTGTCTTAGTCTGGAAGCTCTGATAAAAACCTTACTGGTGTTTGAAACACTGGTGAGGTAAACTCTTGTACCACAGTAACACTCAAATCACCACAGAGGGGAGTATTATGGTTAAGGAGGATTTTACAGATCTTTCATAAGGTTGATGAAAAATACATTAGTACATCCACTTTGAAAGACATTTTGAAAAGATTTGGAAAGTTCAACACAAATGTACCCTACAAAACCAGCAGTTGTGTTTCTAGTTTTATGCCCTATAACACAAGAAATTGGAGTCTGTGGGGCTCTAGGGATCCCTACATGGATCCCTAGAGCCAATATGCCCAACTGGTTCACAAAGTCAAAACTGTCTTTGGATATTTAAAAAATGTAAAGATTCAAAGACATCAAGAGAAAGACACTAATCCCTGTGCTATTAAAGTGGGTCCTAAATTTAATTCCTTATTATTTAACTAGGATGTGCTGGTTCTGTTTGCTGGGCCCCATTTCTGGTTTCCTTTAGGCCTGACAGTGTGATGTACTATTTGACAGACCAAATAAGATGGTTTATACCTGGTCAACTAGCGGGAAGAAACCCATATACATGCCCATTTCAAAGATAGGTTATTCAATGAAATGTAGAAATGATCAAACGCTAACATTTCACATGTAAGTAAATTTTCTTTTTTCTTTTTCTTTTTTTATGGGTTACTGACACTTTTTTATTTTTCACATAAAACCACTGAGGATGCTGCCTATTGGCACCTTGGGGATCACACTGGAGTACCCATAGTCTGACACTTGGTGGGAAGTACTGTAAGAAAAACAATGATTTGGACTGATCACATGATTACACAGCTAGAGTTCCCAACAGAATTTCAGATGGTCAAGCTTAACTTCAGCAGCAGCTCTAATGAAGCTGTGAGAACATCAACAGAATTAGATCTTATGGGGAGAAGAGAGTTAAATACCAAAGACCCTGCTGTGTGAGTCTGAGACCTCAGGCATCAGGATCAGTGGTCTAATTAGGTAACTAGAGACTTACCTGCCCAGACCTTAGTTAAAGAAGGGGTTTCTGAACTGCTGGCTCACAAACTTAACCTTGCTACCCAGCTCCTCTTCAGTTCTGAGGATATGGTGTGCTTGGCTAAGCACTCAGATCAGCACAGTTCATCCATCTTCATTTTCCAGTGCACAGCCCCACAATCAGATGGGCAATGAAGGTATCCTCAGTCTCTCCAGAATGATGAGACAGCATGAAACCCCACTCATTGAACTGGACTGGCTTGCATGCCTGAAGAGACTAGTTACAGAAACAATCTTGTTCACTTTGAACAGATGACAGTTGCATGACTTCCCACTCACAGCCTTGGCAATTCACTTTGAGTAGGTTACTGTGAGATCATCCCCTACCACCTAGGTGACTGAACTGGCAGTGAGCTTTGCACAAGGGTCCAATCATCCTGGTCAAAGGAGTCTTCAATAGACACCACTGGGTAGTCCTTAATGAAGGTGTTGTACAAGCCTGCCAGCTGATCAGGTGAGGTGTACCTGCTGGGGTCATCAGGAGACTTGAAGTCTAGGTCATTCTTCCCAGATTGGAAGAACTCCGAGGTGGCTACCTACATGCCCATCACCACATTATCAGTGTAACCAGCTTTCCCAATCACATTTTTAAACAGCCCACGGCTTCTTTGTTCTCCAAGATGTTAAAGACAAACCACCTTCATCCCCCACATTGGCATAGCATTCAATTGGTACAGAAGTCCAAGTATGGACTTCTTGTTGACATTCTTCAGTTGTAGTAAGCCTGGGCTCCAATGCACATGGCTTCCTTAAAGCTTTCTGGCAATTGACTTTGAGTAGGTCACTGTGAGATTGTCTTCTCCCACCTGGATCCCTGACAGGATGGATCATGAGCTCTTGTGTGGCCATCATGAGCTCCTGTGTGGCCAGTTTATTGCTGACACTAGAGCCACCGTTCATCACATTGAAAGTGGAACCTGGCAGAATGATTTCCGAATTTCCAGCCAAGTCAGAATGTGATCGTACAGGGGCCCCCCTTCTCAACAGTTCCAGCCTTGCAGACAGCAAGGTACATACAGAATGGCATTTGCCCCAAATTTCTATTTATTCTCAGCTCTGTCCATCTCGATCAACAGTTTTTCAATCTTCTCCTATTCCACAATCTTCAGCTACTTCCTAATCACAGCAGGAGCAATGATTTTATTGATGTGCTCAACAGCCTTTGAGACACCTCTCCCAAGATGCTGGGTCTTGTTGTTGTCCCAGAGCTCCAGGGCCTCATAGATTTCAGTTGAGGGACCACTGGACACAGCAGCTCTGAAGAGACCTTTTGTGGTGTAAAACTCGACCTCAGCAGTGGCATTTCCACAGGAATCAAGGATCACTCTGGCATGAATCTTGAAAATAGACATGGTGACTTTCTGGCTGCTGGTTCTTGTTGCCCATGAAATAAGTGGAGGGTACTGCAGACATTAGATAGCATTAGGTGAGTGATGTGTGGGTTCTGAAACTCCCTGAGACCCTACCATCAGTAAATTTTCAATGAAGATAATTCAAAAGTGGTTGCAGCAGTATATGGACAATGTTGTTGTTAAAGTGCCGCCGAGTCAATTCTGACCCATAGCAACTCTGAATTGGGTTTCCAAGGAGGAGCTGGTGAGTTTGAACCACTGACCTTGTAGTTCAAACATCTTTGCAGTCCAGCACATTAACCTACAGCTCCACACCAGGACTCCAAAGACGATGTAGAACAAGGGACATTATTGCTAATGTCAGATGGATCTTGCCTGAAAGCAGAGAATTACAGAGAGATATTTATCAGTTTTATTAACTATGAAAAGACAGTTGGCTCTGTGGATCATAATAAATTATGGGTAATATTGCAAAGGGGAGTTCCAGAACATTTCATTGTACTTATACAGAATCTGTACACAGTTCAAGAGGTTCGTGTACGACAAGGGGATGGCTTAAAATCAGGAAAGGTGGGCATCAAGATTGTAACCTTTCACCACACTCATTCAATCAGCTGAACAAACAAACAAACAAATTAAGATGGTTTAGGTCATGCTCAATGAATGAGATTAGCTCATGGGAAGGAATGGAAACTCACTCTCTACACTTATATTGAACAAGTAGTCTTTGGAGGCTCCTGTAATAAACCTCCTTGGGCATTGGAGAAAACAAATATTAACATATTAAAAGTGATGACTTGCATATCCACCTGTGTCAGTACAGCAATCAAGGTAGGATGTAGCCGCTCTCCTTGTGTTCTGTGTCAAAAACACAATAAAAGTCAATGAGTTAGTGCAACCTTTGTGTGTTACTCTCTTCACACTCAGAGATTGCACAGAACTAGAAATTAAGTGATTTCCTAGAAATATTTCTGTGATGTGAGACCACATAGCTTCTGGCTGAAAACCTTTCCTACAAATTTGTCGAATGACCGTTTCCCAACAGTCTACCAGACAAATACTAGGGATTTACAAGCCTGGATAGTATGATACAAACACAATAAATGGCAGAAGAAGTAGGGGTGAGTGGCCAGAGCAGCCCCGAGACCACCCAGAGACAGTGCACCAGCCTGCTAACTTGAGCACAGCCAAGTAAGATTCTTCACAGACTGCAACACCCTCTGGTCCTTTTCAGTGGCTAAGTGATTTAACCCTGTTTTATAGCTCTCAGCCACTCTCTTGCTCTCTTTTTGTCACTTGCCTTTCTAAGCTGTACTCTGTCTGGTTCAAAAGGAGCTACTTTCTACAGAGCTGGATTGAGTAAAGGATAAAGAACAAAAAGGAAAGCGTGAGAAATCCATAAGGGGTTCCTAGCTGCAAAGAATCAAAACAAGCCAATGCAATTAGAATAAACCATCAGGAAGGAAGCCAAGGATCCTGCTCCAAAGCTCATCAAGACAAACTACTGATTTGAAATATGTTAAAGGCAGATGAGTCCTGGTGTGGTGCCGTGGGATAATACGTTGGACTGCAAAATCGGTTTGAACTGCAAGGCCAGAGGTTCAAACTCACGAATCACTCCTTGGAAACCCTATACAGGGTCGCTCTGGCTTGGAACTGACTCAATGGCACTCAACAACAACAACAACAAAGGCAGATGATCTTGAAAGCAAGCCACAGAATAAAATATCTGTCGGAATTCAGTCCATGGCTGTCTGTTAAAGCACATAGCTTTACCTTCTGGTAAATGTTTCAGACTTTCAGACTTTAAATTTCATATTCCCTGTTAACTAGAAGTACTGGCTGTCATTGACAATGTTGGGATATTTAGTTATACAAGGGGGCTTCAAAAAGTTTATGGAAAAATTCCATGATCTTTTTTAATTCCATTTTTCCATTAACTTTTTGAAAGCTCTCATACTTGGAAGACTCCAGAAATTGTCAGTCACCAGGAACTAATGGATGGGATTTAGTTAACACGTCTATGGATTTTAGTATGACATGTATATTTTGCCAAGCTCTAAGGAGCTCTGGTAGTGTAGTGGTTACAAGTCAGGCTGCTAAGCCCGAGGTCAGCAGTTCGAAACTATCCGCTATTGCGTGGGAGAAACATGAGGCTTTCTGCTCCGGTAAAGATGTACAGCCTCAGAAACTCTATGCAGGGTCACTATGAGTTGGAATCGACTCAACGGCATTTAACAACAGCAATAACATTCTAGTACCAATTGCCATTCAGTCTATTATAACTCAAGTCCTAGTAGAACTGTGCTCAACAGGGTTTTCTGTGGTTGATTTTTTTTTTTTCTTCTTCTCAGAAGTAGATCACCACACCTTTCTTCTGAAGCACCTTTGGGAGAATTTGACTATCCAACCTTTTATTTAACACATCAGTCTTTTGTTGAGCACATCAACCTTTTGTTGAGCACATCAGTCTTCTGCATACCCAGGGATTCTCGAGCTCTATTCTAATATCCTATAAATACTATCTTATGTATCCCTAATAACAGCCTATGAGCAGATTACAATTACTATGACCATTTTACAGAACATCTAACAGACACAGAAAGGTTAAGTAACTTTTCCAAAGGCACAGAGCTAGTAAATGGCAGTACCAGGATTTATCTAGCTTCATGGTCCTTGCTCTTAACACTGTCAGTTTGGCAAAGAACAAAAAGTGTGGTCATGCATAGTGTTCACATTGTAAGTAGATATAAATAACCGAAGAGTCAGAGCTACATGCACATTAGGGTTCCTGGTGGATGCAGACACACTGGTCATTGGTGTGAATGTTCTGCACTGTACCTCCAAGGGTAAGCAGGGAGAAAATCCTGGCTTAAAGCAAGTAGAACATACCAGCCACATTTCTCAACTGACTGACCCCATCCCTGATGCCTGAGCATGTAGAGTTCTTTCTCTCATGGCTACTGGGATCTGGGAAAGACCCCTGGTCTTACCCTGGCCCTTTGAACACAGGCATCCCTCTCACCCACCTCTCTAATGAGAGTTCTTAGAAGCCCCCACTGGTTCTATGTCTTGTCCTCCCTTGAGTCTCAGCCTACTGGCTTCAGAAGCTGAATTCTGTGCATGTTTTCCTGAGCCTAGATTTTGAAGATCCCTTTAAAGTCCCCTCCCTGATTTTTATGATCTCTGTTGTTTCACCCTCCACACCACACACACATGCACACTCACAAATCCGGACTTGATTACAGCAGCACCTACAGAGCTGAGCAGGAAACAGTCATCTACACCTCCAGTCCCTTGTCCTCTATCCAGACTTGCCTAAGGAGGTGGGGAACACGAAACTACGTAGAAACTGGAGAAGCACTCCACCAGGCAGGGAGTGGGTGAAATGGACTGTATTTGATTTTGATGTTAGACATCATTGCCAAAACATAATGTGTGCTTACTGATTGACCATAATTTATCTGTATTACTTACCAGCACAAATAATTTGCTGTTGGGGTTGTTTGCTTACATGTGAGAGCTGATAAAGAAGAAATTATAAGGCTATCGGTCAGAATCACATGCCAGACCCAATAATTCAACCAGGAGCCTGCAGCCTCCACCACCACTCTTACCTGTGGCTCCATCTTTCACATGTAATCTAGCAAAGCAGGGACACAGCACACCCACACCATGCTCCTCATTCTTGTGCTGCTCATGACTTTTCTTCCACTGCTGGGAAGACTGACTGGACAATTCTAATGATGTTTATCTTTCAACATCTTTGAAAATTGCAAGAAACTACTGTTTTCCAGTCTGCTTTCGATTTGTCCAGATGTGTCCATAAAAGCCAGCAAGAAAGAACACAGGGTGTTATTTTCATTGTCTCATTCACAAAAACAGAGAAATATAGACTTATGCAAGTGAAAGCTTCAGAAAACACAAACCTCCTGTTAGAAATGACATTTCATGATATCCATCCAAGGCCATTGATATGAAACTCCAGAAGCCCATTTACTGTTCTATTCACCTAAATTAGCATTGTTGTTTTTGTTGTTGTTAAGTGCTCATAGCGACCCTGTATAGAGTTTCCAAGGAGCAGCATTGTTCAAGCCTCTTCAACAGCTCACTCAAGGATCCACCTGTGTTTCTGTGGCCAGCTTCATGCACATTTTCCTGGGTTGTACCAGGGTGTAGGACCTTGGAGCCCCTTCCCCTCCACTTAAACCTCAGATGAAGAAGGGAAGAAGGCTCTTTCCTTAGTTGGCTTTTTTTTTTTTTTTTTTTCCAGAGCTGTCAACAGAACTTTATTCACTGGAAGTAGGCAAGGTGAGTGCCTCAGAGACTTGCAGGCCCCTAGGCCCTGGTCCCCCTTGTTTGGACCCTAGTGAAATGTGTACAGTCTACCCTCCCCAATGCCAAGAAGAGCCAAATAAGGGGAATTTTGTGTTTGTGAGTGATGTGAGGAGTTAAAAAGGTACAACTAGAAATCTGGTTATCACTCCTGGGCTCTCTGTGGAGCTGCGATGCCAGTGGGTACATGGTTCCAAAGCCAAGTATAACTCCCTCGGCATCCCACCCGAACTCTAGGGATGAACTCCTGACCTCAGCTTTTGGACCAGATTGGGAGAGGGGAACCTCATGAGATCATGACAAACCTAAGTGATTGTTCTAAGGTCACCTGAGTGATACTATGCCCAAAGCCTTCCAGACATAGGGGTTCTGGCTGAAAGCAAAAGTTCAAGGTCATTCCAATGCCCTTGAGTTGCCAAAACAGCTAAATTACAACGATGTGTTGTGGTTGCAGAAGCTGGACAGGACAGAAAGAGGGTCTACAAATCCCCAACAGAATAATCAGAATCAGAGGAGTAGCCCCAAAGCCTGGCATCTGAGTGGGCCCTGGCCAGGCTGGAGGAAAGCGCACAAGGTAAAACAGGGAAAAGTGGGTAAGGAGAAACCATATTACCCTGTCCCTTCCTCCCCAGGCCATAGTCTAACTTAGTATCCCATCTCGATGGTCTGGTGGTATGGCTTGGAAGCTTGGCTTAACAGCCATGAGGACAAGGAGGTGGCTTTGGCCAGGACCTGGATGGAGATCAGGTGTTAATTTGGCTTTGCTTTTTGTAAGACTGTTTTTCTGATCACAAAATGAATTACTGTGGTAGGACAATCACAAAGTAGGCAGTTAAAACCCCACCAGTTGCTCCTCAGAAACCATATATAGGGTCATTATGAAAACTAACTTCATGGCACTCAACAACAACAGGAAATTTGGAAAATACATAAATGTACAAATAAGAAACTAAAATTACCCTTCAGAGGTAAATATTGTTGAGCAGCATTATCATCTTTTCCCCATTAGATTGTTTTTACTGCACATAATTCATTTCTGCATAAATCACTCACACCCACATTGAGCATCTACTATTTACCAGACACTGTGTGAGGTGCTGGATGTGGGGCAGGAAGCAGACATCCTCTGCCTTCATGAGCTGACAGCAAAGTGGCAAACAAACAGGCCACAATAAAATGATTATAAATTGTCATCTTAGTCAAGATTCTCTAGAAAAAAAGAAGCAGTAAGATATATAGAGAAAAGGAGAAGAGATCAAGACAAAAAGAGAGCAAAATCATTATTTTAAGAAATTGACTCATGAAATTATGGAGGCTGACAAATTCAGGCTCAAGAGATACGCTGGTAACTCTCGTAGGCTTGTATCTCAATATACGTAGGTCAGATGATGTGAAGAATGAAAGAAGTCTGGCAAAATATTTATAGTCTGAAGGCAAAACACACCCTAAGGAAACTTCCACCTGTGGTTTTAAGGTCTTCAACTGATGGATTGAAGGGCAAAATCTGTTTTAATCACAAATAACTAGTCCATAATAGGACCTAGATTAGTATTCAGCCAAACAATTGGCAGCATAGCCTAGCCAAATTGACACACAAAAGTTACCAGTACAAGTCATAAAGGGACTAAAAGAAAAGTGGAGATTGCTGTTAAAGATACTAATTAGGAACACTAACTAAAGCAGGGTTCAGGAAGGTCTCAAAGAGGACCTGAGGCTAGCAGTGGTCTCCAGAAGGTCATGGGATACTTCAAGTGTCTTACAGATGCTCCTAGGACAGGCACCAAAATAGGGCTGATTTCTCTCATCTCTGGATTTTCCCCTAGTAGAGCAGAGCATCATAGAATGACATGCCCAGACCTAGGGACCTATGAGGTAATTCAGATCACCATGCAAGAGTGATTTGAAAGGAGTTAGGCAAGATTGATGGCCTTAGGGAGCAAGAGAAGCAGACTTTAAAATTTTTTATTATGAATCAGGTGAAGGTTTACAGAGCAGATCATGTTTCCATCCACGTTTTGTTTCATAACACTGATTGTAATCTCTGCAATGTAACATCAGTTATCCCACTTCTTCTCTTGTTCCCTGTTTTCATTTATCGTTCCTTCCTAATCCTGAACTTATCCTTGTGTAAATGCTGCCTTTTTTATTTCAAATGCTTAATTTTTCTAAGGTGTGCATAACCACCACTGTTTTGTTCCTCTTATAGACCTGTCTATTGTCTGGTTAAATGTTGAATCATAGGGGAAAAGTTCCGTTCTATACGTAAAGGGTGACTAAGGGCCGTAGTGTAAGAGGTCCTATCAGTCTCTATACAACCAGTAAGCCAGGTCTTTTCTATGATTTTGAGTTTTGTTCCACATGCTTCTCCTGTTCTAGCTAGAATTTTCTAGCATTATGCCTGTCAGAGCAGTTCACAGTGTAGCTGGGCACCACCTAGTTCTTCTAGTCTCTGGTTCATGGAGATGGATGTTCATGTAATCCACTAGTATATTGAACTAATTGTTTTCAGGTGTCTTCAATTTTCTCCACTCTTCTTTAGTCTGGATAGGAAGATGACCACTCTCAAACTTTTAAAAGACACCAGTCACTACTCACTAAAGTAGGACTTTGTGAACTATTTTATGCAAATTAACCTTGGTGCCCCTGAGACTATGGTCCTAAGTCCTAAGCCCCTAGCCCTTGTGACTCATTCCATTAAGGTGTTTTGCTATACCTAAAAAGATTCATTTTATAATAAAATTGATAGGAATTATGAGTATATAAAGAAGGAAATATGAGCTTCAGTATTCTTATGTTGTTGTTGTTAAGTGCTATCCAGTCAATTCCAACAATAGCGACCTTGTATAGGTTTTGAAAGACAAGCTGGTCTTTAATTTAATTCTTATATTAGGTCTTAGTGAAAATTATCAAAACCAATGAAGGAAAAGAAACTTTGTAACTTTGACACATATACTTTGAGGATGCCAAGCACTGGCCTACCCATCTCTACCTGTTCTAAAGAAAAGAATGAGTTCTAGATAAGATTACTATCAAATACACTGAAGACACTAGAGGCAGTCATGTGAGCCAATTTCAGTTAAGATTCTTTACTTTATGTATTTCACCATGAAAATGGAATGTTTCTTGTTGTTGTTTTTTTTACAATAGATACTGCTGTGAGTTTGTGTTCTAAACACAATGGTTCATTGTAATAGCATCATTGGTCTTAAGACTATAATACCTGTTTGACTGGTTTGTGAGAAATTTTATTTACCTATTCCACAGGTGTTACCAAAATTTAAATCTACCAATCAAACATGCTCCATTTAACTTTGACCATACTGATCTTTCTTAATTAACCCAAATTGCAGGATGAAAGTGAATAGATTCTCTTGGCCTTATAAGAAAGCATTGTTAATTTTGTTAATTTTCTTGCTAACATAGATTATTTACTTGTCAGTAAAAGTAAATTGTGATCATAACAGATCTAGATTTTAAATACAATAATAAATCTGGACTTGTTTTTCTACTAATACACATGTATGTTGTTGTTGTTAAATGTCATCGAGTCGATTCTGACCCATAGCGACCCTGTATAGGGTTTCCGAGGAGCAGCTGGTGAGCTTGAACCACCGACATTGCAGTTCAAATGGCTTTGCAGTCCAACACATTAACCCACAGCGCCACATTAATTTACATATTAGTAGTTACTTTTTTTTTACTTAAAATACAAAAAGATACCCTTTTTCATTAAGAATTCCTTAATAAATTGATTTCCAAAGACTACATAGTGTTCATGCATAGAGATGCTCCTTGTTTGATGTCATTTCCATATGGTTTATTTAAATTGTTTACAATCTATTGGAAGAGCCATTCAATTAACAGTTATGATGAATCTTTATGAGCGTCATTTATGATTTCCCTCAAATCTTGTTTTTAGGTGCAGTCAAGTTGATTTCAACTCATTATCAACTCTACATAAAATAGACTAAATCACTGCCCCATCCTGCACCTTCCTCACAATCATTGCTATGTTTGAGCTCGTTGATGCAGACACTGTGTCAATCCACCTCCTTGAGAATATTTCTCTTTTTTTTTCTGACCTTCTATTTCACTAAGCATAAT
>NW_006408694.1:3630919-3632027 GCF_000296735.1 Chrysochloris asiatica | reverse complement strand
TTCCACAGTCAGCCCCTGGCCCTGCATTGACAGATGATATTGATTCACAGATGTAGTTGATTTGATTCCTGTGTGTTCCATCTGGTGAGGTCCACATGTATGTTCACCTTTTATGTTGTTTAAAGAAGGTATTTGCAATGAGCAAGTCATTAGTCTTGCAAAATTCTATCAAGCCATCTCAAGCACCATTTCTATCACCAAGGTCACATTTTCCGGCTAATGATCTGTCCTCTTTGTTTCCAACTTTAACATTCCAATCATCAGTAACTGTCAATGTGTTTGATTACATGTTTATTTCATTTCAGATTTAAGAAGTTATTAGAATTCTTCAACTTTATCATCACTGGCTTTAGTGGTTGGTGCATAAATTTGAATGATAGTGGTATTAAGTGGTCTTCCTTGTAGGTATATGAATATTATCTTATCACAGACAGCATGGTGCCTCAAGAACGACTTTGAAATGTTCTTTTTGAGGATGAATGCATCTCCATTCCTCTTCAATTTGATGTTCCTGGCATAGTAAACCACATTTTGGGTTCAAAATGGCCAATTTCAGAGTACTGATGCCTAATATATCAATCTTTTTGCATTTCACTTCATTTTTAACAACTTTCCATTTTTCTGGATTCATACTTTCTATATTCCATGTCCCAATTATTAATGGATGTTTGCAACTGTTTCTTCTCATTCTGAGTAGTGCCACATTAGCAAATGCAAGTCCCGAAAGCTTTGCTCCATTCACATCATTATTGTCAATTCTACTTTGAGGAGGCAGCTCTTCACCAACTGTATTTTTAGTATCTTCCAACCTGAGGGGTTCATCTTCTGGCATTATGTCTGACAAGACTCCACTGCTATTCATAATGTGTCAATCTTGTGGCCGTATATCTGACAATGTTCTGTTGTTATTCATAAGGTTTTAAGTGGGTAACCATTCAGAAGTAGCCTGTCTCTCCTTCTTCCTAGTCTGTCTTAGTCTGAAAACTCTGCTGAAAACTGTCCACCCAGAGTGACCCTGCTGATATTTTAAATATCAGCATCAAAGTTTCCAACATCAAAGCAAAAGGCAAGCCACCACTGTGTGATGAACTGACAGATGAGTGATGGG
>NW_006408694.1:3602904-3608269 GCF_000296735.1 Chrysochloris asiatica | reverse complement strand
AACTCGATGGCACCTGACAACAACAACAACAAAGAAGGTACCCAAAGGAAAAAAGTAGAAGGCTGATGCTGGCCAGGATGGAACTAACCCTGCTGAAAATGGAGATGCCAAAACAGACCAGGCACAGAAAGCTGAAGGGGCTGAGAGTGCCAAGTTGTGGTGTGTGCATTTTTGATAACTATGTACTTCTGGTATAGTTTAAAATACTATATTTTAAATCAAATTTTATAAAAATATAGAATTGCTTTTGGGGTTTTTTTAAGCTATGTTGTTAGCACACAAAACACTTCATTGTTTTAGGGGAAAGAGGCAAATGTCACTAATACAGTGTCTCCAAAGCTGGATTGATGTGGAAATAAACACCTTTCCCATTTAGTTTTGAGAGACCTCCCTCTTGGTTCCCAGGAGGAGGGGTTCCCTGACGTTAACACACATTAGCCACCTTGGTGCACAAATACCGTGTGGTGTGAGAAAAGTACAATTTGTTTTTACATCTTCATATCCTCTTCACCCTCTCTGCCTTCAGCATAGACTTGATTTCCATAAACCCAGAGACCTATTGGGACCTGGCCTCAGAAAACTTGTTAATCATGTGTCAGGGAGCCTGGACTTTCCAATGGTGCCTACTCAGTGACACCCTCAGAAGAGCAGCGGTTCCTTTGTTTAGATTGTGAGTCTTCAGATTGGTCATTCTGCCATTTTCATTTCATTTTCTGAAAATCAGGGTCAGCTCGTGAAAAGTTGTTAAACAACATGCTAAATGTGAAAAGCCAACCCTCACTCTAAACTTGCCCTCTTCAGAGCATCACATGAAGACTCCATTGGGTTTTATAGTGGCTTTCTGATTTTGGTAGTCCATTGAAGAAGGGAATTTGAAAGTTGTTGTATATTGTTAACAATTGTTTGCCCATGTCCTGCCTGAATACCATGATTGTTTATGAAAAGTATCTTTAATAAAGCTGGATACAGTTTGGCTTGGAAAAAAAAAAAAAAGGAGGGTTGAGGAGTGCATTGGCTCTGCAGGATAAACACTGGACTGTGAACAACAAGGTTGGTGGTTGGAACTGCAGCTGCTCTGCAGAAGAAAGATGAGACTTTCTGCTTCTGCAAAGCTTTACAGCCTCAGAAACCCTATACAGAGTTCCTGAGTCAGGATTGAAAGGCACTTAGTAACAACAACAATAAAGAGGGACCAGTTCCTGTCAAAGGACATTGTGCATCATCAATTGAGGGTCAGTGAAAAAGAGGAAGAATCCCAATGAGATGGACTGACACCATGGCTGCAACAATAGGCACAAACATAACAATTATGAGGAAGTCACAGGACTGGTCAGTGTTTCATTCTGTTGTACATGGGGTCACTATGAACCAGAATGGACTCAACTGCACCTAACAATGGACTTGTGTGACCCCATTCTCTTGTGTGGACAAAACCTGTGACTTATATATAATAAAGGTGATAGAATGTACATGAGTTCATGAATGTGTTTATTTTACATACAAATGCAATGTCCATCTCTGGAGTAAACACTCTCTCGGTGGCTTTGAAAAAGCAAACGGCCATCTTATGAACTGCCATTTTGTTGTTAAGTGCTATCAAGTCTGTTCCAACACATTGTGACCCTCTAATGGGTTTCCAAGGTGCAGTTGGTGGGTTTAGACTACTGACCTTGTGGTTAGTAGTCCAGTGGTTACCCTATAGCACCACACCAGGACTGCCATGTGGAGGGGGAAAAATGCTAAGAATCTGAGGATGATTTCTACCTGAAAGCCAGAAAAAAAAAAAAAAATGGGTATTTCAGCTGGCAGACTGCAAGGAATTGCCTTCTTCAATTAACCCTGTGAGTTTGGAAGTGGACCCTTCCCCTGCTGAGCATCAGATGAGACTACTGCCTTAAGTCAACAAATTGACTACAGTTTTGTGAAACCCTAAATCTGATGATCCTGCTAAACTGTTCTCCTAACCCTGACTCCTGACCCACAAAAACTGTGATGTACTAAATGTGTGTTGTTTAAGCCTGCTACGTTCCTTAGTGATGCTGCTA
This sequence comes from Chrysochloris asiatica, assembly GCF_000296735.1. NCBI lineage: Eukaryota > Metazoa > Chordata > Mammalia > Afrosoricida > Chrysochloridae > Chrysochloris > Chrysochloris asiatica. The sequence continues at coordinate 3,606,224 of NW_006408694.1, read as the reverse complement.
TGCATTGATAACATGAGAGGTAATTTCCACAGCATTTAATCCTCCACATGATCACAAAAGGACAAAAGATGAAATTGTGCTCTATTTTTAAGGAAAGGACTATTTTCTATTATATCTAAAATAATTTAAAATGTCACAAACATAAATGTGAAAGTGTGTTAGACAATTCTTCAAAATGTCAAGAATCTTTCAGGGGAGAGCTTAAAGCATACTGACCTGTGTTTAAATCCTGGCTCTGCCACGTGTGATTTGCTATATCCTTACTTCTGTGAGCTGTAGTTTGTTCATCTGTAAAGTGAGAATAACACGTGCCTCACAGCATTCTTATTTGGGTACAGATGAGCCAATTCATTTAATAAATGTATCAGCATTTCTAGCATAAGAGCCCAAAGACATTTAGTTGCCATTTTTATTATTTCCACTGAAGTTAGCAAAACTAAATAAAGTTTTCATAATCTGTGATGATTAATAGCATCACTTCACAACATCCATGAAGTAAATATTTATTAAGTTTCATATTGCCCTGGGATTTACATATGTTTTGGTGAATAGAATAGGCATGGTCTTCAATCTCATATGCTTACAATCTATGTAGAGAGCATAATAAAATAAATTGATAAATGAGTGAATGAATGGCTTGACGGAGGAATCACATTGAAGTGTGCACATACCTTATATGATATTTCTTCTAGAAATTATTCCTATATTAATTTATTCTATCAACTCTTTCTTTTTCCCAAGCAAGTTCCCTTAATGGTGTTTTAGTATGATTCAGTACTTTCAAGTGACTTTAAATTCTTAAAAGAATCTGGTCAGTATTTTAATCTCATAATCAATGACGATTTCTCTGATCCTAGCCCTTGTCATATTGCTGCAGTGAAAGGAGTGCAGAGAAACTCTGGTTGACCTCACATACATTCACCCCCTTTCACCTGCTTCCCCCTTTACTGTTGGAAAGGGAAATAAAAAGAAAAAACAAATGACACTTCCATACATGACTCTGATCTCACTGAGTTTGCTGTGTTGCTTCTAGCTTGTAATCCATTACATAAACCAGAACACAATTAGGGTAAGACTACTGCTGAGTTTTTATTGCACATAATTGTCTGAAATTAGTTCACAGTCTGTAGAACTGACAAGTATGGATAGAGGTCCCACAAGACCCACTAGCAATGAATTCCCAAGCAGCTCTGCTATATAGTCATGTTTAGGCAGATTGTGTGGTTTTCCGTAGGCCCCACTTAGTTGTTGCTGTTGTTGTTAGGTGCCATCGAGTCGGTACTGACTCATAGCAACCCTATGCAAAGCAGAACAAAACACTGCCCTATCCTGGACCAACCTCACTACTGTTGCCACACTTGAGTCCATAGATGCTGCCACTTGGCTACTCCATCTCATTGGGGGTCTTCCTCTTTAGCTCTGACCCTCCACCTTACTAAACACAATATCCTTCTCCAGCGACTAGTCCCTCCTGACAATATGTCCAAAGTATGAGAGACGAAGTTTGGCCATCTTGGCCTCCAAGGAGCACTCTGGTTGCACTTCTTCCAAAATGGATCTATTGATTATTTTGGCAGCCCATGGCACTTTCAATATTCTCCTCCAACATCATAACTCAAAAGCAGCAATTCTTCTAAGGTCTTCCTTATTCACTGTCCAGCTTTCACAATGCATATGAGGTTATTGAAAATACCATGGCTTGGGTCAGGCACACCTTAGTCCTCAAGCTGACATCTTTGCTCCTCAACACTTTAAAAGGGTCTTGTGCAGCAGATTTGCCTAATGCAACACATCATTTGATTTCTTGACTGGTGCTTCTGTGAGTATTGATAATTGATCCAAAAAAAAATGAAGTCCTTGACAACTTCGATATTTTCTCCGTCGATAAAAATGTTGTTTCTTGGTCCAGTGGTGAGGATTTTCATTTTCTTTACATTGAGATATAATCCATACCAAAGGCTATGCTCTTTGATCTTCGTCAGTAAATGTTTTAAGTCCTCTTCATTCTCAGCAAGCAAGGTTGTATCATCTGCATATCATAGGTTGTTAATGAGTCTTCATCCAATCCTGATGCCACGTTTTTCTTCATATAACCCAGCTTCTTGGATGATTTGCTCAGCATACAGGTTGAATAAGTATGGTGAAAGCATATAACCTTGTCACACACCTGTCTTAATTTTAAACCATTCAGTGTTCCCATGTTCTGTTCAAATAACTGCCTCTTAGTAGCACCATGCATCTACCTATTTTTCAACCCTGACAGATCTCCAGCAAACCTATAGCCTCTAGTCTCATCTTGGCTTAACTCTCTTACGCTAAGGAAGTGATTCTTGTCCTTCCTTTCTACTTCACCAAACTATCTCATCTGTTATTATCCCAGTTCTGTTTAGAAAGGGTAGGTCAGCAGCTCATGGGATACCCAGATGGGCCATGAGATTCCAGTAGTCCCTTCTTACCACATTACAAATGTAGAGGCCTCATCCAACCTGACTTCCGGGAAGGAGACCTCTCACCTGCCTTATGGCATCTCTTTTCACAATCACTTGTCACCTGTGTCCTCTTCCAGACCTCACGCCAACCCCTTTTAATCTCTCATTTGTAAAGGCTAGATATATGGAACTCTTAGATGCTGTTGTGCAGTGATTTACTTCATATGGCTCATCTATCATCTTTGTGACTTCCACCAAATGAAATTTTTGTCCTTTGGGATCTGAGTAAAAGAAAGTGGGAGAAGATGCTGATAGGCCTATATGGTTAATCTGTGAGTGGTTAACAGAATTACTTGTGATTATAAAAATGTGAAACTCTAACATGTATAAAATGAGGCATCTCAGAAGCAGAAATGAGGGATTTCACTGTCATCAGAGAAAGAGAGTCAAGAGTGGAGCATGTCTTTTTTTCTTTTTTTTTTTTTAATGTTTTATTGTGAATTATGTGATAGTTTAAATGGGAGAACATTAGTTTTACATTCATCCTACAGTATATCATTTCATTGCTATGGTTACAATTCCCTCCATGCATCATCAACCATCCAAAGGGGATACACTACAAGCCTGCCTCCCCAGTCAACAGCACACAGCCTCTCTCCCTCTGTGTCTAAAGTCCCCAACAGCTCCATCTCTCCACGTCTTCATCTCTGCCTCCATCTCAGGCATCACTGCTTCTCTGGGTAGGGTCCTGCTCTCCGCTCTTTTCCCTTCATGGTCCCAGGGACCTCCGCTTTTAAGCTGAAAAGTTAATCACTCCCTTCCTTGCTGAAAAACATCTACCTTTACAATTCCAACCCTCAAAAGCAGTCCAGATAACAATTATTCACTATT
>NW_006408694.1:3591717-3602379 GCF_000296735.1 Chrysochloris asiatica | reverse complement strand
TTCACAGAAGTCTATTGAACATTGTAGGGCTTAATTCGCCACTTCATTGCTGTTTTTCCCTCACTTCCCCTTATCGGTGATGAGCATAGTCACCAATCAGAGCGTGTATTCCCATTGAGTCTTAGTCTTGGAAGGGGGTTTGCACTGAGGGACACTACCACTTGCGTTGATGTTTCCTGGGCAAGCAACTTGCTTGTTCTTATAGTAACAGTCTGCCTCTATTGTTTTGTATTTTTCCTGTAGGTCTTTCTTTCAAGAAGTATCTTCTGTTCTTCTAGCAATGGAGCATGTCTTTTGGACCCTGAGATCCTTGCACATTGAACCTCCTCAACCCAGGAACTGTGACACCACAGGCGTGGCAGTGGAACAACAACAGTAGCGTTAAAACCCAGAGCACAGACACAGAAATGGGCTTCTCAGTCCATGGAATGGGTAACACTGCATGGCTTTGAGCAGGAGGCTTGCTTGTAGAGTGGGGTACCTATAACATTTAATTAGAGGAACTCAGTTTGCTTACCCACAGAACTAGAGCTGAGTACCTTTGGGTTGAGGCTTATAGGGGAGTGAGATGTCCTGTGAGCACTTATCAACAGCCTTTAAAAAGCTACATAACATTACCAAATCAGGGCAGAGATCAGGCCAATTGGCAGAGGACCAGATACAGAGAAAGGCCTGCCTGTGGGCACAGCTGAAGAGAGGCTGTTGTATTTCTGACCCTGAATTTTAAGTTGTTAACTTCCCTAATAAACCCCATAACTGTGAGTACGGTGTCTGAGTTCTGTGTGGCCACTGAAGTTGAGTGATAGAACCCAGCATGAGTAGAGAATACTGTGGAAGCAATGGTTTGGTGCTCAGGTTTTTTTGTAGATTCCAGGGTAAGGAAAGTGAGGCTAGAGACTCAATCATGGGCTTTTACAGTCTCAGCGTAGTAGCTACATGCATCACTTATCCTCAGTTCATGTCATTGGCTCTTTTTGAACTGTGAGGAGATTTGCAGAGATAGTCATCCATATGCCCAGAATGAGGAAATCAGCATCTACCTCTAAAAGGAGAAGAAGGTGCTAATGTCCATGGTTTTGTGTTGTTGTTAGATCTTGCTAAGTTGGTTCTGACTCCTAGTGACTCTACACTACACACATGAGAATGAAACCCTGTCTAGTTTTGCACCATCATTACAATTGTTACTTATTTGAGCACATTGTTGTAACCTCTGTGTCAATTCATTTCATTAGATCAAGAAGATGCCCATAGTAAAGGCCGCGAACTAGTCAGGCTTTCTAATTTACCCAGGTGCTGTCAAGTTCACTGACTCATAGAGATCCCACGTACATCAGAGTAGAACTGTGCTCTATAGGGTTTTCAATGACCGATTATTCAGGAGAGATCAGCAGGCCTTTTTTTCTGAGGTACCTCAAGGTGAATCTGAACCCCGACACTTGGTTTGCAGCAGAGCACGTTAATCATTTGCACTGCCCAGAGACTCTGCTTTATATGTTGTTGTTGTTGTTGTAACTTCACTATACACAAATATTTATTTTCTGACATTCTAGAATATAGTTCTATACTTCTTGCTGGCATTCCAAAAATAGATGTTTACAAGTTGCTTGGAGTTCAATCATTTTCAGAAAGGTTGCTTATATTTCTTTGTAAGTAATTTTTTTAATGTGAAGGTTCACAAAGACTTAACTGATAAGATTCATCCTGTCCTCTGAAACCCATGCCTGTGACTAGACCCTACATGGCATGAGACAGAAAAATTGATGACACAAAGAAGGTGGAGGTAGAGTATCTTCTTAATGTTGCAGGTCAACTAAGCACTTTTCCCACAAACAGGATGTAACATCAAGGAAAGTGAGCTCAGTAAACAGATGTCGTCCTCTTAAGTCCCTATTAGAAGGTACACCAGTTTTCAAAAAGCTCTGATCTTCTTCTTTCTATAATCCATTTCCACTGGAAACTGTGAATGGAACGTGCATGCATGTCCACATTGGCTCTAGAATAAGCAACAGCTACTAGATGGGGTTGGTCATGAGCTTTTGGACAAAGTGTTAGAGTATGAAACGCACCTTTATCTGTAACCGCTGCTATTGATGCTGTATTCATTGCATTGCTATGGACAAAACCAGAGCCTCAAAGAATAGGTACTCCATAAGAACTGTTTTCTCCCTTGTACACTTCATTAAGAATGTTAAAGCTGTCTTGTCTTGAGAGCTTAGGTGAGGTGCAGAAAAAGAGAAAGTAAGAGAAGCATAAGATGTGAAATGGAAACAGACACCAAGGTTTCTAAGTCTACTGATGCATATAATATTTAATGTTGTTGTTAACTGCTGATCTTGAAGTTCAAACTGACCTTGCAGTCTAGCACATTATCCTGCAGGGCCACACCAGGACTTCATAATATTTCATAGAGAAGAGTAAAAATTACCTTAAATGAATAGAAAAAAATGATGGTTTTGTTCTGGAAGCTAACTCCATGTCTCCAACTGAATGGACTCTCCACTGCTGAAGACCAAAAGCAAGTCTTGTGTGTGCCTCTTAAATCTATAACTTGTTCAGATGGTTCTTCACTCTTCAAATATCATTTCTCCTCTCTTGCCTCCCAGGGGGGTTGAAGTTTTCTTAAAATAAATGAGTGTGCTTTCTAAATGTCCTTATATAACCCATAATCTTTAGTGTGGTACCTGAATGAAGATCATCTAACATACATACTATCACCAAATGGCCCATCACAGCTTTCTTGCTGTTAGGAATGCTATCCAGCACTTTAGCACTATATTCGGGGTCCATTTTCAGGAAGACTTTACTGATACTGGGCCCAGCCAGGAAAGTGAAAGTGCAGGGCAAGTAATGAACTCAGGGTTTCTGAGGAGCAGCTGGTGAATTTGAACCACCAGCCCTGCAGTTCAAACAGACCTTTCAGTCTAGTGCATTATCCTACAGTGCCACACCAGGACTCCAGTGAACTCTGGTGCCACTATTATTCAGATGTTAGCACAGAGCAGGGCATCAAGACTCACCAAGGTGGTCTGGAATGCATAGGCTCATCTTGGCTTGAGAGAGCTGATTCTAAACATATCCTGCATTCACCTACAGCAGAGTTCTACTTGCTGGAGTCTTGACAGGGAGCCAATCTTCATACAAATGATATTCATGAAAGTTATTGTTCATTGGCCTTCTTCAATAGGGAATGAAATAATTTATTTAGGAAGCACCTATGTAGACACGTGGCATTTTGGGAGCCTCACAGATATAAAAAGTAAATTCCAGGCTTCCTGTCAGGTGTTTCTTGACAGGCTCGGCACAGAGCTAAGCAAATGATAAATACTCATTCTTCAATACTTATTCAACTATTTATTGAGCGATAACTGGTGATGATAGGGAGAAAAGCAGGTTAGGAGACTCAATTCTTTCAAAAATTTAAAATACCAGTACAAAAGCATAGTAACTGTATAATTTGAATATGTAGAATCACTTAAATACCATCTTTTCAGAAAAGCCATTTTTTTAATTTAAAATGGCATTTTGTAAAATGAGATTTTATTATATAAATGTTCTGACTCAAATATTTTGAGATTTTTAAGAGAATGATTTTCAAACTTTTTACATTTTTTAGAAGATTGCTTCTTATTCAGAAAGTTTTGTATGAAATCTGACAGCTCCTTTTTCAAAGGTAACAAGTCCCAGTATCACACTGCTTTCAAGTACCTTGACAGGGCATTGGGAATGGCAGCAGGCCACCTATGCTCATAGTGACACACGGCACATTGGAGAACAGAGCCCAGAATGGTAAGAAGTAGAGATATATGTTCTGTTTGCACCTAAAGACAGTAAACCCCTTGCTGTTAAGAGCTGTCGGTTCTGACTCACAGAAACCCTACATAGCATTTTCAAGGAGTATCTGGTGGGTTAGAACCGGTTACCTTATGGTAACCAGCCCAGCTCTACACCAGGACTCTAATAAGACTGCAAATCCAGTAAAAAGTCCAATAAAATGCCTTTATGTTTGTGAATTATAGGGTAAACACTAGACTGCTAACCACAAGGTGAGTAATTCAAAACTACCAGTCATCTGTAGAGAAAGGTGAGGCTTTTTTTTCTGTATTTACAGACTCAGAAACCCTATACAGTGTCACTCCAAGTCACATTTTACTCTATGGAAGTGGGCTTGATTTTGGTTTATTCATCTACCTAGAAATGTACTTCTGAATTCTTTTCCCAAAGACTGGGAATACATCCTTCTCAGTACAAGTGCACTATGTGTCATACTTTGAAAGGTCATACTCACGTTTAAAATCACAAAGTCTCTAGTCTTGAGAGTACACAGAAGCCCCGCAGGGCCCTGGTGTGCACAGCCGATCCTTTTCTAGTGCTAACCTATTATTAAAAGAAGCCTGATTCTCATCAATGTGTACAGAAGATTTGCAAATTTTATTATCTGAAAATTTGCCCTACTTGCTAAAAATATATTTACAACCCCAAAGTCAGTACTCATTTGTGTTTTCCCATTCATTTGTGGACATGTGCAGAGAGGTGAGAAATTTGAGTATAGGACACATACGTTCTCAGCTGAGATGAAACACGTGCCTCTTGTTTGACACTCTACCTTCTGATTTCACCTTTTATATTGATTGTAAGCATGTGTTCTTTTCATAACCAATTTAGTGCTTTTTCATTGGTGATTTTGCTGTTTAAAATAGTTCCCAAGTCATACTGCTAAAGTACCATCCTAAGCATAAGAAGTATTCCTAAACACAGAAGGCTGTCATGTGTCCTACAGAGAAATTATGTGTTGCTCAAACAAGCTCCCTACAGGCATGAGTTAAAGACGGTGCTGTTGGCGATGATTTCTATGAAGAAGTATTAACAATGTCTATTTAATGTCTTTGGACAGATATATACATAAAACAAGGCTATGTAGTGAATGTTGTTGCTGTTGTTAACTGCTGTTGAGTAGGTTCCGACTCAGGGCAAGTATAGGGTATCCAAGGAGCAGCTGGTAAGTTTGAACTGCTGACCTTGTGGTTTGCAGTCCAGGGCTGATCTACAGTGCCACACCAAGAGTCCATGTAGTGACTAATAGATAAAAATGAAACCAGGTGACAGGTTGGAAGGCCTTGCTGGTTTATGTCCCAGGAACTGGGATAGGACACACTAAAACGACCACACCATTGCAAAGAGCCAATTTTGCCACATCTCTAAGGAAACTCCTCTTCCAACTGATTGGCTGCTCACATAAAGATCACAAATGGGAGGTGATACATAGTGTCTGCAAACCACTGGGAATTATATAGCCTAGTCAAGCTGACACATAACATTAACCATCACAGATGGCTCCCAGGGGAAATAATGGTGTTGTGGTCCTAAGAACCTCTGGCCATGACTTTTTCGTGTAGTGACTAGTTGTTCTCATGCTTGGTGTGGCGCTCTGGCTTAAGGCACTAGACTGCAAGGTCGGCGGTTCAAGCTCACCAGGCGCTCCTTGGAAACCCTATACAGCGTCGCTATGGGTCAGAACCGACTTGATGACACTTAACAAGTATATTCACTGACCACAATATAGTGAAACTAGAAGTTAGTAACAGAAGGAAAAACTGGAAAATACACAAATATAAGGAAATTTACACACTATTAAACACTCAAGGGCTTGAGGAAGAACTCAAGAGAGAAATTTAAAATTAAAAAATCCTACTAGAATCAAATGAAAATGAAAGCACAACATCAACAAAACTTAGAGGACACAGCAAAATCACTGCTCAGGGGGACAACTGTGGTGGCAAATATCTATATTAAATAAGGCAGATCTCAAATGAATAACTTAAATTTACAAGTTAAGGAATTATAAAACAAAGAACAACCAAGCCCAAAGTTACCAAAGGAAGAAAAACTTCTAGTCATAGGAATGAAGCAAGAGAAGAAATAAGTCATCCATAGCAGATAAAAAAATGTAAAGCTACCCTTCATGGTAGGCGTGATCCTGTATATAGACATTACAAAGAATCTACAAGGAGCTCTGGTAGCTAGTGGTTACGAGTCGGGCTGCCAACCTCCAGGTCAGCAGTTCGAAACTACCAGCGGTTCCACGGGAGAAAGATGAGGCGTTCTGCTCCCGTAAAGATTTATAGCCTCGGAAACGCCGTACAGGGTCACTATGAGTCAGAACCGACTCCACGGTACTTACCAACGAAAAACAACAAGAAAATTACTGAGGTCATCAACGAATTCAGCAAAGTGACAGGTTACAATATCAACATGTAAAAATCTTTGTATGCACCAGCAATGAGCATCCTAAAAGGAAATTAAGGAAACAATCCAATTTACAGTATCTTCTAGAAGAATAAAATACCTAGCAATAAATTTAACCGGGAAGGCGAAAGACTTATATACTGAAAACTGTAAAATTGGGAAAAGTAATAGGTAAATTAATGAAAAAAGTGAAAGACACGTATTGCTAAGATATAAGCACCATCCAAAGTCAACAATTTCTATTAAATTTCTAATCAACTTTTTTGCAGAAATGGACAAAAACTAAATTATCAAATTAATACGGACTACAAAGGGGCTCAAGTAGCCAAGCCTACCTTGAAAATCCTGAATTCAAAATTTTGGTGCAATGAAACAATTCCTTTACCTACTTTTTACCCTGTGTTTGTGGGAAAAAATAACTTGAGAAATTTCCCAAGTTGACTGACATTTCCTGGGTGAGCTGCAAACTTGATGGTTTGCCCAGCTATCGTTAACAAGGATGATTGACATTTCCTGAGTGATCAGGATTGGCTGGCTCTGAGCATGCCAAGACCCTGCCTTGAAATTGACAAGAAACGGCTATATAAGCAACCTAAACACAGTGGCTCAGAAGGCCTCCTGAATAAGTACTGAATAAGAACTCGGAAATATAGCGACTCTACACTAAGGAACTTCCTGTTGTTTATTGCCATGGAGTAGGTCCGGACTCGCAGCAACCTGTATAGGGTTTCCAAGGAGCAGCTGGTGCGTTTGAATCATGGACCTTGTGGTTAGCAGTCCAGTGTTTGTTCTACAGCACCATACCTAAATCTGGAAAAGGAGTTGTACACTGCTGAAAAGCTGTTGTATACAGAAATAGGAGCAGGCCAGGAGCTGAATGGTGGCAGCTGAATGGTGGAAAAGCAGAAGCAGGCAGACAGGCAGCCAAGAGTGATCAGAGAACCAGAGCTGCAGTATTAAAAGCTGTTAAGAACTGGGCCCACCCAAAAACAGCAGCAGACTGGGAGAAGGGTACGGTTCTAAAGGTGGCCAAGTGGCATGATCAGCCTGCAGGAAAGGCAGGGACACAGCAGGACCAGCAACAGGGTACAGTTTGACAGGACCGCGGTAGGAGCGTCTGCTCAAAGCTGAGGCAATAGTGTAGAATTCAAGGGACCAGGGTAGTAGGGCGCGCCTGGAGTGCAGGGCTGTTGGCAGAAGCCTCAGTTCCTGCCTAACGGCACTGCAGGTGCTACCATGAGAGCAGCTGCCAATAGGAACAGCGGTTGCAGGGCACCCAGGCCACAGGAAGCAGCAGCTAATGGTGGCTGTACCTAGGAAGAAATGATTGGCAGTTCAGTTGGTGGAGCATTGCCCAAACCCTGACAAGAATATTTCCTGATTGAAAAATCTGATGGGTGAGGGAAGAGTAAGCTGGTCCTTTTGAGACATAGCCGGGTCCCTTTGGAAACACTGGGGCTCTATACTGGGACCTCTCCTGAACAAAAAGTAAAAAAAATGACATGTGTACTATCAAACTTTTGGAAGTTGGTTATAGACAAATGGCAATGACTTTGGTTGGTAGCACTGGAGATGGTAGCACTGAAATAGATCAATTTGAATTCCATGTATATTAACAACCAGAGTCCCAGGTACTCTCCCATTAATGTCATTATTGTGACTGATGGATTTGAATTTACTTGCTGTTTTCTACTTCTCTCCCCTTTTTTGTTCATTTCTACCCTCTTGTGGATTAATCAAGTATTTTTGGGTTTCCATTCTATGGCCACTAATGGCTTCTGAACTCTACCTTAGTTTATTTTTTAGTGATTGCAGCTGCTCCTAGAAAATACTAGACAGGGTCCCCATGAGTGGAACCGACTCAATGGCACTTAACAAGAAGAAGCTCTAGAATTAAATATGCATTGTTAATGAGCTAGAATACAAAGTCGGTTTGAACTTCAAGGTTGGTGGTTCAAGCTCACCTGCTGCTCCTCAGACACCCTATACAGGGTCACTATGGTTGGAACCAATTCAACGGCACTTAACAATAACAACAAATATAAATATTGTATATACTTCAGAGGTGTGAGAATCTAACATGAGAATATGATTTTCTTCCTCCTGCAAACTTTGTACTATTGCTTTAATATTTTACTTTACATCTGAGTAATGTTGGTTATTTCAACCAACTTTCCTAATAGTGTCTTTCTTTGAGAAGGGAGAAAAGACAATGGCATGGAAAGTATCAGGAAGGTAAAGGATAATGTCTGTAATGACTGTAATGTCTCACAGTCATGGAAATTTTTTTTTCCATGTTCACTGTTTTTGGAAGAGCAATCAACATTCTCTTTAAGTACTGAAATAGATGGTGAACTAGGTGTCAGATTTGCAAAGTAGCTTACAATTATTCACAGCTCATTCTTCTTTCCAGCTGACTTTTCCACTAGCAATGTGTTCAGAAAGTTAAAGAAGCTGTATCTCTCAAAAAGAATAGAACATTTTGTACAGAATGTTCAACATTTCAAACTGAAAATTGATTTCATCATAAGGTTCAAACTTGGAAAGTGGCATTACCACCTACTGAGTGGTTTCAAAATGTAGTCTAAAATAATCTCTATTTTAAACGCAAAGAATGAGAACAATGAAACTTTTAAGCAATTTTCAAATTAATCAGAGGATCAAAACTTAAGTTCTGTGATTTCCAAGACTTGTAGGTAAAAGTCCAAACTTATTTTATGTAAATATTTAGCTCAGTTATGCTGATCTGGTGAAACATAAGGCAACACTTTTAATTGGAGATAGTTTGTGGTTCTGATGTTTGGGGCTAGCCATGTACAAGACCAGATAATGATTTTTTTTTCTATTGTATATAAGGTTGCTTTGTTCAAACAAACTCAGTGACACTTAACAAAATAAAGGGCAACCATGAAGTCCAATACAGAACCAAGCTACACCTGCAAAAGGTCCACCTAAAGGCAGCTGTAAAAATACCTAGGGTTAACAGGAACAAAAATGCTTCCCAAGTCGGTCAGGTATGATGTCATTCTCCCTTGAATACAAACAAGGAACCCTGTGATGGACTGATTAAAAGCTCAACTGTTAATCCAAAGGCTTGGAGTTTAAACCCACCAGCCACTCTATGGAAGAAACACGTGGCAGTCTGCTTCTGTTAGAACCGCAGCCTTGGAAGGAAACCTTATTGGTTGTTTATAGGATCGTTAGGAGTCTACTAGCCACAGATTTTGGGTTGATTTAACGCAAATACCTGTGTGTCTCTCAAGATCTGAAATTTTGAAGTTTTATTTTTGTAAAATTAGTAAGTAAACTTTTTCCAATTAATTTTATCAGAAATAATGGACATTTTAGAAATCGGCTTGTTTAGTTGAGTTTCCTGTCAAAATTTGAAGCGTCTACATTCTAAAAAAAAAGACAAATAAGAAATCAAGGAAACAATAGCTTTATTCTATACCATTTTACCCAAATTTATTTCAGCTTATAGTAAAATTATTGTTCTGAGGTGCCATCAAGTAGGTTCCAACTGATGGTGACCCCATGTAAAACAGAATGAACCATTACCCATTCTGTGCTTTCCTTGCGATTATTACTATGTCTGAACCAATTGTTGCAACCACTGTGTCAATTCATCCCTCTTTGAGGGTCTTGCTCTTTTTAACTTTACCAAGCATGCTGTCCTTCTCCAGTAGCTGGTACCTCCTGATAACATGTCCAATGTACCATAAATAATGTCTTAGCATGTAACCCTGTAGGATAAGCAATGGACCAGAATGTTGATTTGTGTTTCAAGGTTCATGGCTCAAACTCACCAGCTGCTTCTCGGAAACCCTATATATGGTCGCTATGAGTTGGAACAGCATTTAACAACAATCCTCCAGTTGAAGAAGCATTCTATTTCTTCCACAACTGATTTGTTTATTCTTCTGGCTGGCTATGTTCTTCACCAGCACCCTAATTCAAGTGCTTCAATTCTCTGTTCTTCCCCCTTAATTGTACAGCTTTCTCGTGCATAAGAACTGATTGAAAATACCAAGACTTGGGTCAGGCACACATTAATCCTCAAAGTGACATCCTTGTTCTTTTAACACTTTAAAGAGGTCTTTTACTGCAGATTTGCCCAAGAAGTCTTTGATTTCTTGACTGCTGCTTCCACTGGCGGTGACTGGACCCAAGTAAAATGAAATCCTTGACAACTTCAATCTTTTCTCTTATTATCCTGTGGTTGTTTACTGGTCCAGTTGTAGGATTTCTGTTTTATTTACATTGAAATATACTCCACACTGTGATCTTTGACCTTTATCAGTAAGTGATTCAAGTAATCTTTCAGCAAGCAAAGGTTGTGTCCTTATAACAGCAAAATTATTTCTGACAAAGTAAGAATAGACTGATCTGCCTCTAAGACTGAAACTCAAAGGGAACACA
>NW_006408694.1:3582337-3590797 GCF_000296735.1 Chrysochloris asiatica | reverse complement strand
CAAGCAAGGTTGTATCATCTGCATATCGCAGTTTGTTAATGAGTCTTCCTCCAATCCTGATGCCATGTTTTTCGTCATATAACCCAGCTTCTCAGATGACTTGCTCGGCATACAGGTTGAATAAGTATAGTGAAAGAATACACTCTTGTCACACACCTTTCTTAATTTTAAACCATTCAGTGGTCCCATGTTGTTATAGGAAGAAGGAGTGATGAACTACTTCCAAATATTTAGTCACTGAAAACCTTATGAATAGCAGAGACACTGTCAGAACTTAGAGGACAATAAAACATTTTTTAACAATTTTTTTTAATAAAGGAAACAAGGGTAAATTGCTACAATTTGATGAACTTGACCTATACTCATGGAGGTAGTAATTCTAAATACTAACAGAGAGGGAAGGAGTCTTCACAACAAGTACTGATGCTATCCCCAAAGGGTAGATAGGGATGGGTAATTTAGATATTGGCCACCTAAATTGAGGGAGCAATAAAAGCACGAAGTGACTGGCTTACAAGGTTCCAAGGGGGATTTTAGTTTAAGAGTGTGTGGAGGAAGAGAGTCCCCACTGAATAGTCCCCATCTTGTCTAGATGGGTCTGATTAAAAGAAATGGGGTAAGATTCTTGTGATTCAGTAGTGAGTAATAGTTATCATGACTAATTGTGACTATCACAATTGCAAATGTAGAAGTTTTGTAACAAAAATGGGGGAATAGTTAATCTTACACTCCATAAAGAAAGGACCCTAAGACCATCAAGGAAGGCAAGCACAAGTGGAACGCGGGACCTTATCCAGAGAAGCTGTGACGCCAGAGATGGAGACAGAGATGGGGACATGGAGAGAGGGGGAGGGGGCAGCTTAAGACTTCCTCTTTCCATGAAGATTCATGGAAAGAGAGGGACTGAGAGATGGCTGCCAGGAGGTCAACTTGTAGAATGTGCCCTTTGGTGGTGTAAATTATTTTATATGCCTGAATGAGTATTTAAAAAAAAAGAGAGAGAGCTAAAGTAAATAGAAAGAAATACTGTTAACTGATGGTACGTGGAGCGGGGGGGCAGGGGGGGGGACTGTAATCATTGTAATGAAACAAGGTGTATGATTTGTTGAATGTAAAACTGATGATCTGCCATGTAAACTTTCATTTGAGCCGCAATAAAAATAAAAACTTAGAAAAAAAAAAAATAGACTGGTCAATGAGATCTAAATGATTTTCAAACAGAAACTGCAGCTTAATAGAGGGCGCCTACAACATTCCATATGGGCTATCATATGGTAACTGAGGGACCTTATGAACTTGGAACATCCCTTGTACATACACTGGGGGAAAAGAAATGGAAACGTACGGCATGTATAAAGTGACATAACAAAAATGAAAGTCAGGCCCTAAACAGAATTGTACCCCATTAGATGCTGGATTCCTGGAGACGACCAGTTTTGGGTGTTTTTGTATCCAATTAGCCGCCTAAGTCAGCCAAAAACCTTAGCTTGCCTGAAATGGACTCCTGATGTGATACTGCAGGATCAGCATTGGACTGCAAATGACAAGATCAGTGGTTCAAGCCCACTAGCTGCTCCTCAGAAGTCCTATATAAGGTCACTGTGAGTCAGAACCGACTTGATGGCACTTAACAACAATCCTCTTGGTTTGAGTCATGATGTGGCACTGCAGGACAATGCACTGGTCCGAAAAGTCACTTTGAACAGCATGGTTGGCAGTTCAAATCCATCAGCTGCTTCTCAGAAACTCTATACAGGGTCACTATGAGTCAGAACCGACTGGATGGTACTTAACAACAACAATGCTCTTGGTTGAGTGTCATGAAACTCAATCCTCTTGGTTGAGTATTATGAAACTAAATAAGACATAAACACACATACAGAGAAAATGAAGAAATTAATCATACTATAATATTGATTTGTGTAAACTGTGTTTATACTAGTAACAAATTTTGTAACATTTTGTTTATAGAGTCCTGGTGTGGTACTGTAGGATAAGCACTGGAATGCAAACAAGATTGCCAGTTTAAACCCATTATCAGGGCTCCTTGGGAGCCCTGTACAGGGTCACTATGGGTCAGAACCAACTCGACGGCACTTAATAAAAATGCCTAATAAAATTTATTCTTCCAAATGTATGCCTAATAAGATCTTTTGGTTAAGTATGTAGATTTATTTAGTCAGAAAATAAATCTGTTGTTAAGTGTTTGCATTTTAATTGTTCATGTAATTGATATTAAATTTTTAGGAGGATTTAGTCACTTTAAATTAATGAAAAACATTAAACAAAGTGTTCTTATAAGGGCGATTCAGGATAAACGCAGGATTGCAAGGTCCGTTTGAACCACAAGGTTGACAGTTCAAACTTGCCAGCCCTTGCTGTGAATCAGTTCCAACTTGACAGCATTTTACAGCAGATACCTGCTATTGTTGTTAGGTGCTGGCAAGTCAGTTCCAACTTATAGTGACCCTGTATAGGGTTTCCAAGAGGTGGCTGGTAAGCTTCAACCAGCGACCTTGCACTTCAAAAGGCTTTGCAGTCTGGCACATTTTCCCACAGTGCCACACCAGAATTTATAATATATGGGATTATAATTAAAGTATAAGGGCATGGGCTCATCGATATCAGTGTACAAATATGTACTTCATGAGTACTAAGGCACTAACAGTTTCCACTACAAAGACTGTCCCTGCCTTCTACTTTAGAACAGCAGGGTTATGAGCAAAATGAGACTACAATTAGGTGAGAGGCCATCAGAGAATCCATGTTGTTCTTAAGAAATTCAGCAGACTGCAGTGCCTCTACTTACCAAACCACTTGAAGCTTTAATGTCTTAAAAACCTAGTAACTTTACAGCCCCACAATACATGACCATGAAAACTGATCACTTGCTAATGCAAAGTATGTGGTTACCACTGAGAAAAGTTCTGTCTAGTATTTTTATATAAAATTATCTAGGTCTAAGAATTTAAAACTACTAAAACATTCCATCAAAAACATACTGGTTTGATCAGACTAACAAACTTCTGACAAATAAGAAGTCACATGAACACACCAACCAAGGAAAGCATCCACTATCTCCAGAAGTTTCCCCACAGAACAGCTATCTGGAAACGGAAGCAATCCTTTGATCCTTAAACACGATGGATCCCATGAGTGTCTTTTTATGGAAAAAAGACACCAAAACAAACTGTCATCAGCCAAAGCACATTTACTCAACATTCAGTGAGCTGCCAGGAATGAAAAATGGAAAGAAAAACAAATGACAAATAAGACTGAGAGGCCAGCTGACAAAGTTAAAACACAACAGGTTCTGATGGGAGGGGGTACCATACCCCATGGATGTTCTGCTTAACTGCAGACAGGTTCGAATTCTGTAAAGGACTGTCACTCCAGAAGGGAGGGGGAGGGTTGGGGAGTAGAAATAAAATCTCTATTTGGTACTATTTAAGCCAGAAAAAGAAAAATAAACAAACTTGAGGAACTAAAAAACAAGGATAAATATAAAGAAAATCAACAAATAAACCTAAATAGAAAAACTCTTCACTAGTACCATATATAAATCTTTTGGACCATAGCATCATATTAAAAATTAACTTATAAACTTCAATTTCTCTATATATTAGCTCTGGAGTCTTGGTGTGGCACTGTGGGTTAGTGTGCCAGACTGCAAAACCATTTGAACTGTAAGGTTGGCGGTTCAAGCTCACCAGCTGATCGTCGGAAACCCTAACAGGGTCACTAAGGGTCGGAGTCAACTCGACAGCCTTAACAACAGGATATGTGAGCTCTAGATAGTAAAGCAACGGATTGTTACAATCTGTGTTTATGTACAGACAATGGTTGAAAGACAGATAATAGAGAGAGAGACATACACAGATACATTAAGAGGGTAAGTCAAAAAGTACTGCTATTAGGGTTCTAGTTCATACATGCATGGGTTTATCCCAAACAAAACAAGTTTAAACATGTCTCTGTGATCAGTGGATGACTGGACTTCTCTCAGTAACACACTTGTCATACTTGTGTTACAGTACCATTAAAAAAAAAAAAAAAAAAGGTCTAGTCAAAACAGTGGTTTCCAAGGAGATCTTCTTCTGGACCAGTTAAAATTGAAGGCATAGAGGTCAGCTCAGAAAATTATGGTGACTACTTTTTGGAATTACAAAGAAGTAATCTTGACAGATTTTCTTGAAGGACACAAGAAATTGCGGGACTTATTAGAAAGAAGTTTTCAAGAAGAAAAATGCATTGGTTAGAAAAAGGCCAGGAAAGTTGAGATGAGTTATTTTTTCCTTTACAACAATGTACCTGATCATCTTCAAAGGTAGCAGGGCTATTCTATGAGAATTTCTTTGGGACATCTTAGCCCACCCACAGTACAGCCCTGACCTTGCTCTTTCAGACTTCTTGATGCTCAAACCCCAAATTCAAAGCACATTTATAAAAGCAACATGATTTGAGTCCCTTGAGGATGCCAAAAATGCTGTTTTAAAGTGATGTAAATCAAGGTATGCAGAATTCTTCAGGGAAGGGTTAGAGATGCTGTCAGATCTAGATGGAGGACATAGTGAGAAACAAGAGATTTACCTTTGGTAGTTTTGTTTAATAAGGGTTTCGATGAATGATTTTGTAGCCATACCTTTTTATTTACCCTCAGATAGGCAGGCAGACAGAATGAATTTCAAAAGTTCTACTAGCTATTCAGTAATTTTACAATAAATTTTTCCAATCTGGTTTCAAAGGGTGCAAAGACAACAGGTGACTTTTGTTCAAAGCCCAACTGAAAACGTCAATTTGGAGTGAGCATCCTTTAATAATTACATTTATTTGCAGACCACAATAAATATAGGAATTGCAGGCAGTATACGTAACAATAATACTTTCCATAGATACAGAAAGCAAGTGATTATCTTTATACAACGTAACACTTTTATTGAAATCACCACTGGTAAAAGCTACATAGCAGAAGAAAATTACAGGAAAAATTTTAAATTATTTATTCTTGACCCTAAATACTGAGCTTTGCACTCTAGGTACACGGTTACAGATAAAATGGGAAAGCTTGAAATTCAAAAATGGGAGCGAGCAGAGTTCAGCTTCGGGCAGCAGCTGTCTGAGGTTGCTCAGATTGCAGCTGTTTGCCAAGATATTCCCTGAAAAACAAAAGTAAAATAATTAGATCAGTTTGAATTTACATGACAGAATCTGTTCTAAAACTGAAGCATAGTATACATTTCACAGCAGAGAAAACTAATAGCCCTAGAATACGTTTTCATATATCCACAGCACCTGTATCCTATGAATTCATGGACTGTCCGTGCACTCTATTAATTATGCACACATGAATAAGTAGCCACAGACATTATGATAATTTTACCAAGAAGGTCTACCATCCTATTCAGGTCAAAGGTCATGTTTACTGCAGCTGCCACATTTGTAATTCAAGAAGTTAAAAAGATGCTAAGTATAAGTGGACACCTGACAAACAAAAGTCCTGATGGTAATGAATACCAACCACCCTGGGGTAAATGACAAAGGCACAGAAACGTAAATCACTGAAACACCACCAAGAATAATGACACTTGTTGGAGGGAGCTCTCTGCACTGAGTTTTTCCACAGGCATTGCTGGAAGTTTTCATAAAAACTGTCGTATTTAATCCACAAAACAGTCAGAGCCAAGCGATGCTATCCTCATTTTAGAGATGGACTAAATGAGGCCAAGAGCCCACTTTTTAGATAATGAAAAAAACTTGAACATGTACTCACAGTATATGTATATTTTGCACTAATTAACTATATATACTCCTGTTAATCATGGGACAAAAAAAAATCATTTCCCCACTTATAGGAGTTGCCCAAACCTTTGTTTTAGAATTAACTAATATTGACAAGAAAGAATTAAAACAGTGTGAGTTTTGGAACAGAGTTCCTACCCCAAGCTCCATAACTTCTTAGGTGTGTGGCTTAAGAAGTCTGATGCCTCTAGGTTGTGTTGCCTGGTGAGACACCTTCACACGGTAATTGCAAGGTTGATGGAGCTGATGGGCACTGGACAAATTCCTTCATGGCCATTTTCCTTCCTCATGCTCCCCCAACACCACTGTCAACTGATGGCTCCTGTCTGAGCACTCCTTGGAAAAGCCCTTGGGTGCCACCAGTCCTGAACGATGGCTTTGACTCTGCTTGTCTTCAGTTACATGATAAGGAATAGGGACAGCCTAAGTATTTGACCTACCCTGCTCTCCCCTCTGCTATCACAGCCTTATTGGGCCAGGCATTCTGAATAGGAAAGCAGCGGCAGATGGCACAGGGGATGGGGTGTCCACCTGACCCAAGTCCTCCTAGGAGTTTAAGAAGCTGAACCAGGACTGAAAATTCTGGCAAACCAACTAAAGCATCTTACACCATGAAGATGGTTTATGGTCCCTTTTATCCTTATGAGAAAATTCTCCTTAATTTTGGGAGTCATGTTATATGCTTGCTTTTGCTAGGAGTTGTTCTTGTATGATTTAGACAATGGTGATCTTATTTCCAAACAACAGCAAATCGTTTTAATTAATGCAAAGGCCAAAAGGGAAGCTATTCTATAAATTTTGTTAAGACAGAAAGATAAGAGATTATGATCAATGTTAATGCTGTCCTCACGTGAAAAACTGCAACCAGAAAGCATATGTATAGCTGCATCACTCTGTTATTTATTTTGGGGGATGGGCTGGCAGGTAGGGAAGAAGGTTCACATTTACTACAAATTTTCCAGATCTTATATGAGGAGGGTTCAAAAAGTTTGTGAACAAATTTCAGTATCTTTTAACTCCATTTTTCCACAAACTTCTTGAAACCCCCTCATATATAATTATCTATATGCTGCCACATACAACTTCTTACACATGTCCAAGGAATTAAGCCTGAAACTAGATACGCTTAATTTCAATAAGGTCTCTAAACACTCAAATTTTGAATGATAAGACTGTGTAGTATATTTCTTTAGAAACTATGATTAAAGTGCACTCAAAGACACTAATCTACCTTCAATTACATGAAGTTGTGGTTTATTCAACAAAGGTCCAATAACAAGGACCATAAACTCAATGTTAATTTCCAAGACAACTGGCAGAGAATACATCCAAGCCTCCCTGAGCTTGGTGCTAACTACCTTCTGGTTCCAACAGCCCCATCCTGCCCAGAGATGTGAAAAGTGATTCTCATCAGACTTAACCAATATTTACAGGGCAATTGGGAATCTTTGGGGGAAAAGGCACAGAAAGGGAATTGGTTTAGTTACAAAAGAGACACTCTTGGAGTAGGTGCAAAGCAGGAGGATATTAAACAGAATGGTGGTACGGCAATTCCTCTGCATACCCCACTTCCATTTTCTGCACACCCTACTTCCTTCCTCCTTTTTTCCCTACCCAAATATACCTATAGGGCAGGTAAAAAAGAAAAAGAAAAAAAAAAGATAACCTATTCCACCCAAAATATATCTATTCCACCACTCGTCTGTCAGTCTATTGTCCTGTGGTGGCTTACATGTTGCTGTGATTCTGGAAGCTATGCCACCGGTATTTTAAATACCAGCAGAGTCACCCATCATGGACAGGTTTCAGTTGAGCTTCTAGACTAAGACAGACTAGGAAGAAGGAGAGATGGACTACTTGCGAATATTTCGTCACTGAAAGCCTCAAGTATAGCAGTGAAACACTGTCAGCACCAGAATATTGAACACTGAAATATGATGAAAAGGACCAGAATACTGTCAAATACAGTGCCGGAAAACAAGCTCCTCAGTTTGGAAGTCATTCAAACTACAACAGGGGAGGAGCTGCCTCCTCAAACTAGACAAGAATGGAGAAAAGTTATCGGGACCTTCATTTGCTGATGGGGCACACCCCAAAATGAGAAGAAACAGCTGTAAACATCCATTAATAATCAGAACATGGAGAATACAAAGTATGAATCTAAGAAAATGGGAAGTTATTAAAAATGAAATGCAACACATAAACACTGACATCCTAGGCATTAGTGAGCTGAAATGGACTGGTAATGGCCATTTTGAATCTGACAATCACAGGGTTTTCGATACCGGGAATGACAGATTGAAGAGAAATGGTGTCATATTCATCATCATAAAGAACATCTCAAGATCTGTCTTGAAGTACAATGTTTTCAGTGATTGAATAATATCCATACACTTACAAGGAAGAACAATTAGTACCACTATTGTTCAAATTTACACATGATATCCTTCTCCAGTGACTGGTCACTCCTGACAGTATGTCCAAGGTATGAGAGACGAAGTTTGGCCATCTTGGCCTCCAAGAAGCACTCTGGCTGCACTTCCTCCAAAACGGATGTATTGGTTCCTTTGGCAGACCATGGCACTTTCAATATTCTCCTCCAACACCATAACTCAAAGGTATCAATTCTTTTACAGTCTTCCTTATTCACTGTCCAGCTTT
>NW_006408694.1:3575980-3577340 GCF_000296735.1 Chrysochloris asiatica | reverse complement strand
TAGGAAGACTTAACATTGTGAAAATGTCAATACTGCCCAAAGCAATTTACACATATAATGCTATCCCAATCCAGATTCCAACAACAATCTTCAGAGAGATGGAAAAAAACAATTAAAACTTTATATGGAAAGGAAAGAGACCCAGGATAAGCAAAGCACTGCTTAAGAAGAAGAATAAGGTTAGAAACCTCTCACTCCCTGACTTCAAAACTTATTACATGGCTACAGTGGTCAAACAGCTTGGTACTGTTGTAATGAGAGATACATTGATCAATGGAACAGAACTGAGAATCCAGAAATTAACCCATCCACAGTCAACTAATTTTTGACAAAGTACCAAAATATACTAGAAAGCAATATGCAAAAGACTTTACCTCACACCTTATACAAAAAACAACTCAGCATGGAATAAAGACCTAAATGTGAATCCCAGGATTATGAAGGCCATTAATGAAAAAATAGGGACAAATGTGAGGGCACTAATTCAGGGAATATACAAACTACAAAACATTTTGAAAACCACACAAACAAAAGTAGACAAAACAGATGAATGGGACACACTAAAAATTAAAAACTTATGTGCATCTAAAGACTTCACCAGAGGAGTAAAAAGAGAACCCACTGAACGGGAAAAAATCTTTTGCAATGACACATCAGACAAGGCACTTATTTCTAAAATATATAGAAAACTACAAAACCTCTATAAGAAAAAACAAATTACCCAATTAAAAAATGGGAACAGATACTTCACCAAGGATGAGAACCAGGCAGCCAACAAACATATGAAGAAATGTTCACGATCACTAGCCATTAGAGAGATGCAAATCAAAATAACAATGAGATACCATCTCACACCAGCAATTATAGCAAAGATCAAAAAAGTAGAGGACAATAAATGCTGGCAGGGATGTGGAGAGACCAAGACACTCCTGCATTGCCGGTGGGACTGCAAAATGGTCCAACTTCTCTGGAAAGCAATATGGTGTTTCCTCAGAAGGTTGGAAATAGAAAAACTTATGTTCCAGCAATTTCTCTACTTGGTATTTACCCACAAGAAATACGAGTCATAACATGAGTAGATATAGGCACACCAATGTTCATAGCAGCACTATTTACAATAGCAAAAAGATGGAGACAGCCTAAGTGTCCATCAACTGAAGAATGGATAAACAAACTGTTGTAAATACACACAATGCAATATTATGCTGGCTTGAAGAATAATGAGGAAGCTGCAAACCACTGCATAACACGGATGAACCTTCAGGACATTATGTTGAGTGAAATTAATCAATCACAAAAGGAGAAATACAGCATAGGACCACTACTGCAAAAGACTAAGAAAAAGAACCCATACTAAAGG
>NW_006408694.1:3564316-3575880 GCF_000296735.1 Chrysochloris asiatica | reverse complement strand
TTCATAGAACCCAGCTTCTTGGATTATTTGCTCAGCATACAGGTTGAATAAGTATGGTGAAAGAATACACTCTTGTCGCACACCTTTCTTAATTTCTGGAAGAAGAATCTTTGAAGACATGTTTAATTTGAGCTACACGCACATAAAATACAGCCATGTGAAAATGGATGCTGAGACCGATTGCCACCAAATCCCTGGGCACACAAGAAGCTGGAAGAGACCAGGAAGCATTCTGCCAAGAGCCTTCAGTGAAGCATGACCCTGACACATTAATTGCCGTCTTCTAGCCTCCAGAACTGTAAAGAATAAATTCTTCTCATTCATTTGAAGCCATCCAATCTGTGATTAGTACAGCAGACCTAGAAAACTAATAAACATGGATCAACTAAAAAAGACACTGTGATACTGAAAAAAGACCTAGTCTATAAAGAACATTGGAGAAAATTAAATCCTTTGAATTTAGCATGTGAAACTGCTGTTGTGAATCTTCCTTTGATGCCCAATCACAAAATAAAACTAGTTTTAAAAACAAATCCCCAAACACGGGAGCCACACTTGCCTCTGAACACTCTGTGATCATAGGCATAGAAAAGGTGTAACACTGAATGACTTGTACTGGGTACCAAGCATGCTCACTAAGGTACAGCACTCTGTTACAGGCTGTGGTGGGACCTGCACTGCAGGTACTCTCACACATCTGCCCCTTTAGTTCATAGAGCATCTCTGGAGGCAAGACAACAGAACCCCTTAACATTTCAATAAACTAATGACGGGCAACGTAAGCAAATGGCATAACTAGGGTTCTGACTCCATCTCCTTCCACTGTCAGGGTGTTTATCCACCAAGAAAAGCCAGGAAGGATCAGAGCAAGATGTCAAAGCAGGCAGACACACTGGGAGATCAAATGAAACAGCAACAGATGGTGATCCTGGAACCCCGAGCTTCAAAAGATAGGCCAGAAAGGTAGACTGAGAGCCGACTGGAAAAGGAAGCTGAACAGGAGCAGAAAAGTGGATGGGCTGTCAGCTGACATACAGTGGTGTGGCCATTATCAGCTGCTGCACATGGCTACCAATACAGCAGCCTGTAGGCATAAGACAAGGCTGGAGGTTGATAGCAAAGAGGGTGGTGTTCTCTCTTGTTCCATGCCCTCCTGGTAGCTGGGGGAATGGCTAGTACCCATCCTTACCAACCCAGCAGCCAGTGGTATGCCTCCTGTGCAGTGTCTACTCTGCCTGGGGTCAGTCGCCAGGAGTGCTTCCACTGCTTCTGGAGGTGCATGAACCTGCCCTATATAACGTAACAAAAAATTGTATTTACACTTCCAGTCTCTATCACATCCACCAAGAGGCAGGTGGTGAGTGCCTGAGAACACACCAATATACAATCAATTAAATATAAACACAATGACATCACAAAGTCTCAAAGAAAAAAAGAATTTCAGCTTACATTAAGAAACAAGACAATGTCTCCAACAGGTGACCAAAACATAGGGTCACAAAATAACATACCAGAAATAGTATCAAACTACTGAATAAAGTACACAGATGTTCATCACAGCACTATTTGCAATAGCAAAAAGATGGAGACAGCCTAATGCCCAACAATTGGATAATGGATAAACAAACTATGGTACATGCACACAGTGGAATACTATGCATGTTGGAAAATAACGATGAATATGTGAAACACCTCATAACTTGGATAAACACGGAGGACATTATGCTGAGTGAGATTAGTCAATCACAAAAGGGAGGGTAAATATTGTATGACACTATTATTATAAAAGTATAAGAAAAGGTTTCCAGACTAAAATAAACATTTTTTTTTGTGGTTACCAGGTGTGAGAGGGACGGGAGAATAATTCACTAGCTAAAAGGTGGACACATATCAGTTTGGGTGACTGGGAGGGCAATATACAAGTAGGTGGCAGAAGAATAATGAAGACAGGTGAGGACACAGGAAGGTATGCATAAGCTAAAAGGGACAGATGTAAATAGTGATACATATAAAACCTTGGAACAACAATGTTCTGTGAGAAGATACATGGACAGAGACAGGCTGAACGGCTAAGGGAAGAAGAGTGAGATATATATGTTTACATATCTAGCAAATATATATGAGTTTGAATGAGAAAAAAGAAACATTCTTTGGTAGTTGCAGGGGTGGGAAGGAAGACAGAGGGTAGACACTGCCTAGAAGGTGTTATTGTTGTTAGGTGACATCGAGTTGGTACCGACTCACAGGGATCCATGTACAAAGAAATGAAACACTGCCAGGTCTTGGGCCAACCTCACAATCATTGCTATGTTTGAGCTCATTGCTGCTTCTACTGTACCAATCCATCTCAATGGGAACCTAACCCTTTTTTGCCAACCCTCCAATTTATCAACCATGATATCCTTTTCTCCAGGGACTGGTCCCTCCTGATAATATGTCTGAAGTTGAGAGAGGAAGTCTGGTCATCCTGGCTTCCAAGGAGCACTCTGTCTGTACTTCTTCCAACATAGATCTATTTGTTCTGTTGGCTGACCATGGTACTTTCAATATTCTCCTCCAACACCATAACTAAAATGCTTCAATTCTTCTGTGGTCTTCCTTACTCACTGTCAAACTTTTGCATGCATATGAGGTTACTGAAAATACCATGGCTTGAGTCAGGCAAACTTAATCCTCAAACTAACATTTGCTCTTCAACACTTTAAAGATGTCTTGTGCAGCAGGTTTGCCCAGTGCAATACGTCGTTGGGGTTCTTGGTTGCTGCTTCCATGAATGTTTATGGTTGATCCAAACAAAATGAAGTCTTTAACGACTTCAATCCATTTATATGGATGTTGTTTATTGGGCCAGTGGTGAAGATTTTTGTTTTCTTTACATTGAGAGGCAACCCATACTAAAGGCTGTGGTCTTTGATCTTCATCAGTAAGTATTTTAAGTCCTCTTCACTTTGAGCAAGCAAGGTTGTATCATCTACATATAGCAGGTTTTTAATGAGTCTTCCTTCAATCCTGATGCCACGTTTTTCTTCTGATAATCCTGCTTCTCTGATTATTCACCATACAGATTGAACAAATACAGTGAAAGAATATAACCCTGGCGCACGCCTTTCCTAATTTTAAACCATTTTGTGTTCCCTAGTTTTGTTCAAACAACTGCCTATTGGTCTATATACAAGTTCCACATGAGCACAATTAAGTGTTCTGGAATACTCATTCTCTACAATGTTGTCCATAGCTTGTCATGCGCCACACAATCAAAAGCCTTTGTATAGTCAATAAAGCACAGGTACACATCTTTCTAGGATTCTCTGCTTTCAGTCAAGTTTCAACTGACATTAGCAATGATGTCCCTGGTTCCACATCCTCTTCTGAATCTGGCTTGAACTTCTGGAAGCTCTCTGTCAAGGTATGCTTACAATCGTGTTTGCGTTATCTTTTATAAATCTTTACTCAAATGGGTATTGTCTGATGATTTTTGCATTCCATTGGCTAGAGGGTAGACACTTGTTAACTCTGATGATGGGGAGGTTAATATGCAAGAAGAAGGGGGTTGGCAGAAGAATAATGAAGATAGGTGAAGACACAAGGAGGTATAAAAGAGCTAAAGGAGATAAAGGTAAATAGTGATATACATACAATTTCGGAATAACAATGTTTTGCAGGTAGATACATGGACAGAGAAACATGCTGAATGGAAATGGGAAAAGTAGAACATATATCCATCCTGGTGTGGCACTGTACGTTAAAACACTGCAAGGTTGGTTTGAACCACAAGGTCAGCAGTTCAAACTTACCAGCTGCTCCCTGTAAACCCTATTACAGGGTCACTATGAGTCCAAACCTACTCAATGGCACTGAACATGGACAACAATCCCACAAATATACAAGGGTTTGAAACAGGATGAATATGGGATAAATGAATAGCTGCAAATACAACTATGAATGTGGTAAAGTATATAGTGGGAAATGATAAAAATTTCTTCGATATTATGAAACATCTTAAGGTAATGAGTAGCTGAGTCTGGAGGCTCAGGACCACAGTATCAGGGGACGATATAGTCAGTTGGCATAATATAGTCCACAAAGAAAATGTAGTACATTCTACTTTGGTGAGTAGTATCTGGGATACAGAAAGCTCACAAGTGGCCGTCTAAGGTGCAACTATTGGTCTCTCCATGTGCAGAAGACTGAAGGTACTTGGGATCAATTAATCCAATGACCTAATGGACCATATGAACATGAGTCTCTATGAAGCTGAGACCAGAAGAACTAGATGGTGCCCAGCTACCACTACCAACTGCTCTGAAAGGGATCACAGTAGAAGGTACTGGATAGAGCAGCAGAATATATGAAACAACCTCTAAATTATTTTAAAAACAGCAAAAAACAAACAAACAAGCAAACAAACGGGCTTACTGGTTAGAAAGAGATTGGAAGAAATTAAGACTCTGGTCCTCAAGCATCTTTCAGTTCTGGAAAGGAACTCACTCCCGTGGTCCAACTTTCAGCCAAGCAGTAGATAGATATATAGGAGGAACAATTAGCAAGGTATGCTTGCTATGAATGCTCAAGGTATGTTCACTATGCGAAGCAGGAGAGAGGTATTTAGGGGAAACACTAGTAAAGTATGCTCACTATGAATGTTGGGATTGTCAACCATTCAAAATCAAAGAAGCAACATGTACCTAAGGACAAAGGTGAGAAGGAATGGGAGGTGAGAAGGAATGGGAAGATGGGTGGAATGGAGATAGAAGTCACAGGGAGGAAGCAGGGTAACTAGTGTTCCATGGAGGGCATTGCAATCCTTAAGATGCAACGAAGTGTATTATCTGTTGAATGTAAAACTGATGATCTTGTCTATAAACCTTCACTCGATTCACAATAAAAAAATTTTTTTAAACCCAAAATCTCAAATCCAAAAGAAATACAGACACATAAAGGATGAGGTCTATGAAGGGTAGCAGTGTGGCTTTTCCATTTACCAAAGAGGGACAACTACCCTCTCCTGTACATGGTTACCAACCCAGGAAATTCCTCTGAGACTCAAGGTTCAGGGCTCTTACCAGTGTCCCCACATTGCTGTGATAGATTGCATCATGCATCCGGAGGCTTAGTCAGTACTGACCCCCCCCACAAGTAGTACCACTTAGTCTGGTGAGCTCCTACTCACTAGCCTCAGGTATTGGTCTGGCTGAAAAAAAGACCAAAGATTAAAGTATTTTCTGCAAGGTGATTCTATACCTCTCAACAACCTAAACCATTTCGTATTACAACATCCTTGAAAATAAAAGGGATAGTGGAGAAGCTCAGTATTATCATCGAAAACAAGGTCAAGACCAGACTGTGGAACATACCATCATTTTCTCATATGCAAGTTCAGACTGAAGCCAAAGAAAATTAAAACAAGTCCATTAGAGCCATACTATAATGTTGACTGTATCCCACCTGAATTCAAAGACCATCTCAAGAACAGATTTCGTGGATCAATGACTATCAAATGACCAAAGACCATGTAAGTTGTGGGATGACATGTAGGACATGACACAGAAGAAAGCAAAAGGTCATTAGTAAGAAGAGAAAGAAAGAAGAGATCATAAAAGATGTCAGATGAAACTCTAAAAAACTTGCTTTTGAGTGTAGAGAAGCTTAAACAAGTAGAAGAAATGGTGTCGTAAATGAGATGAACAGAGAAAATCAAAGGGCAGCTCCAGAAGATGATGACAAATATTACAATGAAGTGTTTGTTCAAAGACCTGGGACCAAAGGGAAGAACACAGTCAGCATTTCTCAAGCTGAAAAATTTAAGACTCAAGTTGAAATACTGAAGGATTCTATTGGCAAAATATTGAATAATGAAGAGAGCATCAAAAAAAGATAGAAAGAATACAAAGTGTCGCTGAACCAAAAAGAACTGACCTATACTCAGCCATATCAAGAGGTACCATATGATCAAGAACCGATGATACTGAAAGAAAAGGTAGAAATGCACTTGAAGGCATTGGTGAAAAACAAGACTCAGGAATTGATGGAATTCAAATGGAATCTTTCAACAAACTGATGCTGCATTGGAGGCACTCACTCATCTGTGTCATAAAATTTGGAAGACAGCTATCTGGCCCACCCATTGAGAGAGATCCATATTTGTGCCCATTCCAAAAAAATGTGACCTAAATGAATGCGGAAGTCACTGAACAATTATCATTAAGATCACATGGACGCAAAATTTTGTGTTAGGTAATTCAAAAATAATTACATCAGTACATCAGATTTAGATGTGGAACTAGGGATATCACTGCTGATATCAGATGAATTTTGGAAGAAAATAGAGAATACCAGAAACATGTTTAATTATGCTTTATTGAGTATGCAGGGCTTTCAACTGTGTAGATCATTACAAATTGTGGATATCATTACAAAGAATGTATATTCCAGAACACTTGATTGTTCTTACGAAGAATCTGAACACAGACCATGAGGCAGATGTTTGAACAGAAAAAGGGTATACTGAATGTTTTAAAATCTGGGAGGTGTGCATCAGGGATATATTTTTTCACCAAACTTACTCAATCTATTTACTGAGCAAATAACCCATGAAGCTGCATTATATGAAGAAGAACATGGCATCAGGACTATAGGAAAATTAATTCGTGATCTGAGATGTGCAGATGATATAACCTTGATTGCTGGAAGTGATAAAGACTTAAAATACTCACTGATAAAAATCAAAGACTACAGCCTTCAGTATGGATTGCACATCAATATAAAGTAAACAAAAATTCCTCACAACTGGACCAATAAACAATACCATAATAAATGGAGAAAAGATTGAAGTTGTCAAAGACTTCAAAGTTTTTGTTTGGATCCGCAATCAACAATCACGGAATCAACAGTCAAGAAATCAAATAATAGACAACAAAGATAAGACAGACTGTATAAAACAGACACGATGAAAATCCTGGAACCATGAACTTCAGGAGAAAGGCTATATAAGTGGATTGAGCGCTTGCTGGAAGGAGAAGCTGAGCAGGGACAGTGAGAGAGGGAGACTGACTGGTGAATGGCTGACCAGATATAGTGCAACCATCTTGAAATTTGGGAACCACTTTGGCAAAAGAAAGTGACCTGGCAGAGCAGATTCACACTGGTGACAGGAAAGGTACGATTCCTTCTTTTCTCCATGTTCCCCTGGTAACCAGATGTGTGACCAGCTCCTACCCTCATCCACAGACCTTGCTTTCCAGGCGTTCAGAGTCACATGGCTGTGAACATGCGTGAGGCAGGGCAGGCTATGCCACTTTGGTGTCCAGATTCAGGCAGACTCAGATCCAGACCTACAGATCTCATGTAGTCATCACACTAGCACTAGTCTAATAGGAACCTTCCATAAGCAGCCACCCTGCCCCCAGCTAACCTGTGGTCTTAACAGAAACCAGCTCCATCAAGGGCTTCCATAAACTACTTCTGGATTGAGTGTAATGAACACAGATAACAGTTAGGCTTATAAAAACTCCATTTAGAGCCAAGAACTTTGCAGTCAAATCCCTCCCATCGCCACCTCATGAGCTCATTGGCTGGCAGGAGCCCTCCAGAGTTTCCTCCACTCAGGGTCCAATAGCTACACTCTTCTTTTTTTTCCAATTGTTTAATCTTTCTCTTCATCTACTCTCTTTCCCCTTCAATTTTATCCTTTCTAGCACTGATTCTTCTTTTCTTCTGCTTCTCATTTTCCCTCTTCTTTATTTTTCCTTTTGATCTTTCTTTATTATTCTCTACTCTCTTTCTTCCCTTCTCCTGGTTTTTCTAAGTGTTTTTATTATAATTATTATTACTTACCTTTCCCCCCCCTTTCTTATTTTTCTTCTATAGCTCCATTCTTCTGTCCCCTCTTCTCTATTCTATTTGTTTAGCATTATATTCTTTTTCTTTGGACTCCTGGTGTGGTGCTGTAGGATCAGCACTGGACTGCAAACCACAAGGCCAGAAGTTCAAATCCACCATGTGCTCCTTGGAAACCCTATATAGGGTCACTGTGAGTCAAAATTGACTCAGTGGCACTTCACAACAATTCTTTTTTTCTGGTTGCTGCCTATTTTCATTTATTTTTTCTCCTTTATTATTTTCTCTTTTCATTGTTGGTTGTTTGTTTATTCTTTGTTTTCTTGTGTGTGCTGGGGGAGGGGTTTCTCCTTTTCTCTACCTGACAGGAGGCAGCACACAGACCCAGACAGCCTAGCCACAACCAAGCCCTCAAAAGATCCACCCACTATAGTTGATAGCCAATGTCAACTTCTAATACCACCTGATTAACAACAGACAGCAGCCAGCACCAGCGAAGCCCATCCTAAACTGAGGAGCATGAACAATAAATGGAGAATGGTGCATACACTT
This sequence comes from Chrysochloris asiatica, assembly GCF_000296735.1. Classification (NCBI taxonomy): domain Eukaryota; kingdom Metazoa; phylum Chordata; class Mammalia; order Afrosoricida; family Chrysochloridae; genus Chrysochloris; species Chrysochloris asiatica. The sequence goes on along the minus strand of NW_006408694.1, from coordinate 3,567,492 downwards.
CAATTCTCCAACTATACACAAAGGAGACAGTTGATGAGAGCCTAAAACACATCAACATACAAGCATCAATTAAATACAAATATGACATCACCACAATGTCCTAGAGAAAACAAGCAATCTTAAACAATGGCTGACCTTGCTGTTCAAACCAACTTTGCAGTCCAGCACATTAACCTGCAGCACCACACCAGGACTCCAAAAATTATAATAGTCTCTGTCATATGCATCAAATTTACAGAAAAATATTTAAATTTCTAAAATAAGTGAATATAGCCAAACTGCTTCCTAGAAAATGGAGTCACAACATAGCTTTACAGCTAGTCATGATTAACAACATGACTTGCTAAAAGCTATGATGCCTAGTTAGTGGCGGGGAGAGTATGTGCACCCATGTTTTTCTGAAGTTAGAACTCAGTTTTCATCACCACATAATATTGCCTCATACTACATTCTTCCACCTTTCATTGGCTGAAACTATGTCACTGTATAGAAGTGATAGCTTTTAAGAGTATCAGTATGTGAATCCTCAATTTATTTTCGCAAGAATATTCTATAATCATTGCTGTCGTCAAGTGCCATTGAGTCAGTTCCAACCCATGGTGACCCTGTATAGTGTTTCCAATGAGCAGCTGGTGAGCTTGAACTTCTGATCTTGCTGTTCAAACCAACTTTGCAGTCTAATGCATTAACCCACAGCACCACACCAGGACTCTCTATAATCATTAGCTATTTCATTTTCCAAAAACATCTAAATTAAAAGATTAACAGATTAGCAGCATCCATAAAGAGGTGGTGCTACAATTTAAAAAATACAAAAAAAAAAAAAAAGCAAGTGATTCTACAAGCAGAGTCTATTTATGTTATTCATTGTCCTAAGAAACTAAAATACATTTAAAAAGAAAGTAACAGCATCAAATAGTATGTTATAAAAGCAATTTAGACAAAATTCACAATAACCAAGTTATTTTTCCTATAGGAATTTTAGTAATTAAGTCTTTTAAAACTAGCTATAAAATCTAATTATCATGAGCCAAACCCAGAGTTAGTTTATCTCTGGTTTATGTTCAAGTATAATCTCTCTATACTGTTTACTGCCAACTCCCTGCTCGGTTCAGCAGATCCATTGGTTTACAAACATAAGGTTATGATATGCAAGTCACTGAGCTACTCAAAGCGTCATCATAACTGGCAGTAAATGCTTCTTTTTCCTTTGAAATGCTGGTTCCTGATCAGCAAGGGCTTACCAAAGGAGCAATCTACACACTGCCAAGTGTGCCTTCATTGATGCATTACAAGCAACCTGGTTATAAAACACTGAGTTTAGGAGAAGGGTCCAAGTTGTTGGAAGGACATTGAAGGAAAAAGTGCATTTTATGCTAGCCACAAAGATACACATGAACAAAGTCCTCATTTTAAGATTTACTCCAGAGGCTTTGATGGCGGCTTGAGTGGAGGTGCAGTGAAGTTCGCCATCAGCCATACCACAGAGTACCAGGCAAAGCAGATCCAGGGCAGAGCTCCAAAACTCAGAACCACAAAACTAGGAATATTTTAAAAGTTTGAAGGCTTATAGCTAGTGGAACTTGAAGCTAAAGTAAGAAACCATGTACTTTTGAATCTGCTGGGCTTGGAGGCCCGGAACTGACATCTTGGGCGAGACCAAACAGCAAGACCATGCCAGCACACAGCTACTCAGCTGAAGAGCAGGCCCAGAATGTTTTCTATTTTTTTTAAATACAGGAAAGGCCAGGGCAGGGCTATAGAGAGGGAAAGAGAGTTTAAAAACAAAACAAGCCGAAAATAAAATTAAAGCCTGAAGTATAGCATAACAACCAACAGTGGCATCTTGAAATCTCTCAGGCAGCTTTGAAAGAAGGTGAAGAAAGGACATTAAAGTCATACTCATATTAGATTACAGAATTTTTTCCTTCTTCTTCTCTCCCTCCTCACCCCTACTTAGCTTACAGACTGCAGTATTCAGTATAGTTTTGTTTTGTTGTTGTTGTTTGGGTTTTGGGGGGTTGTTGTTGGTTTTGTTTTGTTTTGTTTTCTGGTGCTGTTTTGCTGTTTTATGCTCCCCCTTCTACCTTTGGGGAACTCTTTCTCTCCCTATATTACCCAAGAAGAGTCAGCAACTGCTGCAATATAGTCAAGCTACAATCACACTCTATAAAACAGAAAAGCCCTAGCAAGAACCAATACCAACTGCCATATACCAAGGAGGCAGACAACACCTGTGAAAGTTACTCTGAGTTAAACAATAAGAAGAGTGAAAATGGAAGTCCACATCCTGATCACATCTACTTGGAAGCAATCAGAAAGCATAAAAAAATACCAAAACACATGCGCAATTAAGTATTAAGGCCACAGATAAATATTAAACGTGTCCAAGAAACAAAAGCAGATGACCATATCAGAACATGTCCAGAAACAAGATAAAATCTCTGAGACAAATGACCTAGAGGTAGACCTGGACTCCATTCATGAAGGAGGGCAGGACTTGGAAATGTCTGAGAAGGAATTCAGAAAAATTATTATAAAATGTTTCAAAATACTTTACAATGGAGTTGAGAAAAATAAGGAATTAGTCAAGAAAGTAATACAGGAACAATCAAATAAGACAGCTACAGCATTGGAAACAATTCAAAACCTACAAAAAGAGGTCCAAACAATCATTAATAGAATATCAGAAATAGAAAATACTCTGAAAGGGCAAAGGAGTAGAATAGAACAGATGGAAGGCAGAACCAGTGAGCTGGAAGACAAATCTCTCAATACGACTAATATAGAACAAACAGAAAAAAGGATTTAAAAAAACGCTGAAGAAGGTCTAAGATTCATGTTGGACAACATGAAGAGGAATAACTTAAGAATTATTGGCATTCGGAAACAAGAAGAATCACACAAGTCCACAGAGAAAACAGTTGAAGAACTTCTGGAAAAAAATTTCTCTAAAATCCTGAAAAGATAAACATTAAAGAAACTCAATGAACCCCAAGAAGGATAGACCCCAAAAGAAAATCACCAAGACATATCATAATCAAGGTCTCCAAAATCAAAGATAAGGAGATACTCCTGAAAGCAGCTAGAGAAAAGAGAAGTGTTACATACAAAGGCAAGCAAGTCAGATTAAGCTCAGAGCTCTCAGCAGAAACGATGAAAGCAAGAAGGCAATG
>NW_006408694.1:3552894-3558840 GCF_000296735.1 Chrysochloris asiatica | reverse complement strand
AATCTGATACAATTTGATGAACTTGACCTACACCTATGGATGCAGTACCTCAAAAGAGGGAATAAATCTTTACAGCAAGGATAATTCCCACCCCCTCCATACACAGAGTAGACGAGGATGAGCAACTTGGACATTGGCTACCCAAAATGGGGGAGGGGGAGCTACAAAGGCAAGAAGTGACTGGCTTACAAGCTTTCAAGAGGGAACCTAGATCCAGAGGTCGTGGAGGAAGGTAGAATCTCCACTAAATAATATCCAATCTGTCTAGATGGGGCTGGTGAAAAGAGATGTGGCTAGGTCTCTGGTGATATAACAGTGAATCATTGTTATCAGGACTGATTTTGAGGGTTGGAAATGTAAAGGTAGACATTTTGTACCAAGGAGAGGAGTGAGTACCTTTGCTGTTTAGGAGAGGAGGTCCCTGGGACCATCAAGGGAGAAGAGCGGAAAGCGGGAGCCTACCCAGAGAAGCAGTGACACCAGAGATGGAGGCAGAGATGATGACGTGGAGAGATGGAGCAACTGGGGACTTTAGACCCAGAGAGGGAGTGGGGCTCTGTGCTCATGACTGGCAGGCAGGCTTGCAGGCTATAGCCTCTGGTTGGTTGATGATGCATGGAGGGAATTGTGACCATGGCAATGAAATGATATAGGATAGGATGAATGTAAATCTAATGTTCTCCAATGTAAACTATCACATAATTCACAATAAAACATTAAAAAAAAAATTTTTTTTTTTTAACTCCAGAACCTTTTTTGTGAATCAGATGTAAAATATAACATTCATTGTGCCAGGAGAGCACACAGGGAGCTTAGCTTATCTTTTCCTGGTGTGCAGCTCGGTGGCTAGCACTCACTGAGAATTCAGTCACTGTTGAAATGAAAAGTAATTGAAGAGTCCCAGAGGAAATTAGAACCTGAAAAAGGGTGCATTGTTCTCCTTAAAGAAAATGTCCTAAAACACCATTAGAGACTCACAGACTATGAGTAAACCTAGCAACTACTCCATAATCTAAGCCAGTCAATTACTAGCAGAATTACTCACACAAAATGATATATTATTGTTATTTATTGTCTGCTAATAATATAATACACAGTGAAGTAATAATGTTGTAAAAGATATATTCAACGTTTAATGTTATATAGTAGACAGTAAACCAAATAAGATTAGAAGCTTTATTAGTCTACAAAATTGTGCATAAGAGATAAGCAAAAACTAAAACCAAAACATGTTGGCCGCTTGTGCCTCCAATATGAACTTACATGTATAAATCACCTGAAATATGAGGTAAGTCAAAGAAAACACTGCTACTGGACTTCTGGTTTGCACGGCAGCAGAGACAGACAGGTAAGAAAGGCTCCATAGGGGAGGGATTGAAAACCCAAAGAACCTGTGTTTACGGAACAACAGTAGAGCTGTGGATCTAGCATAAGGTGCAGGGTGTCAGCTTCCTGCATGCGCAAGTGGAAAAATCACAATACAAAGGAAAATACTGCAATTTAGGAATTGCTAGATATGGGACTCCCTCTGTGGCCATGCCACCTGGGCAGAGTTCAGAGGGCAGGGCTACAGCCAGACTAGTACAAGGAACCAGTGCTAAAAGCAGTGCAATGATATTTGCAAAAGGAGGTGCAGGAGATTCTACACATTTTTTCTTCATCTTCCCTGCTGCGCCTTACTTGCCCAGCCCAGACGCCTTCAGGCTGGTGGGTGTGCAACCCACAAAAAAAAGTCCAGTGCTGAGCCCACAGTTTTCAAACGGCACAGAGAGAAAGAGCTTGGTGGATGCTTATAACTTCAGCCTCGGGGTTGCAGCACTAAAATTAACTTGTGCAGGACCCTTTACTCCTGCCTATCTATCAAGAAAAAAGTAGGCCCATCAGGCCTCACAGACAAACCATGTGAACAATCTGTAAAACCCCAACATAAAAGGACGTAACTATCTCGAAAATTACACTGTTCACACACAGATACCTAACTGAACTTCAGAGACAAAAATAGTAGACAATCTTTCTCCCATTAACTTCTCAATATCTATCTGTGCACTTCTACGGTGGTGACTAGAGGCGAAGCCTGAGCAAGTGGAGACCCCCACCATTGCTGGAGGCTTCTAGGTTGCACACACACTGCCTGTGCTGCAAGAGGACTGGACAGTCAGCCACAGTTTTATTTTTGTTTCCAAGTGGTGGTTTTTGTATCTGCTTTTATATTGTTTCTGCTTTTGGTCCTATTGAACACACATTTTTCCTGGAGGTAGGAGGTTTTTCTCCTTACGTTACCCACGAAGAGAAAGCAATCATGGCCATATAGCCAAGCTACAAGCATATCCCATAATACACCACAATTGAGACAAGAGCAAATAACAGATACTAAGCATTGCATGCTAAAAGGGAAGCCTAGCTCCTGATCATATTCACCAGGAGACACCCAGTAAGCTTAATAATACAACAGCAAACATCAATATAAGCATTAAAAAAACCCACAAAACTACTGGAAATGACAAATGAAACACAATAAAAGATCTCAAAACATGTCCAAAACCAGAAAAGAGTAACTGAAACAGATGACCTGGAGATAGACAAAGGCTCTCCAGAAGAAGAAGAGGAAGTTCTGAAAAGGAATTCAGAAGAATGATATGGAAACAAATTCAAATGCTTTGAAAAGGGGTGGAAAAACAAGGAAGAAGTCAGGAAAGCACTAAAAGAGCAATCAAGCAAGACTGATACAGCATTGGAAACAATTCAAAACCTGCAAAAAGAGGTCCAGAAGATTACTAATAAAATATCAGAAATGGACAATACGCTGAAAGGGGAAAGAAGCAGAACAGAAGAGATGGAAGCCAGAACTAGTGAGCTAGAAGACAAATCTCTCATTACTGCAAAGACAGAAGAGCAAGCAGAAAAAAGGATAAAAAAAATCTGAAGAGACTCTAAGATTCATGCTGGATAACATGAAGAGGAACAACTTAAGAATGAATGGCATTTCGGAACAGGAAAAATCAGAGAAGCCCACAGAGGACATAGTTAAAGAGCTTCTGGAAGAAAATTTCCCTAACATCTTGAAAGATGAGAAGGTAAATATTCAAAAAGCCAAACATACCCCAGGAAGGACAGACCCCAAAAGAAAGACATATAATAATGAAGCTCTCCAAAATCAAAGACAAGGAGAGAATTCTAAAAGCAGCCAGGAAGAAGAGAAGTGTCACTTACAAAGGCAAGCAAATCAGATTAAGCTCTGACTACACAATACAAAACATGCAGGCAAGAAGGCAATGGGGAGACATATACAAAACTCTAAAAGAAAAAAACTGCCAACCAAGAATCGTGTATCCAGCAAAACTATCAATCAAATACAATAGTGCAATCAAAACATTCCAGGATAAACAGAATCTAAGAGATTTTGTCAAAACCAACCCAGCACTTCAAAACATCCTAAAGGGAGTTCTTTGGACTGAAAACCAACAAGAACAGACATCAACCAGAGATTGACAGTCATGGCAACACCACCTGGAACTCAGTAGACAGATAGCAGAGTCCAGAACAGAACAAAACTACAACAACGAATTCAAAGGAGCTGGGAGGTCAACCAAAGATCAAAAGAACATCAATGTCAAAGAAGGGATAAATGTAGCAACAGAGATCCAGGTGGTGAGGATGTCCGGTAGATTACAGGATACAACAGATTCTCTTAAATAGAGAGAAAAGTTAATAGACTATAAGGTAACCTCAAAGAAATTTAATACTTCACAACTTACCATGAAAATGAACTTCTAAGCAGAGAAAACAAACATGAAAACCAAGAAGAAACCAACAAGAAATACCACAAAAAAACACAAACTCAGCATAAAAAGGCATACAGAACAAAGCAACAAACAGCACTACCAAAAAATTAATATAATTGCAGCAATTAATTCATATCCATCAATAATTACATTGAATGTCAATGAATTGAATGCAGCAATGAAGAGACAGAGAGTGGCAGAATGGATAAGATAACAAGAACCTTCAATACACTGCCTACAAGAGACACACCTTACACACAAAGACAAAAACAGACTAAAAGCTAAAGGATGGAAAAAAATATACCAAGCTAACTGCAACAATAAACAAGCAGGAGTGGCAATTCTAATCTCTAATAAAGTAAACTTTAAGACAAAAACCAGCATAAGAGATAAAGAAGGACACTACCTAATGATCAAAGAGTCAATTGAGCAAGACAACATAACCATAATAAATATATACGCTCTAAGAAAAAGCACCAAGATATATGAAGCAAACCTTACTAGAATTGAAAAAAGAAATAGATAAATCTACATTATAGTGGGAGATTTTAATACACCACTTTCGAAAAGGGACAGAACAACCAGAAAGAAACTCAACAAAGTTACTGAGGCACTAAACAGCACAATCAACCAACTTGACCTCATAGATGAGTATAGAGCATTCAACCCAACAACAACACAATATACTTTCTTCTCCAGTGCACATGGAACAGTCTCCAGAATTGACTATGTGTTAGGTCACAAGGCAAGCCTCCATAAATTCACAAACATCAAAATACTACAGAGCATCTTTTCATACCACAATGCTATAAAACTAGAAATCAACAACAAGAAGACAAAGCAAATAAAGTCGAATATATGGAAACTGAACAACACCCTGCTGAAAAGCGGCTGGGTTAAACAAGAAATTAAACGTGAATTCATAACCATCCTACAAACATACGAGAATCAAAACACAACATACCAAAACCTTTGGGACACGGCAAAAGCGGTGCTGAGAGAACAATTTATTGTGATAAATGCATACAAACAAAAAGAAGAACCAAAATTAACACAGCATCTACAGCAATTAGAAACTGACCAACAGAGGGAACCTACAGTCACCAAAAGAAAAGAAAATAATAAACATAAGAGCAGAAATAAATGAAATGGAAAAAAGAAAATCTATAGAAAGAATCAACAGGACAAGAAGCTGGTTCTTTGAAAGGATTAAAAAAATTGGCAAACCTAACCAAAGAAAAGAAGGAGAAGACACGAATAAATCATATTAGTAACCACACTGGTGATGTCACAACGGAACCAAACGAAATCAAAAGGATAATAACAAAATACTATGAGGAGCTGTACTCTAACAAATTCGAAAACTTAGAAGAGATGGATGCATTTTTAGAAAAACACGACCTATCAAAACTTACACAGAGTGAAGTCAAAGACTTGAACAGACCCATAACAAAAGAATAAATTGATCAGGTCATCAAAAAACTCCCAACCAAAGAAGTCCAAGTCGAGATGGTTTCACTGGTGAGTTCTACCAAACATTCAGGGAAAAGCTGTCACAAATTCTACTCAAATTATCCCAGAATATAGAAGAGGATGGAAAACTTCCTAATACTTCTTATGAAGCAAGCATAACACTCATCACAAAACCAGGGAAGGACATCACTAAGAAAGAAAACTACAGACCAATATATCCCTCATGAACATAGATGCAAAATCCTAGCCAACAAAATCCAGCATCACATAAAAAAAAATAATGCATCACGACCAAGTGGGTTTCATAAAAGGGATGCAAGGATGGTTAAACATTAGAAAAACAATCAATGCAATCCACCACATAAATAAGAAAAAGTAAAAGAACCACAAGATCATATCAATTGATGCAGAAAAGGCATCTGACAAAATCCAACATCCATTCCTGATAAAAACACTCAACAAAATAGGAATTGAAGGGAAACTCCTCAACATAATCAAGAGCATTTACACACAACCAACAGCCTACATCACTCTCAATGCAGAGAAACTGAAAGCCTTCTCTCTGTGAACAGGAACCAGACAAGGATGCCCTTTGTCACCACTCTTTTTCAATATTGTTTTGGAAGTATTAGCCAGAGCTATATGGCAAGATAGGGAAATTAAAGGCATCCAAATTGGCAAAGAGGAAGTA
>NW_006408694.1:3551043-3552794 GCF_000296735.1 Chrysochloris asiatica | reverse complement strand
GATATATATATAAAACCCTGAAAGAAAAAAACTGCCAACCAAGAATCCTTTATCCAGCAAAGCTATCAATCAAATATGATGGTATAATCAAAACATTCCAGGATAAACAGAAGCTAAGGGATTTTGCCAAAGCCAACCCTGCGCTACAAAACATCCTAAAGGGAGTTCTGTTGACTGAGAACCAACAAGAACAGACAACAACCAGACATTGACATACACGGCAGCACCTCCTAGAATTAAATTGACAGAAGGAAGAATTGAGAAAAGAACAAAACTATAAGAACAAACTCAGAGAATCTGGGAGGTTAGTCTATGATCAAAACAATTACAATGTAAAAGAAGGTAAACATGTAGGAACAGAGATCCAGATGGTGAGGTCACGTAGATTACAGGATAAAATAGACTGCACTAAATGGACGGAAAAGTTAATGGAGTATAAGGAACCTCAAAGAAAATTAACCCTTCACAACATACCAAGAAGATGAAAATCCAAGAAGAACATGAAAACATTAAAACTATGAGGAAATTCACAAGAAAGAACACAAAAAGCATGAACTCAACAAGGAAGACACACAGAACAAAGAAAGCAGCAACACCACAAAAAAACAAACATAATGGCAACAATTAATCAATATCTATTGATAATTACACTGAATGTAAACAAATTAAATGCACCTGTTAAGAGACGGAGAATGGCAGAATGGATAAGAAAACAAGATCCTTCAATATGCTGTCTGCAAGAGGCACATCTCACACACAAAGACAAAAATAGATTAAAAGTCAAAGGATGGAAAAAACATACCAAGCTCATTGCTATCAAAAACAAACAGGAGTGGCAGTACTAATCTCTGATAAAATAAACTTCAACACAAAAACCAACATAATAGATATAGATGGACATTATCTCATGATTAAAGGGATAATAAATCCCTTTATTATTATAAATGGTATTGCTATAATAAATGTCTATGCTCACAATGAAAGAGCTCCAAAAAATATAAAGCAAATGCTAATAGATTGGAAGAAAGAATCTACAATAATAGTGGGTGATTTTAATACACCGCTTTCAAAAATGGATACAACAACCAGAAAGAAACTTGACAAAGACACAGAACAATTAAACAACACAATCAGCCAACTGGACCTCATAGATGTGTACAAAGCACTCAACCCAACAAATGCACAATACACATTCTTTTCCAGTGCACATGGAACATTCTTCAGAATAGACCAAGTCTTAGACCACAAAACAAATCTCCATAAATTTATAAATATCAAAATACTACAAAGTATCTTCTCAGATCACAATGCTATCAAATTAGAAATCAACAATAGGAAGACCAAAGAAATAAAGTCAAAAACACAGAAACTGAATAACACCCTGCTAAAAAGAGACTGGGTAATAGAAGAAATTAAATATGAATTCATAAAGTTCCTAGAAATAAATGAAAACGAATACACAACATACCAAAATCTTTGGGACATGGTGAAAGCGGTGCTGAGAGGACAATTTATTGCAATAAACGCACACATCTAAAATGAAGAAAGAACCAAAATTAAGACATTAACACAGCATCTACAACAATTAGAAACAGACCAACAGAGGGAACCTACAACCGGCAAAAGAAAAAAATAATCAAGATTACAGCAGAAATAAATGAGATAACAAACAGAAAAACTATACATAGAATCAACAGGAAAAGAAGCTGGTTCTTTGAAAGGATTAACAAAATTGACAGACCACTGGCAAA
>NW_006408694.1:3546881-3549789 GCF_000296735.1 Chrysochloris asiatica | reverse complement strand
GATAAACAAACTGTGGTACATACACACAATGGAATACTGTGCCATCTTGAAGAACAACAAAGTAGCTGCAAACCACCGCATATGAAATTTGAGGACATTATGCTGAGTGAAATTAGTCAGTCACAAAAGGAGAAATAATGCACAGGACCATTATTGTAAAAGAGTAAGAAAAAGAACCAACACTAAAAGGGGAAAAAAATTATATATATATTTGCTTATCACCAGGATGTACTGGATGAGAGGAGGGGAGGTAGGGGAAGATAGAGCACAAGGTAAAGAATAGACAGACACAGGATAGCTTGAGTGCAGCAGGGGGGTAGGAAGCAGGGGACAATACACAAGAAGGGGGAGGGGAATGGAAGACCAAAGCTGATAGGTGAGGAGTTAGGCAGGTTTGCATGGGCTAAGTGGGACAGAGGTATGCACAACCTTGGAACAACAGGGCTCTGGGATATAGGGATTGAGGTACAGTAGGAAGGGGCAAAAGGGGAATAGTGTTAAGATGCTTGGCTGTCTTTTGAATCTCAGTTTCCCTTGCCTACCATTGTAAAATATACACTTGAGGTACAGAGAAAGGAATAGCCAGAATCATCACAATAGAAAGCTTATAAGTCTGTCTTCAGCCTATAACTGATTGGAATACCTTAAAGGGGGCTAGAAGTTGCCCAGCAAAAGAGGCTTCCTGTGGAGCCTTTACACTGCAGAAGACCACAGGTGGAATCCAGAACCCCATCCAGAACCGACTGAGGTAGGAAATTTCCACTGGAAAGGATGAGCAGACCAGCCTGGAGTGGCTAGAAGAACAAAAGATACTTCATGAAAGAAAGACCGGCAGGAAAATTCGGAAACGATACTGGCAGTCTGATTGATTACTACAAGAACAAGTAAGTTGTTTGTCCGAGAGCCATCAAGGCAAGTGATCAGGACCCCTCATAGCAAAACCCCTTCTAAGACCGAGACTCAAGGGGAATACATGAGCAAGCATGTGGTCTGGATGGTGACCACGTTGGTCACCGATTAGGAAAGAGGGGGAAAAACAGCAATGCAGTTGTGAGCTAAGCCCGTCCACATTCAATAGACCCCCATGAACCCAGGTGGAGACCTGGATGGCCAGCAGTACGGCAAGACCCAGGGATTCCTGGGCCCAGAGGCAGTGAGATGGCCACAGAGGACCAGAGTGGAGAGTGAAGCGTCCAGCTGATATGAAGTGAGGGGAGAGGCACAAGAATACCCATACTTGCAGACAGTACCCACTCTACCTGGCTTCGATGATTGATGATCAGAACTCGACTGGAAGAAGAAAGAAGACAGAAGAAAAGAAAAGAAAAAAAAGAGTAACCTGCTACAATTTAATGAACTTTACCTATACATATGGACGTAGTAGCTCAAAAACCAGAACAAATCTTTATAGCAAGGATCACTCCCAGCCCCCTCGGTACACAGGGTTGACAAGGATGGGCAACACAGACATTGGCTACCCAAAATGGAGGGGCCTATAAAGGCAAAAAGTGACTGGCTTACAAGTTTTCAAGAGGGAGCCAAGTTCCAGACAGGGCGGGGAAGGTAGAATCACCACTGAATGATTTCCAATCCGTTGGGACTAGGCTGGCAAAAGGAAAAGGGGATAAGACTCTTGTGGTACAATAGTGAATAATTGCCATAAGGACTGACTGTGAAGCTAGGAAATATAGAAGTAGATGTTTTTTTGACAAAAGGAGGAGATTGATTGATTTTGCAGCTCAGGAGCAGAGGTCCTTTGGACTATCAAGTGAGAAGAACAGAGAGCATGACCCTACCCAGAGAGGTAGTGATGCCAGCGATGGAGACAGAGAAGATGACGTGGACAGATGGAGACAGATGGGGACACTGGACTCAGGGCAGGAGAAGGCCTGTGTGGTGTACCCTTTGGGGTTATATGATGATGCATGGAGGGGACTATAATCATTGCAATGAAATGAAATATGATAGGATGAATGAAAAGCTGATGTTCTCCCATGTAAACCTCACAATAAAAACTTTGAGAAAAAAAATTAGAGCAAAATGTATTTAGGCAAAATCTTAATGACCTTTTGCCCCTAATTTTCTTACTTTCAAATGAGAAATGCCTAGTTTCCAGTAAGTACCTTCTAGACGCATGTTGTACAGAAGGAAATGTGTACTTGTGACTAACTTCCTAAGCACAAATAACTTAATTATTTTGTCTGTCTCTAGTACCCCTGTTCAAGAACAGGAACAAAAATAAATGTCTGAAAGAGCAAAAAATAATAATAACAAAAATGACAATGTACTCGATCAATCTTCAAGGATAGCAAGGGCTGTCTTATGAGAATTTCTACCCCATTCACTCTACAGTCCTGATTTTGCCTTTTCCAATTTCTTATTTCCAAAACTCAAAAAACATTTAAAAGGAACACAATTTGTGTCCCTAAGGATACCAAAACTGTGTCTTTGCTGTGTTGTGAATTGAATGCTTCGGAGAAGGGCTAGAAAGATGGAAATATCGCTTTAAGAAATGTACAGACCTAGATGGAGGATATGTTGAGAAACAAATGCTTCATATTTTGATATTTTTACTGAATAAAAGTTTCTAGTTTTTTATTTAACCTCATATGAGTCTCAGAGCTATTTAGGGTTGTTGGAATTGTCTCAATGGCACATAACAACAACAAAATTCAAGTCAATTTAGGAATAAGGGTGGAAAGGCATCTTTTCTAGCAAGAAAAGAGCAAGGAGCAGCAGATAGTGCCAAAATAGACCATTTTTATAATTTAAAAAAATAAAAACAGATCATTCTAACCATGGGGAAAGAAAAAACAGGTCTTAAACTGTCCAGTTATAAATCACCATTTGTGAAAATCCACCAAATAGATATTGTATATAGTTTAATAAAAGTTTAAAAATATATTAA
>NW_006408694.1:3536179-3546677 GCF_000296735.1 Chrysochloris asiatica | reverse complement strand
AAAAGGGTAAGTCAAAAGTATTGTTAGAAAATCATAGAAACATTTATTCATTAAAAATATCAAAAGGTGAAGTTATTTTTCTTGGCATATCCTCCATCTAGATATGTACACTGCTAGTGTTGGCGTTTCTATCTTGCTAATCCTTACCTGGAGTCCTGATGTGGTGCTGTGGGTAATGCACTAGACAGCAAGGTCAGTTTGAACCACAATGTAGGCAGTTCAAGCTTACCAGCTGCTCCTCGAACCCTCCCATACAAGATTGCTATGAGTCAGAACCAACTTGGCAGCACTTAACAACAATCCTTCCTTGAAGAATTCTGTTCTCTTCTATTTACATGTCAAACAGCAGTTTGGATATCCTCAAAGGACTCAAATCCTGTTCCTTTAAATTGTACTTGGGGAAAAATAAGTCAGAAGCAACAAGATCAGTGCTGTGGGGTGGGCAGGGTAAAGTTTTCCAACAAAATTCTCATGGGACAGCTCTTGCTACCCTTGAAGAATGAGCAAGTACACTGCCGTGATGAAACAAAATTTCTCAGCGCAACCTGGCCTTTTTCTCACCAACGTAATTTCCAATTTTCTTAAAACTTTGTCCTAATAAGCCCTCATGATTGTCCTTTGTTCTTTGAGAAAATCTTCCAAGATCTTCCCTTTGGAGTCCTCAAAATCATCTACCATAACCTTCTGAGCTACCCTTTCTGCCTTGAATTCATCTTTGAGATCTTCCCGACCTTCCTTAAGAGGCTTAATCCATCTAAAACCTGTTGCTCTATTTGATGCCACATTCCCATACACTTGTTGTAAATCTTCAAAGATATTGGAAGATGTCAACTTGATTTGTTAAAAATTTGATATTAGCCCTGACCTCAGAATCCATGGCATGTCTTTTTTTTTTTTCTTTTTTTTTTTTTTGTAAGACAAATTTGTAGCTCAAAGAACTTGTCTACATCCATCCACTGATCACAGGGGGATGTTCAAACATGTTTTATTTGGGAAAAGCCTGTGCATTTATGAACTCACACCCTCAAAGCAATACTTTTGGACTTACACTAGTATTTACCTTGTTAAAATGCTTATCACTCATACTCTGCTTTCCTAAAAAGGATGGGGAAGATGCATAATTTGTAGGGTTAGTCAGTTTTCCTTACAAGTTTTTCTTAGGAGTCATTTCCTAACCTTCAAGAAAGTAAGTCACTTTTCCTTTCAGCAGCAACAAGCTCATTACCCTAAATGTCAGGTTAGGAAGTGCAATGGTTAAGTGCTTAGCTGCCAAGCAGGTGATATTAACTTTCCAGCAGCACTGCAGAAGAAAACACCTGGATCCTGAAATGTGGGGTTCTACTCGGTCATTTAGAGGCATTGGAATCAACTCAAAGGCACACAACAACAACAAACCTCAAGTCAACTTAGGAAATAAGGGTAGAAAAGAGCAAGGAAAGAAATTGGTTTGAAAAGCTAGACCATCAACCTACTGCACGTCTCCATTTGACAGGCAGGAAGATCTATACACAGCCGGCTTTTCTGCACAAAGGCCAGTAGTGGGAGGAACTAAAGGAGATAGAAGAGATAACAAATCTTTAAAAAAAGAAAAAATGAATCCCTAACCAAACTGCAGATGTGCTGGCTAAACTCAAGAGAGCAATGGCAAGAGTGTAGGGGGAAAAAAAAAGAAGAAGAAATCAGTACAGGAAACAATAGCTACTGGCAATGAAAACAGGAAGATTTTTGTTTCCTCTCAATGCAGGGGTTCCACAGCTGTACCATCTGTATGCCAAACCAGAGTCCAGGCAGCATCTCATTAAGAAGAACCCAATTACTGTGGCTGGGGAGGGGGCTACTGGGTCTTATTAAATGCCATGATACAGTTGACAATCTACAGATTATTTGTCTAAATAATAATTTTGTTGTTGTTAAGTGCCATCGAATTGGTTCCAACCCATAGTAACCCTGTATAGAGTTTCCAAGGAGTGGCGAGCTTGAACCACCGATCTTGTGATTCAGACCGACTTTGCAGTTCAGTGCATTAACCCACAGCTCCACACTGAGTCCTTCTAAACAACATAGGTATGTTGAATTAAATATGAGGGAGCTTCAAAAAGTTCATGGAAAAAATTTCATTATCTTATCATTCCAATGTTCCACAAGCTTTGTAAAGCCTCATATATTATTAAAATTAACTTCACTCTCATGCTGCTTTTTAAAATGTGGCTACCAGAAAATTTTAAGTGTCACATATGGCTTACATTGTATTTTCACTGGGTGCTGCTGCTCCAGGCAACGGGGTGCTGTATAGGTGCTCTTTCATCCTGTCACCCAGAACCCTAAGGAGCTCTTCCCATGCTTCCTCTTCCTTCCTCACAAGGTAAACTCCTGCACCTTTGGCTCAGGGGCCCTTCCTCTGGAAAGAGTCCTGGTTTGAGCAGGACAGAGTTTAATGTTCCTCACCTGTTTTCCCAAAACCCAGTGCTCAGTCCTATCTCACCCATGGCATTTTCTCTATGCGAGTTCTCACATCTGACCTACACTTCCTGAGGGCAGAAATTTAAATTCAGATAGCCAAAATCCACTTGAGACTCTAAGGCATGAGTAGAAAACTCTTCACTTTTGGCCACAATAGCCCCCTCCTTCTCAATGGCTCCAATACACACGTGCGCATGCACACACAGCGACATCACATGCTTGTTTGACCAGCACAAATTTTTTTGAATTATACTTTATAACCAAGGAGCCCTGGTAGCATCATCGGTTACAAGTTAGGCTGCTAACCACAAGGTCGGCAGTTTTAATCTCACAGCCGCTCACAGGACAAGGATGAGGTTTTCTGCTCTCATAAAGATGTATAGTCTCTGAAACCTGTATACAGGCTGAATACAGGCTTGCTGTGAGTTAGAACTGACTTGATGGCACACAATCACAACCTCCATAGTTTATGCCAGAGAGAGTACGGTTGATATTTTCTGAGCAAGGAAGAAGTAAGGGTGACCAGACTATATTCAATTCAGCAGTAGCTTCAAGATTTTGATGAAGGGTAACAAACATCACACTCTGAGCTTCAGCTTACCACAAAAAGGAAAGACAATTGATTGATGAATAGGCTCAGCAGGAATCAAGTGAACTTCCCATTCTTGGAATTTGAAAAAGGGATGTCCAACTGAGCCAGTAAAATGGAGAAAGCAAAATCAGAAAGTCATGAAGATAAAGAAGTTTAGGCTGACACTTTGGAGCAATCAGGACAGTCTTGAAAAGGCAGTCTACAGGAAATGTACAGACAGGCAACAGAATGAGAAACCTGGTAGCCCAGAGAAAAGGGACACAGAGAGATGCCGCATGCTTCCTGCCAGCCTCATGCTCCCAGTTTCTGTAGGACAGCCAGGCTTGATCAGGCCCCCCAGGCCTCCTTACAATGCTGTGAGTTACCATCTAGTCAACTCCAATTCACAGCGACCCCGTCTACATCTACAACAAAAGGAAATGTTGTGGGGTCCTGTGTCATCTTCAGGATCCCTTATCCCACTACCATCCCATCAACTCTGATTCATAGTCAGCCTGTAGGACAGTATAGAACTGCTCCATAGGGTTTTTGAGACTTTACAATTTTACAGATGTAGACAGTCTCATCTTTCTCCTGTGGAGCAGCAGATGGTTTGAACTGCCAACCTTTTTGTTAGTAGCCCCGTCTTTAACCCACTGCACCACCAGGGCCTCTTCCCTTATAACCGTTGTTGTTAATGCCATGGAGTTGGTTCCAACTCATAGCAACCCTGTATAGGGTTCCCGGCTTACATTTTTGTGGCAGCACAAAGCCTCATGTCCCATCACCTCCCATGGAGCAGATGGTGGTCCATGCTCCAGTGCTTGTAGTAAACAGCCATCGCATTCCCTCCTTACATTGTTGCTATTGTGTGCCATTGAGTCAGTTCTGATGCACAGAAAACCTGGAAAGGATTTCCAAGGAGTGGCTAGTGGGTTTCAACCACCAACCATATGGTTAGCAGTCCGATGCTTATCATACAGAGTCACACCAGGACTGCTGCTCCCTCATAACAGACCTTTTTATATTTAACCTAACTGCCACAAGTTTTTGTTTCTTGTAAGCAAATCATTTCTGACAAAGAGCCAGGAAAAAAAAAGAATGTTTAGACCTCGGTTTACTAAGGTTCCCTCACCAGTACGGACATGTACATTTCTGGTTTGTTCCAGTGGGAGCGTTTAGTGGCTATCTTGTCTTTATAATCTTATCATTTACATGATTTCTTGACTAAATGTACAGCTTCTCCTGAGACTAAAAAACAAGGCAAGGACTTTAAAATTATACTAAAGAAAAAATTTTTAAATCCATTCAACTTCATAACAAATATAAGTTAATAAATCAAAATGTACATTTTTACTTAAAAATACTTTATATTTCTTAGGAAAAAAGTAGCAATATTATAGGTTGCCAGAAGATAGACTGGATATATCTGACTTTAAACAAAATAATATGTAAAAAGGATTTAAGTAAAAGAAAAATAGGTGTGTATGTATATACACACAGAATGAGATACACATAGTTTTCTTAGGAAGACAGAAAAAAAATCTGATAAAACCCTCAAAAGTATGCTAAATATTTTACTATTATACTGGCCATGAATATATAATCATCTTATCAAGTGAGACATCTCATCATTTACATATCTAATAACTGACACTTCACCAAAGATGACATTAAAGCAGTCAACAAATACATGAAAAATGGCTCACAATTATCAACCATCTCAGCCCAGAAATAGTGGCACTGATCAAAAACAAGCAAACAAACAAACCATAGAACAACAAATGCTGGCGAGGCTGTGGGGAAACTGGAACTCTATTCGCTGCTGGAGGGACTACAACCACTGTGGAAAACTGTTGTTGTTAAGTGCCGTCGAGTCGGTTCCGACCCATCATGACCCTGTATAGGGCTTCCTAGGAGCGGCTGGTCAGCTTGAACTGCTGACCTTGCAATTCCAATTGACTTTGCAGTTCACTCCTTAAAAAACTAGAAATAGATCTGCCAACCCCACTCCCAAGGATATTTCCTACAGAAATAAGAGCTGTGACATGAAGAGACATATGCACATCCACATGTTTGTTGCTGTAAAAGTGCTATGGAGTCAGTTCAGATTTATAGTGACCCTGCATAGGGTTTCCAAGGAGCGACTGGTGAAGCTGAACCACTGACCCTGGGGTTCAAGCCGACCTTGCAGTCTACCCACATTAACCCACAGCACCACACAGCATTATTCACAATAATAAAAAGATGAAAAGAACCTATGTGTCCATCAACAGATGAATGAATAAATTATAAGCTATGGTATATACATACAATGGAATACTATGTATGCAATGATACAAAATGATGATGAAACTGTGAAACATCACACAATTTAGATGAATCTCCATGAAAATGGAGGCCATTATATTGAGTGAAGTAAGTCAATACCAAAAGGACAAATAGTATATGAGACCGCTATTATAAAAGTTCAAGAAAATGTTTATACACAGAAATAAACGTTCTTTGATGGCTACCACAGATGTGAGTAGTAGGGAAGGAAAATCATTAACTAAGCAGTTGTTGTTGTTAAGTGCCGTCGAGTTGATTCCGACCCATAGCGAACTAGGTAGTACACAGTGTTAATTACGGGGAAGGAGAAGACAATGTACGATATGTAGGCAGTCATCACAATGTGACTACAGCAATGGATGACATCAAGAGGTATGCAAGTACAAAGGATAACTGGTGTGGTGCTATAGGGTAAGCACTGGACTGATAACCTCAAGGTCAGAAGTTCAAAACCACCAGCTGCTCCTCAGAAACCCTATACAGGGTCACTATGCGTCAGAACAGACACAACAGCACTTAAGAGCAACAACAACAGTAATGCTATATCTTGTACAATCACGTAACAATAGGAATAATAAACAGTAATTTGTGAGTAAACACACAGATAACTATGTATGCTAAGTAGGTAAAGAAATTCATAGAGGAGTACATCCACATACATTTTATAGGTATGGTTGTGGATATTACTACATGCATATTTATAAATCTTCATTGCAGTACAGTGGAGTACTTCATATGGCTCTTCTACCCATAGTCCTTGTAACTTCCACCAAACAAATTTCTCCTGATGGGCCTGGGTAAGAAAAGGTGGGAGAACATGCTGATAGGATGATGATTCAGTTGTGATTGTGAACAGAGATCACTATGATTGTAAAAACTTGGGAATTCTAACATGGGTTTAAAATGATCCATCTCAGAAGCAGAGGGGGGTTGGATCTCATTACCACCAAGGAAGAACCAGGAGTGGAGTGCATTCTTTGGACTGAACCCCCTCAACCCAGGGACAGAAAGCTGTGACATCGGAGGAGCGGTAGAGGAGCAGCAGCAGCAGACGGAAGAACACAAGACAAAGCAGTGGGCTTCCCAGCTCACGGAGCAAGTAATGTTGAGTGACTTCAACAGGAGGCTTGCTTGCAGAGTGGAATGACAACAGGCACTTAATTAGAGCTGAGTGCCTTCAGGCTGAGGCTTACCGTGGAGTGGTGTATCCTGTGAGCACCTATCAACAGCCCTACAAGAGCTTTATAAACAGCGGGAGCAAGGCAGAGGACAAGTCAAGGGCCAGAGAGAGACCTGCCTGTGGGCACAGCAGATCAGAGGCTCTTCTTGACTACGACAGTGCCCTAAACATTTCTGACCCTGAACTGTAATCTGTTAACTTCCCTAATAAATCCCACAGCTGTTTGTATGGTGTCAGAATTCTGTGTGGCCACTGCAATAAATTATTCTACCTAAGTAGTGAGTACTGAGGAATGGTTGGTGTCATTTTTGTTTGTATACATAGATATATACTTGTGTGTCTGTGTGTGTGTGTGTGTGTGTGTGTGTAGCTCTGGTAGCATAGTGGTTATGAGTCAGGCTGCTAACCTCAAGGTCAGCTGTTTAAAACTACCAGCCATTCCGCAGGAGAAATATGAGATTTCTCTGCTTCCATAAAGATTCATAGCTTCAGAAACTCTATGCAAGTCGCTATGAGTCAGAACCAACACCACGGAATACCACCACCACCACCACCATATATATATATTGTTGTTGTTAAGTGCTATCCAGTCATTTTCAATCCACAGCAACCCTGCACAGGGTTTCCCAGGAGCAGCTAGAGAGCCTGAACCAATGACTTTGCGGTTCAAACATTGCAGTCCAGTGCATTAACCCACAGTGCCATACCAGGACTCCACTTTATATAGAGAGTGTTCATCTGTCTGTCCTGCTATGGCGCCACAGGATAACCCAACCACAAGATTAGTTTGAACAGCAAGGGTCGGTAGTTCAAACGCATCAGCAGCTCCTCGCTCCTCAGAAACCTTATAAAGGATTGCTATGAGTCAGAACCAACTCAATGGCACTTAACAACAACAACAACACACACACATATACATATGCCTTGGTGTGGTGCTGCAGATAAGCACTGGTTGGTAACTGCAAAGTCAGCAGTTCAAACACACCATCTACTCTCAGAAACCCCATACAGGGTTGCTGCAGGTCAGAACTATTCAAAGGCAATTAACAACAACATATATATGTATATAATAAAGCACATGAGGGCACAGTTACAGAAACTACTTATACACTAGGATTGAATTAATGGACTCATGGGCTCAGAACCATAGTCTCGGAGGAGATCTAGGTCAATTGGCAAATCACAGTTCATAAATATGTTTGCTATATCCTATTAAGGTGAGTAAAAGTTTCTGGGGTCTTAAAAGTTTCAAGCGGTCATCTAAGAAGCAACTGTTGGTCTCTTCCTGTGTGGAAGAAAAAAATGAATGAAGAAAATCAAAGACACAAGAAGCATTTAATTCAAATGAAACACAGCCTCCTCTAGCATGAGAACAAGACAGATGGTACCCAACTACCGCTACTGACCACTCTGATCAGGACCACAATAGAAGGGGCCGGTTACAATGGGTGAACAATTCAGAACAAAAGTAATATTTTTTAAAAAAGACCAGACTTATTGGTCTGAAAGAGTAGGAGTTGGCCCCTGAAATAAACACTCCAAGACAACTGTCTAACTTGCAACTGAAGATATTCCCAGAAGCCACCTTATAGCCAATTAACAGACAAGCCTAAACCATAAACAGAGGCCTAGCGTGGCGCTGTGAGTTAATGCGCTGGACTGCATAGTCGGTTTGAACCACAAAGTCGGTGGTTCAAGCTCACCAGCTGCTCCTTGGAAACTCTTTACAGGGTTCCTATGGGTCAGAACAGACTCGACGGCACCTAACAACAATAAACAATAACACCCAGGAAGAATGTGTTCCTTATAACACTGAACTATATGATACCAAAAAGACATTTTGCCAAAAATGAGAAAGCCAGAAGGGACAGTGAAACTGGATAAATGGAAAACCCGTGGAGGAAAGAGGGAAAGTACTGACACATTGCAAGGATTACAATCAATGTCACATAACAATCTGTGCAGGAATTTTTTATTGAAAATTAATTTGCTATGTAAACTTTCACCTAAATACTTCACAATAAAATTTTGAGGAAAAAAAATTCTGAAGTGAAACTTATCTAATGGTACTTATGTGTTAAGAGGAAAGGAGAAATAAAAACGTGATGAAGGTTTTACTCAGAATGAGGCCTGTTCATTCCTATCCCCTTCTCCTCCAGTCTCTCAGTACAACCCAAACAAGATGCTTCATTAACTTGTTCCATCTTTCCTTAATATTCAGTTCTGTGTGCACTCATGAATATAGTCTTCAGAGTCTAAAAGGCCTTGATGTTGTTAAGCACTGTCGGGTTGGCTCCGACTCATAGTGACCCCTATGTGCAACAAACAGCAACAGCTGCCTGGCCCTGTGCAATCCTCACCATCATTGCTGTGTTTCAGCTCCCTGCTGCAGCTACTATGTCATTCTGCCTCACTGAGCACCTTTCTTTTTTCACTGACCGTCTATTTTACCAAGTATAAAGTCCTTCTGCAGTGACTGGCCCATAGTAATGACATGTCCACAACAAACAAGGCAAAGTTTCACCATCTTTGCTTCTACTGAAGGAACATTCTGGCTTTATTTCCTCTGAGACAGATTTGTTCATTCTTCTGGTAGTCCACGGTGTACAAGTGGTCTCCTACTTGCAATGGTGTCTTATTCCAATTACTCCATCATAAGTAAGTTCTGGCATATGTTGAATTATTATTAGTGCCTTTTATTATCCGTATCTTTATAAACTTAGTCTTTCTTTGTCTTAAGTTGTTGGAAATATTTCAGACACTTATACACACATTTTAATACACACATACATAACAAAAATAACACAAATCAGAAACATTTTTACTCCAATGATTGAAAGTTGGATGACATTGGCATGCTGTCAGTTGCTGTGCTAACGACACTTGTGGAAGGTTTTGAATCACCTGAATTATCTCTGGGAATGGGGATGATTGTCTCTGGTCAGACAATTAGTGAGAGCTGTCTGCAGAGTCCATTCCTCTTTTTCTTCATGTCCCACAATAACATATATTGCTTCCCGAATCTGGCTACTGACTTTTAGCTAAATCATCAGTGTTTGAGTACATTTCCCAAGCAACTGAAATCCCTAGTTTAGTTTAGAAAAACTTCACTGTAAAGTATTTTTGAAATTTCTTTCCTTCCTCCTATTTATTTGTTTTCTTCAGCATTTCTTTCCTCTTCAAAATCCACTAAGTCTTGACCTGTGAATTCCCCTTCATGATCAATGAACTGTTCCACATCAGCAGCATCAACTTTGACAATCAATGTTCTCGTCATATGGAAAATTTTCTACCAATTTCTTCCACCATATTATCCTGATCAAATGCTTGGTGGTGTTCATACAAAATCAGCAATTTTTTCAATATCCCCTATATACATTTTGCCTTATCTTCCAACCCAGGAAAATGTACAAAACCAAAACAAACTAGGAACAGAGAGTCGTAAGTGTGGTACATAACTCAAATGTATCATAAATCAGAGACTACCAGTAAACTTGATATGTTTTCTAATGAAATAGGGGAGTAAAAATCAAGAAAGCCTTACAAGAAATTTTTCTTCTACTTCTCCTTTCCATGGCCAGAGGGTTGAAGCTCCATCTAAGGAACTGGGAGCAGGAGATTGAGGACTTGGTTCTTTTATGGCATTCCTGAGCAACTAAAGTGCTCAGGACTTGCGTACATACAGGAATCATGTAAGCAAATCCCTTACTTAAAAAGACAATTCTAGAGAACAAACAAGATGGCGGATTGGGTGGACATATAGCAGAGAGATCCGCCAACAACAATACAGAATACCCGAACAAGCAGGCTCACGGGATGGTCCCAGAACTCTGAACCACATATAAAGGAATACTTAGAAGGTTGGAAGGCTCACAGCTGAGGGAATTTGTGGCACAAGCAAGAAATCTATTGCTTTCTAGTCCGGGACGCTCAGCTGCTCCAGGAGCCGCCATCTT
>NW_006408694.1:3530280-3533174 GCF_000296735.1 Chrysochloris asiatica | reverse complement strand
AAAAAAAAAAAAAGACAATTCTAAAAGGATTAAAATATATAGGCAGACTCCTGTAATATTGTTTCCCTGAAATATGAGACAATGCACAAAACTTTGGCAGCAGTGCAATCGCACCCAGATTGTACATGTTCCAGAGACACTGTGGTGGTTCCCCAGTGCTCAGCAAGATCACACAGTTTACTTCCATGCCATGTCTCCACAAACAAACTCCTTCTACATGCTCAAGTATCAACCCTTTAGGAAAGCTTCCCTTTGGAAGCTCCAGGTGGCTTAGGCCTATTCCCCAGGATCCCTGGCCCCTCATACGTGGGTCATAGCCCTCATCACACATAACTGAAATTGTTAGCTATGGCTTTGTTTACTACTTCACATTTCTCTCCTTAAGCACTTACTGAATAACAAGTATTCATGTCCATGTCTAAATAAAAGACAGGGGCTAAAGTAAATACCCTTTGTTGTTGTTGTTAAGTAACATTAAGCTAGTTCCAACTCATAGCAACCTTGTATATAGTTTCCAAGGGAAGACTGCTGGGTCTGAACCACCAACCTGTTGCTAGCAGTCCAGTGCTTATAACACAGAGCAACACTAGGACTCCAAATACCCTTTCTTAAGTGCCACTAAGTCAGTGGCAACCCTGCACGTTGGTGCATATGAACTGCCAACCTTGTGGTTCACAATCCAGTGCTGATCCTACAGCTCCAAACCAGGAGTCCCCAAAGACCCCTTTTGTTATTGTTGTTAAGTGCCTTCAATTCAATTCAGACCCATAGCGACCCTGTACAGGGTTTCCAACGAGCAGCTGGTGAGCTTGAACCAACGATCTTTGCAGTTCAAACAACTTTGCAGTCTGATGCATTAGCCCACATCACCACACCAGGACTCCTTAACTGGGTACAAATAGAACAGCACTGTTTTAAAACACTAAATGGTATCTCATTAGATATTTCTGGGGTACCTAGCAAGGTAAGAACAAGCAAGTCAGCCAAGACACTATTTTCATTTCAAGCCTCTACAAATGCTTAAGTCCTCAAGTTAGGTGAGACAAGAAGGTACTGCTTTTAGAGGTACAGTGGTCAAGAAAAAGTTTCCAGTTGCTGGGTGGGTCTAAGAAATCTGATCTTTTAAGAAAGACTCTGGCCCTTGTACTAACACTCTGGTACCTTTCTATGGAATTCATTTTAAAACTTCTGTTCTGTTCTGATGTGCTGTGGAGTCAGTTCCAACTCATAGTGACCCTGTACAGGTTTTCTGAGGCTGTAAATCTTTACAGGAGCAGAATGCCTCATCTTTCTCCCACAGAACAGCTGGTAGTTTCGAACTGCTGACCATGAGGTTCGCAGCCCTATTCGTAACCACTACGCTAGCAGAGCCCCTTTCATTTTTAAACTACAACTAAGAAAAGCTTAATCAACTTAACTGAACTCACTGTGTAATTCCTTTAAAAAATGATGTTAATGAAAATTAAAGAATAATTTCCATCAAATCCCCTTCTAAAACTGAAAGTCAAGTATGTTTGCTGGTGATCAGCTGGGTCTACTTGTGAGTAAAAGTGGGGGAAATGCAGCAATGAAGATATATTCTGAGTATGGCCATGTTACATTGACACCCGTTGACCTTGAGATGACAGAGAGAGAAGGGAGGGCTGGGTGGTCAGAAGTTAGGGAGATATGTGAACTCCCAAGCCCATGGGCACTAACATAGACACTGGGGCTAGAGCTGAGAGTGACGTAGCCATCTGGTCTTAAGTGTGAGGAAGGCATGTGTGAACTTCTAAACTTGCAGCTAGTACCCATTAGACCTAGCTTGTAGAGCTAACTAATCAGAACACTTGATGAGATGAAGATAAAGATGTATGATACTATGAGAAATTATAAACTTCTACAATTTGATGAACTGGACCTTTACTTATGGATGCAGTTGCTCAAAATTCCAACCGAAATGGAAGGATTCTTCATATCAAGGATCAAGCTTGTTTCCTCAGTGCACTGGGTTGACAGGGAAGGGCAATTTAGGCATTGGCTGTCAAAAACAGGGGGCTATAAACACATGAAGTAGCTGGCTTACAAGTTTTCACAAGTGTGATTAGTTTCAGGACAAGGTGTGTAAAGTAAAATCTCCACTGTATAATTTTCTCTTTTCCAGATGTATCTGATAAAAGGGAATTGGGGGTGATGATGGCAGGATTTTATGATTCAGTTGTGAGTAGTTGTTGGCAGGATTAATGGCTATTGTCACAATTGTAATTGTAGTAGATGTATAACTAAAGTGGAGGAGTAGTTAATCTTTCATTTCAGGAACAGAGGATCCCAGGACCACCAAGAAAGAAGAGCAAGAGAGAAGCTTGAGATCCTACCTGGAGGGGGGGGGAGGGGGGCGGGGCGGCAGGGAATAGTGTAGGGGACAGGCTTGCAGGGTATACCCTTTGGTCAGTTGATGATGCATGGAGGGGATTGTAACCATGGCAATGATACGATGTATGATAGAATGGATGTAAAACTAATGTTCTCCCATGTAAACTATCATATAATTCACAATAAAACACTTTTAAAAAATGAATGGGAAAAATAAGTTAAGCGCAAAAAACCCAAAAAACAAAAACAAAAACAAAACCAACTTCCTTGGCTGTCTGTTGAATCTTGGTTTTCCTTGCATTATATTATAAAATAGACACTGGAGGGGAAGAAAAAGGAATAGCCAGAAACATCACCATAGAAAGCTGGTAAGTCCATCTTCTGCCTATAACTGATTGGAATACCTAAAATGGGGCTACAACGTGCCCAGTGAAGGAGGCTTCCTGCGGAGCTTCTGCAATACATAAGACTATAGGTGGAAGCCTGAACCACATACAGATCTTCAGAGATGGGAAATTTCCACTTGAAAGGATGAGAAGACC
>NW_006408694.1:3505664-3530180 GCF_000296735.1 Chrysochloris asiatica | reverse complement strand
CTGGAGGGGGGAGGGGGGCGGGGCGTGGTGGCAGAGACAGTGGCAGAGGCACTGGCATGGAGAAATAGAGCAGCTGTGGACTCTAGGCCCATGGACTGAGAAAGGCTGTGTGCCTGTGGGCAGAAGGCAGGTGTGCAAAATGTGCCCTTTGGACATTTACATGAATACATGTTTTTTGTTTTGTACGTGTACACCAAATATTTTTGCTTAATTCATTTGTGAAATGTAAGCTGTAAATGGGGATTCACAGGGAGGAAGTAGGATAACTTGTTGCGGAGAGGGGATTGAAATCATTCAGATGAACAAAGTGTATGATCGGTTGAAGGTAAAGCTAATCTCTTGTCTGTTAAGCTTCATTCAATTCAAAATAAAAAGTTAAAGAAAATTTTACATCAAAGGATGTCTTTCTTATGATGACAGGCCTATCATCATGTTTGGGTTTTTTTTTCCTTCTTGGACAGATTCCCCAGACTTTTCAATAAAACCTTGTCACCTCATTTCCATTCTTCATGACTTCTTTTACATCCCCATCAAGATTATCACACTTAAAAAGGCAGAGATGATAACGTGGAGAGATGGAGCACCTGGAGGGAGAGGGGCTGTGTGCTGATGGCCGGGGGACAGGCTTGCAGGGTGTACCCTTTGGTTGTTTGAATGGTTATATGTTCCTGAGTGCTTCGGTGTACATGCAAAAAAAAAAAACAGAGGGAATGGAAGCAAATGCTGTTGAATGATGATGCATGAAGGGGATTGTAATCATTGCAATGAAACGAAATACAATAGGATGAATTTTGTAAAGCTGATGTTCTCCCATGTAAACTATCACTCCATTCACAATAAAACTTAAAAAGAAAAAGGAAACTATGAAAGTAATTAAAAAATTAATTAAATCCCTTGTTGTTGTTTAGTGCCATCGAGACGGTTCCAACTCATAGTAACCCTTAAAGAGTTTCCAAGGAGCAACTGGTGAGTTTGAACCACTGACCTTATGATTCAAGCAAACCTTGCAGTTCAGCACATTAATCCTCAATGCCACACCAGGACTCCAATATTTACTCATCTAATTAAATCCCTTAGATGAGTAAATAAGGTTTGCTGGATTTTTATTTTCTAGCATACTCTATTAGGTTTATTTGATTATTACAAAGTACCAACCTAAATAAACATTCTGAAGAAGTGGATAATAACCACTTCAACAATAGAGAATATAAAATCACTAATAGCTAATTGAGTTTATGTACTTTACAATGTAAAATAAAATTAAATAAAAATTTCAAGATGCATGGGACTAAGTTGTAAAGACCTGTAGTGTCAAGTGCATGTGTTGGTTTTGCTTGGTTTCTGATGGACCTGTAAAACACAGTTCAAGTAGCAATCTAAGATTTATGTTATGCAGGTATCTTCAAAATCAATTGTCATTAAATGTCACACCATGTCCAGAAAAAGAAGTTAGTATTATTTCTAAACAACCCTAACTAGCAAAGTGAAAGATGGAGCTGTTCAGTTGATGATGGGATAAAAACTATAAATAATTCCTCTTCCCTTCGGCCTGGTTTAGTAGTTTTTAAAATCTAAAAAATATTTTTTAGATTAAAACACACAAACAAATCCAGCACAATACTAATGACAATTTCAAAGGTTTAACCACTAGAAATGTCATAAAAACACTGTTGAAGATCCAAGGCTCCCAAGAGAGACCACAATTTTCTAAATTAATTCTAGAAAATATTAAATCTGTGAATGTTATGTGTTTGTTAAAAATTCTTATGGAATGTTAGGGCATTAAAGACTATTAATGCTGAAGGGTTAAAATATATAAGGTTCTTCTCCTTTGATTCCGTTCATAATCACTTACAGGACCATTAAGATTGTCACAAACAGATGTTAACATCAGAGAACACAGCAGCATGCATTCAAACACTTGGCCTGGGAGTTTTCCTGTTATTAAACCTATGCATACATTAAAGATACAAAAGGGTAGATAACATTTGTATAACTTATTATTCTGCTTAGAAGAAAAAAAGAAGCTAGGAACACAAATGGGAAATTCTCCATGAGATCCTCTACCTACAAAATTCAGTGTTTCTTTCCTGAAGTCCTGATCTGTCCATATGCACATATATTGCTTCTGAATTAGAGGCTGATAATATTTAAAATCATTCTGTAGGAGAAAAATGATGACATTTTATGATGTTATATTACAAAGTAAAAACTGGGAGTATCTACAAACTTTCTCTATAGTAAGTTGTCACTATTTATGCATTTTACTAAATTTATTAACATTAAAAAAAAAAAAAATCCAGCACTGCTCAAAAAGCAAGGATGCACAGAAATGCCACTGCTGTGAGATAAGAGAGCTGCAAGGCCCTGTGAGAGGGCATGTGAGCAGGGATGGCCCCCAAGTGGCAGCCATCGCCTCCCTCGCTAGCAGCTTTAGTCTCACTCCAGCATCCCCAACACAAATCAGTTACACTATCTGTAATCAAAATGATTCCCTGTAACTACAGATACACAAGTGGAAGGGAGAAACACTGATTATTCTAAGACCTACTATTAACTGAAATAATTTTGAAATCAATCATAAAATTATCAAAAATAATTCAATAAGTAGTATATAATGTAAAACTTCATGTTGTATAAACTCAAATTTATCCCTGCATTATCAAGAAACTTGCTATTTCATTCCTTAACACTGGATCCGAATCAAGATACAGTCAGCCCAGTTCCATGATTTCAAAAGTACCCATCCACTTTATACTTATAATGAAATTTTAAAACAATAATTAAGTAAAAAAAAATGTTAAGTTTAATATATCAAAAATTATGATTTAGTTCAATAAACAGAAACACTAATAATAATCCATTATCAAAAAATTTAAAATAATTTAGGGTAGAAAGCAAATGAAAAAATAGGGTGTGTAGAAAAAAACAATTGCTATAGAAAACAAACAAATAACTGTAAAAAGCTGTTGTCATTTGCTTTCAGATAGGCATCTGTTCCAATTGTGTACATAATTATACTTTTTGACTAATTTGTTCTACTACATAATATACATTATTTATTAAAACTAATTTTAATTTAAATCAGACAAAAAATACTGAGAATACAAAGTCAATCGGTTTTCAAGTTTTTATTTGGTATGAGAGTAAACAGCTTCAAGAGTGTTCTGTAAAATTCAATCAATAAATATTTCTTTTAAAACACTAGTGCCATAATGCTGATAAGCTACTACTTAAGTAGGCTAAAAAGCAGCCTTCTACTGCCATGGTTTTAATAAAGACAATTTGATTGCCTGTATAAAGATAAAGGAGCTCTGGTAGCGTAGTGGTTACGAATCGGGCTGCGAACCACAAGGTCAGCAGTTCCAAACTACCAGCTGTTCCGTGGGAGAAAGATGAGGCTTTCTACTACCGTAAAGATTTATAGCCTTCGAAACCCTGTACAGGGTTGGTATGAGTCGGAACCGACACCACGGCACATAACAACAATAAATAAAGATATTGACCCAGATGAAACCTATATAGGTTTCCAAGACTACAAATCTTTATGGGAACAGAAAGCTTCTTTTCTCCCTGTGGACTTGCTGGTGGGTTTTGGCTGGTGGGTTTGAACTGACGAGCTTGCAGCCCCACATCTAACTCATAGTGCCACATATTAATCTAACATTGAAACAAATTGCTACTGCTTGAGCAATTTTCACTATATAGTAGAAAGAACCGTTGTTGTTGTTGGCAAGTACCGTGGAGTCGGTTCTGACTCATAGTGACCCTGCACAGAGTTT
Organism: Chrysochloris asiatica; assembly: GCF_000296735.1. Taxonomy (NCBI): domain Eukaryota; kingdom Metazoa; phylum Chordata; class Mammalia; order Afrosoricida; family Chrysochloridae; genus Chrysochloris; species Chrysochloris asiatica. The sequence continues at coordinate 3,526,398 of NW_006408694.1, read as the reverse complement.
CCGAGGCTGTAAATCTTTACGGGAGCAGTGCGCCTCATCTTTCTCCCGCAGAACCACTGGTAGTTTTGAACTGCTGACCTTGAGGTTGGCAGCCTGACTAGTAACCACTACGCTACCAGAGCTCCTTAGAAAGAGCCATAGTCACTAAGAATTCTAATCTTCTTCTATGTAAAAAATGCTTTAAAAAGTACAGGAATATATTGATGTCTATGCTTTTCCATCTAAGGGGCTCTGGTATCACAGTGGTTACGAGTTGGGCTGCTAACCTTAAGGTCAACAGTTTGAAACCACCAGCTATTCTGCGGGAGAAAGATGAGGCGCTCTGCTCCTGTAAAGATTTACAGCCTCGGAAACCCTGTGCAAGGTCGCTATGAGTGGGAACCAACTCCACGGCACGTAACAACCACCACCATGCTTTTCCATCTAATACAAAGGAGACTTATCATAATTAAAACATTAAACTGAAAAAAATCTTTACATTTTTAAAATACCTTGGCACAAAAATGAGAGAGGATAGCACAGTCAATGATGAACAGTGAATAAATCAGTTTCTGCCTAGAAAGACATTTGTTCTTTCATGTATAATCATGCGTCAAAAAATTAGAGACTAAGTCATCTAATTCAGGGGGAAAAAATCTAATTTCAAACATTTCAACTTTAGTGCATGATTATTTGAACAACAAAAATTCTCAACTAAAAACCTGTCTCTGCTGGCAAAGGAAAATGTCATATTATATTGCTTTCTTTCACACATCTTCCACATCAGAATATACATTACAAATAAAATGAATCCTCTAAGCCGAACAATAATCCATCTAGAGAAGAAATACCAAAATGAATTAATTTTATTATTAAAAATGAACATATTTCAACATTAACAAAGTCAATGAAACAGGAAAATAAAACTAATAAATCTGTTTTCACAGAATTTGGCAAATACAAGCAGCAGCTTCAGCTGTTGTTGTTGTTAAGTGCCGTCGAGTCGATTACAGCCCATAGCAACCCTGTATTGGGTTTCCGAGGTTATAAATCTTTACGGGAGCAGAAAGCCTCATCTTTCTCCCACGGAACAGCTGGTAGTTTGGAACTGCTGACCTTGAGGTTCACATCCCAATTCATAACCACTACACTAAACATCATGAAATCCAAACTAATTCCAAGCAGGAGATATAAATAAATTTGGTATCATTATGTTAGGTGCCATCAAGTTGGTTTTGACTTTTAGCAACCTTATGCCCAACAGAACTGCCCAGCCCTGCATCATCCTCATAACCATTGTTATACTCAAGCCCGTTACTGCGGCCACTGTGCCAATTCATCTTGTTGTGGGGTCTTCCTTGTTTTCATTGATCCTCCACTTTACCAAGCATGATGTCCTAACTCCAGGGACTGACAATATGTCCGAAGCATGAGAGACAAAGTCTCGCCATCCTGGTTTTTAAAAAGCATTCTGGATGTACTTCTTCCAACATAGATTTGTTTGTTCTTCTGGCAGCACATGGCACTTTTAATATTCTTCTCAAACACCATAACTGCAGTGTATCAATTCTTCTATGGTCTTCCTTATTCACTGTCCAACTTTTACACGCATATGAAACTATAGGAAACACATGGCTTGGATCAAGCACACCTTAGTCCTCAAACAGGTATCTTTGTTCTTAAACACTTTAAAGAGGCCTGTTGCAGCAGATTTGCCTAGTGCATTACGTAGTTTGATTTCTTAACTGCTGCTTCCACAAGTGTTGATACTAGATCCAAGGAAAATGAAGTCTTTGACAATTTCAATCACCTCCATTTATCATAATTTATTGGTCGAGTGATGAGGATTTTTGTTTCTTTATACTGAGGTGCAACCCATATCTAAGCTTGTGGTCTTTGATTCTTCATCAGTAAGTATTTTAAGTCTTCTTTGCTTCCAGCAAGCAAAGTTGTTAATGAGTCTTCCTCCAATCCTGATGCCATCTTCTTCATATAAACCAGATTCTCAGATTATTGGATCAACATACAGACTGAATAAATACAGCGAAATAATACAACCCTGGCACAGACCTTTCCTGATTTTAAACCATTCAATGTCAACTTGTTCTGTTTGAATACTTGTCTCAATCTATGTACAGGTTCCTCATAAGCAAAATGAAGTGTTCCAGAATACCCATTCTTCACATTGTTGTCCATAGCTTGTGAAGATCTACACAGCCAAAAGCCACTGCATAGCCAATAAAGCACATGTAAATATCTTTCTGGAGTCCTAGTTCGACACTGTGGGTTAATGTGTTGGACTGCAGGATAAGTTTGAACCACAAGGTCAGCAGTTCAAGCTCACCAGCGCTCCTTGGAAACCCTATACAGGTTCACTATGGGTAAGACCCAACTCAACAGCACTTAACAATAACAACAAAACATGTTTTCTGGTATTCAAGATCCATCTGACATCAGCAATGATATCCCTCATCCCATGTCCACATCTGAATCCGGCTTGAACCTCTGGCAGTTTCCTGTTAATATACTGTTGTAGGCATTTTAAATTATCTTTAGCAAAAGTTTACTTGCATGTGATATTAATGATGTTGTCTGATGATTTCCACATTCTGTTTAGTCACCTTTCATTGGAATAGGCACAGATATGGATCTCTTCCAGTCAGATGGTCGGGTAACTGACTTCCAAATTTCTGGACAAAGTGTCTCCATTGTTGCATCAGTTTGTTGAAAGATTTCAATCTGTATTTCATCAATTATCAGAACCTTGTTTTTCAACAATGTCTTCAGAGCACCTTCGACTTCTTCCATCAGTATCACTGGTTCTGGATCATACATTGTCTCAGGAAATGACTGAACACCAACCATTTATGTGTGGTACAATGACTCTACGTATTCATTCCATCTTCTTTTGATACTTTCTGTATCATTCAATATTTTGCTCATAGAATCCATCAATATTGCAAGTCGAGGCTTACATTTTTCTTTTAGTTCTGGTCGCTTGAGAAATGCCAAGCATGGTCTCCTCTTTTTGTTTTCTAACTCCAGGTTTTTGCACATTTCACTGTAATAGTTGATTTAGTCTTGTCAAGCTATCCTTGGAAATGTTCTATTCAGTTCTTTTACCTCCTCATTTCTTCCACTTGTTTTAGTATCTCTACACTGCAGAGCAAGTTTTAGCATGTCTGAAACCCATTTTGGTCTTTTCTTTCTTTCTTGTCTCCTTAAAGACCTTTTGTTATCTCCCATATGATGTTCTTAATGTCATCCCATAACTCTTTCTGGGCTTTGGTCATTAGTGTCTAATGCATTAATCTCTCCTTGAGACGTTCTCTAAATTCAGGTGGGATATGATCAAGGCCGTTTTTTTGTCTTTCGTGGACTTGTTTTAACTTTCTTCACCTTCAGCCTGAACTTGCATATGAGCAACTGATGTTCTGTTCCACAGTCTGTCCCAGGCCTTGTTTTGGCTGATGATATGGAGCTTTTCCAACATCTCTCCCCACAGCTATAGTCTATTTGATTTCTGTGTATTCTATCTGGTGAGGGCCATGTGTATAGTTATCTTCTATGCTGTTGAAAAAAGGTACTTGAAGTACATCATTTGTCTTACAAAATGTTATCATGCGATCTCCATCATTGTTTTTTTCTATCACCAGGCCATATTTTCCAACGACTGATCCTTTTTGTTTCCAATCTCCAATAATTGTTAGTACATCTTGATTGCATGTTTGATCAATTTTAGACTGAAGAGGTTGGCTGAATTCTTCAATTTCATCATCACTGCCTTTAGTGTTTGGTATATGAATTTGAATTATCCTATCATAGACAGTGTTGCACTTCCAGACAGATCTTGATATGTTCGTTTTCATGATGAATACGACACCATTCCTCTTCAATATGTCATTCCTGGCATAGTAAACAATGTGATTGTCAGATTCAAAATGGCCAATACCAGTCCACTTCAACTCACTAACGCCTAGGATATTGATATATATGTGTTCCACTTCATTTATTACAACTTCCAATTTTCCTAGATTCATACTTCATACATTCCATTTTCCAATTAGTAATGGATGTTTATAGATCTTTTCTTCACTTTGAGTTGTGGCCCATCCATAAATGAAGGACCCAAAGGCTTTACTCTATTCATGACATCACTCTTCTTTGAGGAGGCAGCTTTTCCTTCCCTAGTCATATTTTCAGTGCCTTCCAACCTCAGGGGCTCATCTTCCAGAATTGTAACTGGTAATATTCTGGTGCTATTCATCATGTTTTGAAATTCAATATTCTGGTGCTATCTGGCAGTCGTTGTTAAGTGCCACCGAGTGGGTTCCAACCCACAGTGATCCTGTATAGGATTTCTGAGGAGCAGGTGGTGAGCTTGAACCACCGACTTTGCAGTTCAAACAGCTCTGCAGTCTGGTGCATCAACCCACAGCGCCACACCAGGGCTCCCACTGCTATTCATTTAGGTTTTCAGCAGCTAAATATTTACATGTAGTCTGCCTCTCCTTCTTTCTAGTCTCTCTTAGTCTGGAAGCTCATTTGAAAACTGACCACCATGGGTGACCCTGCTGGTATTTAAAATACTAGTGGCATAGCTTCCAGCATCACAGCAACATGCAAGCCACCATAATATAACAAACTGACAGATGAGTTAATAAGAGATGTCAAATTACTAAATAATTCATTTATGCTCAAACTTACAGTGGGTAAAATGAAACAAAGAGGGAAATTCAATGAAGTATTTGCTTTGCTGACAAACTTGATTCTCATCTCCCCTTCTGCTACCTAAAAAATACTTGGAATGCTATCTGCTTTGATCCCATTCTTTTTGCACTACAGGGATTTAAAACAACAACAATAAAAAAAAAATAAAAATAAAAATAAATCCATAAGGCCTGCCTGCACTAAATCTGAAACCTGTCCAAACCCATCTAGTTTTTGTTATCTCAGTTTTTATCACCCTACTCCATCTACTTCTGCCTGAGACCACCATAAGACTCTCCTATGTGGCTGTCTTGCTTTCAAACTAATCCTTCAACTCCATTATCCATGATATTTTGAAAACATAAATCAAATCTCTTTCCTCCAATTAAAAACCATAATGACTTTCAACTCATCTTATAAAAGTAGCATACAAGAGCCTACATGATCACACCCCTGCCTACCGCCTAGCCCATCTTTTCCCATGTTGTCTTCTTTCTACTTTTCAAGTTACAATTTCTCACCCTGGTACTATTAACATTTGGGGATAAATAATTATGTTGTTGAGGGATGTCCAGTGTATAGCAAGATGTTCAGTGGCATCCTTAGGCTCTTAACTACTGAACGCCAATAGCAACACCACTCCAACTTATGATACCCTAACATGTCTGTAAGCATTGTTTTAAATAAGCCAAGCTTATTCCTGCCTATGGCCTTTAGCCTCTCATTCCTTGTACCTCATATGAAATGCTCACTCCAATAACTGAGCTGGATTATCTGGCTCCTTTTCATCATCACTGTCTTGAGCTTCACTGGTTGGCTGATTCAGAGACATCTCTCCAACCACACTAAAGAAAGTTATACACCCTTCCACTCTATCCAGAGCCTAACACTTAGAACAGCAGGCTCCAAAGTTTGTTGCTGTTTCTATGTGCCATCAAGTCATTTCCAACTAATATAAATGTTACACACAATAGCAGGAAACTTCCCAGGCCTGCAATATCATCATTTTCATTTTTGTATCAGCCCAGTTACAGTCACTGCGTCACTCCATCTTGTCCAGGGTCTTCTTCTTTCTGACACTCGACTTCACCAAACATGATATCCTGCTCCAGTAATACAACCCATCTAACATCATGTCCAAAGTACACAGAACAGTCTCATCATTCTCCCTGCTGAGAAGCATTCTGACTATACTTTTTCTAAGACAGATTTGTTAAGTGCTCAAAAAGTAGTTATTGAAAGGAATTTCAAGATCTATAAGAAAAGCCCTGAAGTAGCAAGAGCATGACATACAACATGAAACAACAGCAACACTCCTGTGTTAGCCCACATCATTCAAAACCCATTCTAATGCTCCATTAATTCTTCCTTTTGGAAGGACTGGTAACATTACCATCAGCTATGAGTCATGTCTACCTGTTCATCATGTCTTAGCAGACATGTTTCCCCAGGGAAGGGAACACAGAGGTATGTGAACTATTGAGAAGAACACTGAACATAGCCAAGAGACCCTGGTTCCTTCATTCATACAGAAGGCCAGAATAAGTCTAAGCAGCATTCTTTCATTTATCTTGTTTAAAGTGGTTCAAATAGGGCAATAATTTTGATTAAAGCAGAAAACAATATGACTCTGGTTACTTCAAAAGCCAAAGGCTCGACTGTGTGTTGAAGACCTGGGAGGTATAGGGGGAAGAATTGCAGGGTATACCCTTTGGTTGATTGATGATGCATGGAGGGGATTGTAACTAAGGCAATGAGACGATATACGATAGAATGAATGTAAAATTAATGTTCTCCCATGTAAACTATCACATAATTTATAATAAAACATTTAAGAAAAAAAAAAAAAAGCCAAAGGCTATAATGAGCGAAATGTGAGCGCTGAAGCTAAATTGAACAATTCATTTTTAGTGCTCTTCTGTGAACTGGTAGAATTCAATCAAAATAACGATATGCTGAGTAGTTAAACCTTGCAAAACTAATCTTCAAAGTAATCAATTGTCCAATTTTATCCCACTGAAGTCCAAAAAAGAATAATTCACGTATGTCTCAAGGGTCATTTAGTTACTTCTGAAGCTTTTTTTTGTCATTGGTATTTTGAATGTATATTTCTTGAAAAAATAGACACAGTAAAAAAAATTTTAACTATCATAGCATTGCTCTGAATAAATAAAATTTCCAGATTTTTAATCAAAATCATTGACTTTAAAAACTATCATCCATCAGAGCAAGGATGTGAAACTTTCAGAACAGTTTCATGAGATCGTTCAGAGGGATGTGTGAGCATGAGGAAGTCATCACATACCAGTTGTGCACCATTAACTTCTGCACAGCCAGCAGAGCATTGTAGCGGACTTGCTGGTCTTCATGGTGCATGTGGTTCATTACCAACTGCTTTCCACCAAGCTGTTCAATAACCCTGTGAAGCAGAAATGATGTGGTGAGGATGCTTCGATCACTTTTAAATTCATGCTGGTAGTAAGCAGGAAGTTCAAACACTTGCCAACAAATTTTTGTTGTCGTTGTTGTTAAGTTGCAATAAAGCAGTCAAACTCACCAGCTGCTCCTCAGAAACCCTCTTCAGGGTTACTATGAGTTGGAACCAACTTTATAGCACTTAACAACAAGTCAACAGAAAACAAGTCTTTTTTTAAATATAATTTTCTCTGAATCACAGATAAAAAGTATTCAAATAGTTTCTCTTTTGAATTCCTAACTGAATCCTGTTAGTCTCATTTCTTGATCCAGGAAAATAGCATCAACCCAGATTACAAAGTTTTCTGGATAGCTGTATTTTTACCATTATTTTTAGAGTGAGTACATGAAACATCAACTAATTTGTGGTGCTGTGGGTTAATGTGCTAGACTGCAAAGTCGGTTTGAACTGTTAAGGTTGGCAGTTCAAGTTCAACAGCTGCTCCCTGGAAACCCAATACAGGATAACTATGAGGCGGAACAGACTCAACAGTACTTAACAACAATAACAGATACCCTTAACAATAACATAATTTCCATCAGTAATCATGCTAAATGAGATACAGGCTTTAGCATACACAGGAGAAACATGGTTAAAAACACTCACTAGAAGTCATGTTAATTTCCTGAACAAGATTCTTAATGGTTTTAAGTGCCATTTTCTACTCCAGCTTTTCCATCCCTCTTCATATAGACTATCTCTATTCCTCATTCAGATCTTGGCTTGTCACTTTCTCAGGGAAGCCTTATCTATCTATGCCCAATATTACACTGCTGTTGTTAAGTGCCACTGAGTCAGTTCCGATCCATGGTTTGGTTCACACTCACCAGCCTCTCCTTGGAAACCGTATACAGGGTCACTATGAATCGGAACCAACTCAACAGTACTTAACAACAACAACTCTTTCTCATACTGATAGAATATGCTATGCGGTCTCATTGGCAATTAAACCGATTTATTTGAAATACTATGTTTAATCAGAATATGCTATAGGTACTAAGTGAAAACAATGTGAGAGTATGTTTAGACTGGTATTGTCCAGTTTCACTTTTCATCAAATTTCATTCTCATAGTTATAATAATGCAAGATCTTCAAACAAAATAGACCTTTACTGTGGCAAAAGTACCTAGGTATTGTAGCATATCATTACTGAAACTCAGATTAATTATAATGGCAAACATTTACTCAGCATTCACTATCTCTCAGGCACTTTTCAGGTACTATCTGTGTGGCGCTGTGGTTTAATGCAATGGTCTGCAAAGTCAGTTTAACCATGAGGTCAGCAAGCTTCTTGGAAACCCTACACAGGGGTTGAAACCATTTCAACGACAGTTAACAACAACAACAATATCTCTCATAAAGGCTATGAATAGCCTAAAATAGCTATGGGGAGAAATGATAGCAAATAGAAATTAAAAACACTAAAGTCTTTAAATCAGGAATAAGGTTCAGCAACAAGGAACTCACATGGCTCAGTGTGCCCTGTTGCGCATTGAATTATCAATTACCAAACTAGAAAATACTTATTTGCCCATGTCTTGTTAGCAATGAAACAGAGGGGAGAATTCATATTGCCATCTGAGCACCACAATGACTGATGCTGCTTCCTACCCCCAACATCCTAGACATCCATTTAATGCAGATGTGGAAGTAGAATGAAAGTATAATTGGAAAGAGGTTCTCTCTTCTGTAAGTGCATCGTTGGGCTATTTCTTAGCAATGGTATATCTTAGCTCCAGCCCAAAAGTATGGATTTCCATGTCCATTCTTTGCCCATAAGAACTGTTTTGTGGATGAATTATTTAATTTAACACAAATTTACCCAAAATCTTTGTAATCATTACCAATATTATGTTGCTGCTGTTGTTAGGTGCCATCAAGTTGGTTCTGACTCATAGGGACCAAATGTACAACAAAATAAAACACTGCTTCACCGTGTCATCCTCACAATTGTTGTTATGTTTGACCCCATTATGCTGCCAGTGAGTCACTTCATCTCACTGGGGGTCTTCCCATTTCTAATTGACTTTTGACGTTACTAAATATGATGTTCTTCTCTAGGGATTGGTCCTTCCTGACATATGTAAAGTATGTGAGACACAGTCTCCCCATCATCACTTTTAAGGAGCAATTTGTCCATACTTCTTCAAAGACAGATTTGTTTGTCCTCTGGCAGCCCAAAGTTAGGTCATCTGCTTATGGAAGATTGTTAATCCAATCTTGATGCCATGTTATTCATCATCTAATCCAGCTTCTCAGATTATTTGCTCTGCATACAGATTGAATTAAGTATGGTGAAAGGATACAATGCTAACTCACATGTTTCCTGACTTTAAACCATTCAGTATTCCCATGTTCTCTCTGAATGACTGCCTCTTGGTCTATGTACAGGTTCCTCATGAACACAATTAAATGTTCTGGAACTCCCATAGTTTGCTTTGATCCACACAGTTAAATGACTTTACATAGTCAATAAAGCACAAGTAAACATTTTTCTGACATTCTCTGTTATCAGCCAAAAACTATCTGATGCCAACAATGATATCCCTCATCCTACATACTCTTCTAAGAATCCAAATTTCTGGCAGCTCCCTATCAATGTACTATTGCAACCTGTTTTGAATTATCTTCAGCAAAATTTTACTTGCATGTGATATTAATGACATTGTTCAATGAAGTCTGCATTCCATTAGATCATCTTTCTTTGGAATAGATATATGTATGGATCTCCTCCAATCAGTTGGCCTGGTATCTGTCTTCCAAATTTCTTGATATAAATGAGTGACCATTTCCTGTGCTGCAGCCATTTGTTGAAAGATTTCAATTTGTATTCTGTCAATTCCTGGAGCCTTATTTTGCACCAACACCTTCAATGTAGCTTGGATACATTGCTTCAATACCACTGGTTCTAGATCATATGCTGTCTTCTGAAATGGTTGAATGTATACCAATTTTTTGTTTAACTCTGTGTATTCATCTTCTTTTGATGCCTCCTGCAACATTACCTATAGAATCTTTCAATATTGCAACCTAAGGCTTGTATTTTCCTTCAGTGTTTTTTTTAAGCTTAAAAAATGCTGTGTGTGTCTTTCTCTTTTGATTTTCTGATTCCAAGCCTTTGTGTACTTCATTATAATGCTTTACTTTGTGTTTTTGAGGTGGCCTTTGAAAGTTTCATTCAGCTCTTTTACATCACTTATTCCAGTTGCTTTAGCTTCTCTGTGCTCAAGAACAAGTTTCAGAGTCTCTTCTGATAGCCATTTTGGTTTTTTCTTTCTTTTGTATTTAATGACTTTTTGCCTTCTTCATGTATGATGTTACTGATGTCATCCTTAATTCTTCTGGGCTTCAGTCATTAGTATCTAATGCATCAAATCTATTCTTACCATGGTTTCAAAGTTCATGTGGGATATAGTCAAGATCATATTTTGGCTTTCATGGAGTTGTTTTCTTCAGTTTTAGCCTGAACTTGCAAATGAGTAACTGGTAATCTATTCCACACTTGGCCCCTGGCTTTGTTTTGGCTGATGATATTGAGCTTCTTTATTCTCTTTCCACATATATAGTCAATTTGATCCCCTTTTGTTCCATCTGATGAGGTCCATCACCTTTTAAAAGGTACTTGTAACAAATAAGTTATTAATCTAGCAAAATTCTATCATGAGATCGACAGCATCATTTGTATCATGAAGGTACTACTTTCTAATTACTGATCCTTCCTCTTTGTTTCCAACTTTCATATTCCAGTTACCAGTAATTATCAATGCACCTTGATTACATGTTTGATCAATTTCAGACTGCAGAAGTTGATAGAATTCTTTAATTTCTTTATCATTAGCTTTACTGTTTGGTGTATAAATTTGAATAATGTCATATTAACTGGTCTTCTTTGCAGGTGTATAGTTATTATCCTGGTGTGGTGCTGTAGGATAAAGCCTACATAAGGTTGGTTTGAACCACATGGTCAGCGGTTCAAACTCACCAGTCACTCTTTGAAAACCCTACAGAAGGCCACTATGAGTCAGACCTGAACCAATGGTACTTAACAACAACAATCACAAACAGCATTGTAGTTCAAGGTAGTTCTTTAAATGTGCATTTTGATGATGAATGGAACACCATTACTCTTGATTCTGTCATTCCTAGCATAGTAAATCATGATTGTCCAATTCAAAATTGCCGTAACAGTGCATTTCAACTTACTGATGACTAGGATACCACTCTTCATGCATTTCATTTCCTTTTTGATGACTTAAATATATGCTTAATTCATATTTTGTATATTCTATGTTCCAATTATTAATGGATGTTTGCAGTTGTTTCTCCTCATTTTGAGTTGTGCCCCATCAGCAAATGGAAGGTCCTGAAAATTAACTCCAAAGTAGAGTTTAGGTCAACTCTACTCTGAAGAGGCAGCTCTTTTCTCAGTTGTATTTTGAATGCCTTCAAACTTGAGGGGCTTATTCCATTAATATATCAGACAAGGCTCCACTGTTATTCATAAAGTTTTCAGTGCTATCCATTCAGAAGCAGTCTGCCTCTTCTTCCTCTCTGCTTAGTCCAGAATCTCCGCTAAAACCTGTCTACCATGGGTGCTCTTTCTGGTATTTAAAATACTAATGGGATAGCTTCCAGTATCACAGCAGCACACAAGCTACCGCAGTACCACAGACAGATGAGTACGATTTTTTTTTTAACTATTGAAACTGGTATGTATGTAGGTGCATGATTGGGTGTTAACATGGAACTCCTGCCTCAGTTTCAACTGACATGCCAAGTCCACGGGTTTCAGACACTAAAGTGCATTTGTGAGAGAATACCACTTGCGGAACTTACAAAATCTACGAACAATTCTTATTCTGGCCTCATTTAATAAGTGTCTTGGAGAAAGGCCTGCACATGCTGTAGGTTTACCGTAAGAAGATATGAGAAGGTGATACGAGCAGGTGGCAGGGCAAGAATACCTGATGCTGGTCATAACCCTGAGAGGCACGGCACCTTGCACAGGGGATTGGAGGCAGCTGATGGGACCAACAGTCACCAGAAGTCAGAAGAAACACAAGAAAGGCTCACTGTAACCTAGGGGGAGCTGCAGCTAAGTGATCCAGGAAAAGGCACCTACAATGAATCCAGAAGAGAGTTCGCACAAGAAAGTATCAGCTTCCTTACACCTACTCCTTTCCCATTTCCCAGGCCCAGAAGGAGTAAAGAAGAATGAATGACCTAAAGGACACAGGGCAAGCAGAGAATAGGATCACCAGAACAGGATGGAGGGAAATACTGGAGGAAAATTTAGTATCTTGGACTAAACACTAAACATTTCTATAATTTTAAATGACCATAAAGTTATCTACTTGACCTATAAGCAACATCATGGTTAACAGAGAAAATATTGAAGTTTTAAATAATTTCATTTTATTTGGATCCACAATCATAGCCCATGAAAGCAGCTGTCAGGCAATCAAACAACAAATTGCACTGAGTAAATCTGCTGCAATAGATCTCCTTAAAGTGTTAAATAGCAAAGGCTCACTTTGAAGACTAAAAGGTGCCTGATCCAAATCATGATACTTTCAATTGCCTTGTATGCATGTGAAAGCTGTTCAATGAATAAGAAAAACAGAAGAAAACTTGATGCCTTTGTATTGTGGTGTTGACTTGTGGACTCCACAGAACAAACAAATCTGTCTGAGAAGTACAGTGGAATGGTGAGAAAGTAATATGGCAAGACTTTGTCTCACGTACTTTGGTTATATGAACAGGAGGGGCCTCTCCCTGGAAAAGGATATCATGCTTGATAAAAGTCAGTGAAAAAGAGGAAGACCTTCAACAAGATGGACTGACCCTGGCTGTAACAGTAGGCTCAAAAACAGGAATGATGAGTGTTTTGTTCTGCTGTACATAGGTTCACTATGAGTCAGAAATGACTCAATGGCACCTAACACCAGTAACAAGGCTATCTATCATCTAAGGATGAACAGAAAGTGGTGAGGCCTGACAGGTTTTCATTCAAAAGCATGGAAATATTACTATCCCCAAATAAATTTTAAAGAGATGTTAGGGGGTGATGGGAGGATGAAGTTGTATTATTTCACCACAAACTACATATTCAAACTATCAACCTCATGTAAGTATACATACAGCTACTTGAAAGAGGGTTGGCAGGAATGCTTCTTGCCCATTGTTGCCTTCCACTATACATTCGCCACCCCATATGCCACTTGCCCTTATTCCTCCCCCCAAGAAATAAATACTACCACAAGTGGTGAGTTTGAAAGCAGGTATAGACACATACATCTCCACTCCTTTTTCTCCCTCCACAAAGGCCCAGAGCTACTGTCCTGAGGCTCAGTATTGAGAAGGTCATACACCTTGTGATATACACAAACTTCTTCAATGTTGGGCTTATCACCAAACTTTCTACCTTGGCCTCCATTTACTTTCTCCTTTCTCATTGTCTTAGTCTTCTGGATTATTCAGAGAAACAAAAGCAGTAAAGTATATATATATATATATACACACACACATGCACACACACATATATATGTTGTTAAGTGCTGTCGAGTCATTTCCGACCCATAGAGACCCTATATAAGGTTTCCAAGGAGCAGCTGGTGAGCTTGAACCACCAATCTTGTGGCTCAAACGACTTTGCAGTCCAGCACATTAGCCTACACGCTCTCTCGCTCTCTCTCTCTATTAAATGCCATCGAGTTGGTTCTGACCCACAGCGACTCTGTACAGGGTGTCCAGGGAACATCTGGTAAGCTTGAACTGCTGACCTTGAAGTTCAAACTAACTTTGCAGTTCAGAGCATTAACCCACAGAGTCACACCAGATTTCCATATATAGAGAGATGGATTTATTTCAAGAAAATGGCTCATGCAACTGAAGAGGCTGGAAAATTCCAAGTCCATGGGCCAGATGTCAGGCTGGAGGCTTCTCCTGACTCACATAGATGCACAGGCTAATGAACCCAAGATAGGTATATCATTTGGCAGGATGCTGACTGAAAAGGCGAATGAATCTAAGGCTAATAGGTAAAAATGGCAGGAAGCTGACTCACAGGCTGATACCAACTCCCAGGATCATGAGGCAATACAGTATGTTGTTGGCTCAAGTCAAAGAACCAGGGGAAAGATGATGACAAGCCAGATGTAGGATCCAGATCCAGAAAAAAGTAAGCAAACATTATAAGAAAGTCCATATTTATTATAAGCAGCTGGTAGCGTAGTGACTATGAATCAGGCTGTGAGCTGAAGGTCAACAGTTCAAAACTACCAGCTGTTCCATGGGAGAAGGATGAGGCTTTCTGCTCCCGTAAAGATTTACAGCCTCGGAAACCCTATTCAGGGTTGCTCTGAGTCAGAACTGACTCCATGGCACATAACAACAACAACACCTTGAGAAAACATCTTTCAATCAACTGGCTACTCACAGCAGAACACATCAAGGAAGTGATTAAATTTCATTATGAGGGATGGCCACTTCACAACAGCCAAATCACTGACAATCCTGACCCAGCAAGTTAACATACACCCTTAACCATCACAGTCCACTAGGCAACTGTTGTACACATCTCCTTAAACCACACCTAATCTCTAAATAAATATCAATATAAAGTGTTACTTGTATCTAGCATGATACAAATAACATGTACAATTGAAAACACACTAGCCCTGTTTACATCACTTATTTATTTCATAAATACAAAAAAACCACTGATGCACATACACAAGGAAGAAATAATAATTAGTCCTTGTTTCTGTAACTAGTCAAGTGATCATTTAGAATTACCTTCTTCTACCACCTGTTTCATATTCCCTTTGCCCTCAACAAACACCTCAGCTGGTCACAGTAATTTGTTTGGTGGGGTGACCCAAACCGTCATTTCAGATTACTCTGGACCATTAGTAGTCATGTTGGAATTGGGTTGCTGTAGTTTTCCATTGCCTTTAATCACAGGACACTCTAGTACTTGGAGATATTCTAAGGAATCTTCAGTATTCCAGACAGATACTTCTTTACCTCCATTATGTAGTGTCAATCTGATTTTCCTTGAAAATTAGGATCAATCGTATCAGCCAATATAGTAACTCCTATCTTTGCCTATTTATCCAGAGCATGAGAAGTCCAAAGTGGCCAAGTGGCATTCTTAACTTCCAGTATATGGATTCCATTTTGTCTCTGGATGGGAGTGGAGTAGTCCTTCATTTGGAGTAAACACTACAGATCAACAGAGTATTGTTGATATAGCTAGGTGCTGTCAAGTCGGGTCCATCTCATAGCAATCCTAGGCACTTAAGAATGAAACCCTGCTCAGTCCTGAGCCATGCTCACAATTGCTTATTACATTTGAGCCTATTGCTGCTACCTCTTTGTCAATCCATCTGGTTGGGCTCTTCCTCTTTTTTGTTGACCTTCCACTTTAGCAAGCATGATGTTCTTCCCAGGGACTGGTCCCTCCTGAGAACATGTCTTACAGCAGATGAAGTCTCATCATCTTCGCTTCTAGGAAGGATTCTGGCTATACTTTTTCAAAGACAATTTTTTTTTTTTCTGGAATTTCATGATACTTTTAATATATGGTTCTTTTAGTATCGTCCTTCAATTCTTCAAAGGTCTTCCTCATTCACTGTCCAAATTTCACATGCATATGAGACAACTGAAAATTACTTAGCTTGGGTCATGCGTACCTTAGTCCTCAAACTCATGTCTTTGCTCTTGAACACTTTAAACAGGTATTGTGCAGATTTTTTGCCTGTTGTAATATGTCTTTTGATATCTTGACTGTTGCTTCCATGAGCATTGACTGTGAATCAATGGAAATTGAAGCACCTGACAACTTTCATCTTTTCTCCACTTCTCATGACATTATTTACTGGTCTCGTTGTGAAGATATTTGTTTTCTTTAGATTGGGTTGTAACCCACACTGAAGGCAGTGGTCTTTGATCTTTATTAGCAAATATTTTAAGTCCTCTTCTATTTCAGCAAGCAAAGTTGTACCGTCCACATATCACAGGTTGCAATGAGACTTCCTTCGAGCCTGATGCCACATTTCTCTTCATATAATCCAGCTTCTTGGATTACGTGCTCAGCATACAGATTGAGTAAGTATGATGAAAGGATAGAACCAAGGTGCACACCTTTCCTGACTTTAAACCATTCGGTATCCCCGTGTTCTGTTCTAACACCTGCCTTTTGGTTTATGTACAGGTTCCTCATGAGCACAATTCATTGTTCTGGAATACCCAAACGTTTAAACCTCTGGCCGTTACCTGTCAATGTACTGCTACAGCCATTTAAAAATTATTTTTAGCAAAGTCTTATTTGCATGTGATATTAATGGTATTGTCCAATATATTCCGCATTCCATTTGGTCATCTCTCTTTGGAATGGGTATAAATATGGATCTCTTGTAATAAGTTAGCCAGGTAATTGTCTTAATTTCTTGGCATAGATGCATGTGCCTCAGTTTGATGAAATTTGTCAATTTGTATTCTGTCTATTCCTGGAGCCTTGTTTTACGCCAATGCCTTCATAGCAACTTGGACTTGTTCCTTCTGTACCATTGATTCTTGATCCTATAGCATACCACCTCTTGAAAGAGGTAAACATCAACCATTTCTTGTTGGTACAGTGACTTTGTATATTCCTTCCATATTCTTTTGATGCTTTCTACATCATTAAACATTTTGCCCACAGAATCTTCCTATATTACAAGTCAAAGCTTGAATTTTTTCTTCAGTTCTTTCAAGTTGAGAAATGCTGAGCGTATTCTTCCCTTTTGATTTTCTAACTCCCTGTCTTTCATTATAATATTTTACGCTGTCTTCTTGAGTCGCTCTTTGAAATTTTCTATTCAGCTCTTTTGCCTCATTCTTTTTCATTTGCTTTAGCTTCTGTATGCTCAAAAACAAGCTTCAGAGTTTCTTCTAACATTCATTTTGGTCCTTTTTTTTTTTTTGCTATGCTTTCTTCCTGTATGATGTTTCTGTCCTTGGTCTTTAGTGTCTAATGCATCAAATCTGTTCTTGAGATGGTATATAACTCCAGGTGAGATATATTCAAGGTCATATTTTGGCTCTCATGGACTTGTTTTAATTTTTTCAGCTTCAGCCTTAACCTGCATATGAGCAACTGATGGTCTGTTCCGAAGTTTGCCCCTGCCTTGTTTCAACTGACAATTTTAAGCTTTTCAAACATCTCTTCCCACAGGTATACACAATCTACTGCATGTGCCATCTGGTGAAGTCCATGTGTACAGTCACCTTTTATGTTGTTTTAAAAGGTATTTGCAATGAAGAAGTTGTTGGTCTTACAAAATTCTATCATGCAATCTCTGGCATCATTTCTATCACCAAGGCCATACTGTCCAACTATTTATTCATCTTACATGATGTTATAGAAAATTTCTTCCAGCAGCTCTTCAACTATCTCTTCTGTGGTTTTCTTTGCCTCTTCCTGTTCTGGAATTCCAACCACCCATAAGTTATTGCTCTTCATGTTGTCCCATAAGAATCTCAGACTAAGTTTTAAGTTGATAATTTGGTAGGGCTTGCAAATGATGTTATAAATCTTTTCAGAAAAATGGTTCTCCACCCCTGCTGTATAGGTTTCCCAAGGAACTGCTGGGGGATTTGAACCACCAACCTTGTGGTTAACAGCCCAGTGCTTAACCTATAGTGGCACAACAGTAGTTGAAAAATAACCAGTGCTCACAAAATGACTATTGAATTAAACCATACAAACCAAAGAAAATCTTTAACATGAAATTTCCAGTAGGTCTCTGTTGGCTACTCTACAGTTGCTGTTGTTTTTATTAAGTGTTATTGAGTCAGTTCCAATTCACAGCAAGCCTGTATATGGTTTCCAAAGATTTTACAAATGTAATTATATTTTTACACAACCCATTTTGAATTAGGTGTACCATAATTCCCAGTATTATTATAAGCTTAATTTGATTAATTTCATAAATTCCCTTGCTAAACTATTCTACTTTAGGAAATAACATTATCTAGGATTTTAAGTTGAAGGTTTCAGAAAATTCAAATGAAATCAATGTTTTTTCTTATACCGTTTGCCTCGTGGATAATGCCGTACATATTCTCCAACATCATGAGCAGCAACAGCTAAAACTTGTGGATCATCTGACACCTCCAGAAGTTTTGTTAAGATTCTGAAATAAATTTAAATCCAAAGAGAGATCAATTTCTAGTTTAGCTATACAGCACAAGAGCACAGATAAAATATAAATATTTATAAGCATAATCCTATTTTTCTACTGATTTTCACTATCATATTTAAATTAGTAGTTTTCAAACCTTTTAGACATATATAATGGGCTACCTTCCAATGGGCAATGTATATCATACACAGTTCCCACAATATCAGAAACTAACACTCTCTTTATCACAAGTAAAAGTTATTTTAATATATGACCACCAGTGAAGCTTGGCTATTTTTAAAATAAATCATTTTAAAAAACAAAGTACTTTCAAACACTATGATCAAAATGAACCTTAAGCACATTTCCTGTTTCTCATGCCCAAGAACTTAGAGAAGACTAGAACATATACTGTATTGTTGTGTTGTTGTTGTTATGTGCCATCGAGTCGGTTCCGACCCATAGCGACCCTGTATAGGGTTTCCGAGGGTGTAAATCTTTACGGGAGTAGAAAGCCTCATCTTTCTCCCGCGGAGCAGCTGGTATATACTGTATAAACATAATTAAATCCATAATAGCAGATGGATGTTCCCTCCCAATAAGTTTTCTTGAGAAAACCACACAAGCAAACTACTACTGCTTCTGGAGAAGGTAGGGTACTTCAGAGTCAGGAGACAAGGACAGAGATGATTTGACACTGCTGGACCTGAAGCAACACCCTAATGTACACTTCCCTGGGACCTCCAGGAAGAGGGTGCATTTCCCCACAGGTGGTATGTTGTGTGTCCTTAGGAGAGGACGGGTAAGGCTATGCTGCTCAGAACTCAAGAAGCTGGGAAAGCTTCCTTATGCTTGCAGGTGGAGACAGTTCAAAGAATAGATCATTCGTTACATAAGTTGGGGTCTGGGTTAATGTGCTGGACTACAATGTCAGTTTTAACCACAATGTGGATGGTTCCAGTTCACCAGCCATACCTTAGAAACCCTATACAGGGTTGCTTGGGGTCGGAACAGACTCAATGGTACTTAACAACAACAACATGATATTTAAGGAGTCCTGGTGTGGCTCTGTAGGATAATCACCGGACTGTTAACCACAGGGTGGCAGTTCAAACCCACCAGTCACTCCTTAGAAACCCCATTGGGGTCATTATGAGTCAGAACCGACTTGACAGCATTTAACAATAACAACATGTTATTTAAAGGCTCAAGGAACACAGAAATATATGAATAACTTCCATCTTATTCTACAAGGAGAGCATACTGTAATAACCAACCAAAATGAATAATAGATTTTCTTAATGCTTGCATAGAAGACTAACATAGGAAATTTCATAATTTTTGACTCTGAGTGAGAAACAGGATTTAAAAACCTTAACAAATAAACAAATTGAACAAAGTGGTATACTGAGTCATACTACACTAACAAAATATCCTATTTCAGGTAGAAATGCTAGGAAGGTTCATTAACTAAAATGTGTTATTTTCATGTAATTCAGTACATATATAGATGAGGGGACAAGCACAAATACATGAACAAATGTTAAAAATGTTTTCAATACACTTCAACACTTGTAACTCATAAAAACCATTCATAAACTAGAACCAGGAGTGTATTTCTTCAGTTTTGCAAAAGGATTTACTAGAAATCCTACATCAAATTCAAAAACAAAAACAAAAAATTCTATGATTACTGAAATCTACCATGATATTCAAGACCTATCCTATGCATTGGTAGCGTAGTGGTTACGAATTGGGCTGCGAACCTCAGGGTCAGCAGTTAGAAAATACCAAGTGTTCCGCGTGAGAAAGATGAGACCTTCTGCTCCCATAAAGATTTATAGCCTCGGAAATCCTACAGAGGGTCACTATGAGTCGGAACCGACTCCACAGCACATAACAACAACAACAACAACAACAAATCCTAAGCGGTACAGAAAAAGGAATAAGACTATGAAAAAGAAAAGTGCTAACATTATTTCCAGTTTTTGTGGCTACCTAGAAAAAACAAAGAGAATCTTCTTTTTTTCCCTTAGTCTTTTACAATAGTAGTCCTATGTGTATTTCTCCTTTTGTGACTGACATTTCACTCAACAAAATGTCCTCAAGGTTCATCCATGTTATGCAGTGGCTTGCAGCTTCTTTGCTATTCTTCAAGGTAGCATAATATTCCACTGTGTGTATGTACCAGAGTTTGTTTATCCATTCTTCAATAGATGGGCACTTAGGCTGTCTCCATCTTTTGGATATTGTAAATAATGCTGCTATGAATATTGGTGTGCATGTATCTACTCGTGTTATGGTTCGTATTTCTTGTGGGTAAATACCAAGTAGAGGAATTGCTGGATCATAAGGTATTTCTATTTCCAACCTCTGAGGAAGCACCATATTGCTTTCCAG
>NW_006408694.1:3496530-3505134 GCF_000296735.1 Chrysochloris asiatica | reverse complement strand
TATTTTTTCATTGATGGCCTTCATAATTCTGGGATTCACATTTAGGTCTTTAATCCATGCTGAGTTGGTTTTTGTATAAGGCGTGAGGTAAAGGTCTTCTTTCAATCTTTTGCATATCGCTTTCCAGAGAATCACTTTTAAAACTACAAATCTTATCAAAATAAAAAGTGGTCTAGAAGACAGGCCTACTAGTGTGGCACTGTAGGATCAGCACTCAGAGAGATCTACTATAGTTGCAGAGTAGGAGATCTGGTAGCATAGTGGTTACGAATCGGGCTGCTAACCTTCAAGGTCAGCAGTTCGAAACTACCAGGTGTTGCGTGGGAGAAAGATGAGGCTTTCTGCTCCTGTAAAGATTTGCAGCCTTGGAAACCCTATGCAGGGTCACTATGAGTCAGAACCAACTCCACGGTACTTAACAACAACAACATAGGGTTTCTGAAGTTATAAATCTTTACGTGAGCAGAAAGTCTTTTCTTTCTCCTGCAGGGTGGCTAGTGGGTTTGAACCACTGACCTTTTGGTTGGCAACCCAACACTTAACCTACACCACCAGGCCTCATCAATTGTCAGCCAGAAAGCACAAAGTAAAAGCACACAATAACTTTTTAAAAATTAAATGGCAAAAGCGAGTGCTGGTGAGATATGAAACAACAGGTGTAAGGGTGTAAGATAGAATGAAAAACTTACTTCAAGAGCTCATAATTCTTCTCATTTAACCTCACAGCATTCTCTCTCCAAAATTTCTCAGATTTGTGCACAGGACTCCATTCCAACCTTCCAGATTTAAGTTCGGAGCTGTATTCATCAAATGAGCTATAAAATGTTTAAAGAATTCAAGGTTTATAAGAATCTCACAGTTACTCCAAAATTAAACAAAACACAACATGCTCACTGACTAATTAATTACAAAGATTTGATCCTTTTATCCTAACACACTGCCACTAAAAAAAACTTAAACAGTTTAAATAATTTTAATAAATCATGTAAATTTTATTGCAATAAAAAAAAAACAATAATCTTGTAAAAAAAACAATAATCTTGTAAAATGTAAATGCTTGGTATAGGATATAAAAATGAGAACTTATTTCCAAACACCTTTATACTGCAAAATAATAGCACTCACCATCTCTCTAGAGCACTCTACTTTTCTGTTAGGTTTTATGACTCACTGAAATATCTGTACAGAACTCAGACACCATATTCACAGTTATCAGGTTTATTAGGGAAGTTGTTATTGTTATTCTTGCTAACAAGTTATAGTTCTGGGCACAGTTCTTCCAATCAGGAAACTCTCTCCTCTGCTATGTCCACAAGCCTCTCTCTGGCCTTTGACACCTTTGACAGCTCAGCCCTGCTCCACCCAGCAATGTTACAAAGCTCTGTTAGGGCTGCTGATAAATAAATGTCCACAGAGCACACCACTCTACCACAAACCTCAGCCTGAAGGCACTCAGCAAATCCAGCTTCCCCACTTAAGTGTCTGGAGGCACCCCACTCTGCAAGCAAGCGTCCTGTCCTATTTGCTGTGCAAACTGGGAAGCCCATGCTCGGTCTCATGCTCGGTCTCATGCTCTAGCTCTTGGTTCTGATGCTACTGTTCTTCTAGCACTCCTTCAGTTTCACAGCTTTCTGTTCTTGGGCCAAAGAGGTTTGATGCACAGGGATCTCAGGGTCCAAAAGAAACACTCCACTCCTGGCTCTTCTGTGTTGATAGCTGTGAGACTCCCCCATTTCCATTCATCATGTGGGCTCAGGTGATCACCAATGAGCATACCACACACACTGTTGCTTGCTGGCTCCCTTTAACTTTCAGTATTAGAAAGAGGATTTCTCAGATGGGCACAGACTTTTCCTGCCTTGATGCATACAATGGCAAACTGCTTACTTGAAATTAAAAATGCCAAAGTCATTTTCCCCCCTTTGCAGTTCTTTCAAACAAACATAAATCATCTATTCTCTCACCAGTTCTGGGTGGGGCTCAAGTTTCCTATTTAAGCCCCAATACTCTAGATTCAGGAGCTCTGGTAGGATTGTTGTTGTTGTTGTTAAGTGCCATCGAGTCGGGTCCGACCCATAGCGACCCTGTACAGGGTTTCCGAGGGTGTAAATCTTTACGGGAGTAGAAAGCCTCATCTTTCTCCCGCGGAGCGGCTGGTAGTTTCGAACCACTGACCTTAAGGTTCGCAGCCCGATTCGTAACCACTATGCTACCAGAGTGGTTACTAAATTGGGCTGCTAATCTCAAGGTCAGCAGTTGGAAACTACCAACTGTTCTACATGAGAAAGATGAGGCGCTCTTCTCCCATAAAGATTTACAGACTTGGAAACCCTGTGCGGGGGTCACTATGAGTTGGAACCAACTCCATGGCACATAATCATCACCACCACCACTCTATATTCAAGTTATTGGCTTATAATAAAGCTTGTTCCTTCTGTGCAATTCCTAAATCCACTTTTAGTATATCCAATCAAGTATAAGGGAGTCCAGGTGGCACTGTAAGATAAGAACTGGACTGCTAACTGCAAGATCAGCCATTCAAACCCCCCAATTGCTCTCTGCAGGATAAAGATGAAGCTTTCTGCTCTCATAAAGATCTATAGTCTCAGAAATCCTATGAGTCACAAAGAACCTGATGGCAATGAGATGAGTTTAGTTGAATCAAGTCTAGGCTGAAGGTAGAATTACAAGATCTCTGTAATCATGATACCCAATATTCATTTATATTACACAAGTGCCCAGGGCAATGGACTCTAGCTGGCAAAATGGATCAAGTAGGCCCTGGCCCCACTATCAGCTGTCTTGTTTATCCAGCTTGGCTTTTGCCCCAGGTGATTCCAGTAGCAGCTTTTCTCCCCTTAGCTGCAGCATAACAACACTTATATTCCTTTTAGCCATTATAGTTAACAACCACCAGGCAAGACTTATAAGAACCAAAAATTTTACTTCCTATATTCCTCTGTTCTTTCTCTTATAAAGCCCATGTTCCCTGAATCTAGAACCATTGCAATGAATCCCACTCCCAACACCAGCTGTAAAAATGGCACCAGCCATCCATCCCACAGTACTCTCCTTCTCATCTGGGTTTCACAATTCACTGGAATGGCCACACAGAATTTCAATATATTGTTACCAAATAATAAGGAGAGAGTGCTGTGGGAGGGATGATGCTTGGTGCCATTCATAATATGCATAAGTAACAATCAATAAAAATATCTGATAATATAGTAGCATTTCACCAGGACACTTGAATTATTGTATTTACATTTATGTAAAATCAAAGAACTTGAACATAAAACATCTTGTAATGCTTATGTTACAAATATCAAAAACAGCAATACTACATTGTAAAATGAGAAAAAAACTCAAGCATCAATACAATAGTTTATGTGATTACCAAAAAAGAGAGAAATCATTCATTGATTTACTGGTAGCATAGTGGTTACAAATCGGGCTGCTAACCTCAAGGTCAGCAGTTCAAAACTACCAGCTGTTTCGTGGGAGAAAGATGAGGCTTTCTGCTCCCGTAAAGATTTACAGCCTTGGAAACCCTGTACAGGGTCACTGTGAGTCCAAACCGACTCCATGGTACTTAACAACAACAACATATTTATTTAAAACAAAATCCTCTGTACAAATAACTGCAAAATAATTTTTCAAAATTCATTCTGCTTAGAGTAATAATTTATTACTCAGGGGCAGCAGCAATGGGCTCAAGCATTAACAACAATTGTAAGGATGGCACAGGATCAGGCAGTATTTCATTTTGTTGTATGTAGGGTCGCTATGAGTCTAACAACAACATCTAACAAAAACAATCAATGCTAATGGAAGCAGCAGTCAGGAAATCAAACAACACATTACATTAGACAACTGCTGTAAAAGACTTCTTTAAAATGTTAAGGAGCACAGATGTTACTTTGAAGACTAAGGTGTACCTGACTCAAGTCATGGTATCTTCAATTGCTCGTCTGCATGTGAAAGTAGGACAATGAATAAGGAAGACCAGAGAAGAATGGATGCATTTGAATTGTGGTGTTGGAGAATATTGAAAGTATCATAGATTGCCAGAAGAACAACATATCTGTCTGTTAAGAAGTACAACCAGAATATCCTTTAGAGGAGAGGATGATAAGACTTAAGTCTCTTGTAATTTCAATATATTGTTAGGAGCATAAGTCCCTGGATAAGGACATCAGCCTTGGTAAAGTGGAAAGTCAGTGAAAAATAGAAATACCCACACAAAATGGAATGACAAAGTAGCAGCAACAATGGACTCAAATATATCAAATATACCTATGTAAGATAGCATAGGACCAAGCAGTGTTTTGTTTGGTTGTGCATAAAGCTGCTGTGAGTTGGAACTGACTCAACAGCATATAACAACAACAGTGAGCCTGTTTTTTTTATAGATTTAGTTAATTTAAAGAAAAGGCATAACATTTTTGTGAAATCCTCTGATGTTTAAAGTTGATAACAAATTGAGACTTTCTTAAGACTACGCAAGTCCAACTAGGTCAATGGATCCTGGTTATGTGAATTAGAGAGTAACATACCTAAGATCTTGGACACTCTCACCAAGTTTTTCCAAGAGAAATTTTATATCTTCACTGATATCTTCATCATCGTATTTCTGCTGTTCCAAGTTCTCCAGTTGTTTCAATACTTTGCACTGAATCATAGCCAAAGCATACTCTTGTCGAGTTTCTCTCTCAGTCGATTTTTCTAAAAAGTTCTGGGTTAGACAAAGAGATAATGAGAAAAAATTATTTATTACATGATGTTCTCAAACCTCTTCACTTTCTTTTATGCCCTCTCTTTTTTCTATCCTTAGGTTTAACTATCATCTTTAAATGGATGACTCTGTACTTCGAACCCTACTTCTTTCCTTGACCTCCTCCCCTAGATCAATATGGCATATTAAACACTTTTCAGTAGTGACCTACAAAGGTCTCAAAACACTGAACATGATTACAACTATCACAATCTTTCTCACAACCCTTCTCCTGAGCTTATCCCAGTGAGCGCTCCATTTTTTGGCCTCTAGAGCACGTAGACTAAGGAAAAGTGTTTCTTCAACTACCTCTCTAGTTTCAAATTTCCTCCAACTCTAATCAAACTATAAGTACACAAAGGACAGCAATAAAAATTCACTTGCTTAAACAATTATCAGAACACTTTTGTGATATTTAGGTACTTTCTAGTCTTCTGTGACTGGCACTGTGGGTTAATGTGTCAGACTGCAAAGCCATTTGAACTGCAAGGTGGGTGGTTCAAGCTCATCAGGAGCTCCTCGGAAACCCTATACTGGGTCGCTATGGGTCGGAACCGACTTGATGGTACTTAACAACAACAAGCAGTCTTCTGTGATGTTCCTTTTCTGCGAGTACTTATCAAGACAGTAGAGGGAACAACAAACAGGAAGATGCTCAAGGAGTTGGACTTGACACTGTGACTGCAACAATAGACCAGCTATAGGAACAACTGTGAGGATGGACCAGGCCCCGCAGTGTTTTGTTGGGCATTACACAGAGTCACTATGAGTTGGAAATGACTCAACAGCACCTAACAACAACAATGTAGACAGCAAAGGAATCCAAGGACTTCTAAAGATAAACTGTTCATTGAATTAGCCAATATGTCAATATAAACCATCCTAAGTCCTAGGGACAAGAACAAACTGGACAGGCACCTTATTCTTGAAAAAGTTACCTTCCCTATTTTGGTAAGGAAGATCTGTCAAATGCCAAAAAATCCTGCTGCTGTTGCTATTGTTAAATGTTGTTGAGTCAGTTCTGATTCATAGCAACCCTATGTGTGGTTTCTAAGGAGTAGCTTGTAAATCTGAACCACCGACCTTCTGGTTAGCAGTCCAGTACTTATTCCACAGTGCCACATCAGGACTAATAACTCCAAATCAGCAGGGCCAAAACTTGATCTTTTTAAAATTCCTGCCTACTGCTTATACTCCTAACAATCATGGCATCTAAATGCAGAAAGATGTAGCTTGGCATTTGGAAATTAGTGAGATCAATGCTCAACATTCTTCCCTTTATGTTCCCAAAAGATCTTAAGCATCTAGAGATTAGTAAGGATGTCTTATTCATTTGTATACCTTTAGGACATAGCTAAATATCTGGCTCTGGTTGACAGTCAATAAAATATCTGCAAACTTAGTCTTCCTCCTCAGTGCTTATATCTATAAATATTACAAATTATTTGTAATTGTTTTTATTATAAACAGATCATGCATGGAGTAGCAATGTGGGTGTTTGGTGTCATCCAGTTGATTCCGACTCACATCAACCTTATAGACACCAGAACGAAACACTGCTTACTCTTGCATCATCCACACAAATTGTTAGGTTTGAACCCATGGTAAAAAATGTAATTAAGTTGTGCTATTGCTACTCCACTGCCACTGGTTGCAACAGTGGCACACAGAGTAGCAACAGCATAGCTAAATTACTTTTTTTTTTTTTTTTAATGATTTATTGTGAATTATGTGATAGTTTACATTAAATTACTTTTGTTGAGAATTACTCCAAATCTATAGAATGAACTTCCACTTTGGGTATGATGGATTAAGATCCTACTGGACGAATCCCTCTCTTGCGAAAAAAACAACTATAAAACCTGGTATATTCACCACGAGAGACAAGAAATGAAACCATAAAACAAAGCTAAAATTTCAAAGGACTGAAATCCTATATTCTCAAAACCATTCAATTCCATTAGAAACCAGTAAATTGTCTAGAAAAAAAAAAAAGTATTTAAGAATTAGAAAACTGTACAACTGTATATAATCCATGGAGCAAAAAATAATCACAGTGAAAGGCACTAGTAAGGAGCTCTGGTAGAGTAGTGGTTACGAGTTGGGTTGCTAATCTCAAAGTCATCTAGTTCAAAACTACCAGCGGTTCCATGGGAGAAAGATGAGGCTCTCTGCTCCCGTAAAGATTTACAGCCTCGGAAACCCTATACAGGGTCACTATGAGTCGGAACCAACTCCATAGCACACCACCACCACCACCACCACCACCATCTTCACTACTAGACTATGAGACTTACTAATAAGTCACTACTAGATGTCATAGATTATTTTTCATTCCTTTCTAATTCTCAGCTTCTGGTTATGACTAGTCTACAAGCTATACTTTCTAGCAGAAAACCCTGATTTTCTAGTAGACGAATTCCTTTCTCAATTCTTAAAAACTGTACAGGGGGTGGCGGCAAGATGTTGCACTACGCAAAGAAAGGTTGTTCATACCCTCTACAACGAAAATATGGAAAACCAAATGAGACAGATACTGATGATACTCCTGGAACTCTGTGCTTCAGATGAAGAGACAGAGAAGTGGACTGAATACCTACTAGGAGGGAGAGCTAAGCAGACACCAAAAAAGAGAGAAACTGCTGACCTCTGCTGGCAGACAGAACGCCGCAGTCATCTTGAGCTTCTGTGAGCAGCTTTACAGACAAGTAAACATACTGGTGTTGCAGAAAGCTACCTGTGGCTCACTGAGATAAAGGTGTGTTGTTGTTGTTTCTTGTTCCCCACCACACTCCCCTGGTGACCTGGTGAGGACGGCACACACTTGCATACACCTCTAGGAAGCTCTGGATCTCTCAGTGGTCAGAGATGCACTGAACTGAGGTGAGTGCAGCAGTTGTGAGCCTGATTAAAGAAAGGGGAAGCTATACGTATTAACCCTACTTGGGTGGGCCCTGCTCCAAAAGTGCAGTCAACCATGGCCAGTCCTGGACTAATACTCACTAGGAGAAGCAGCTGAACAAGCAAGTGGGGTAAGGAAAAAAGGGAAAAAAGAAAAGAGACGGGTGATCTGTGGGCCATCCAGGTACAGCGTGGCCATCTTGAACTGTTGCCAAAGGCTGTGAGGGCAAGAGGGCAGTCTGTGGCACACAGGCATACAGCTCACTGGTGGAGAGAAAGCTGCTGCCTGCCTTGTTTTCCACTACTATTTTATTTTTGGCTGTTTGCTGGTATGTTCGTTTGTTTGTTTTCCTTCTCTCTTAGGTGTGTGTTTTCTCCTCTTGCCTCAAACAATAGGAGACAGCAACAGCAGTCATATAGCCCACCCACCATGGTACCTTCTAAAAGCCCCACCAACTGGGCTAGAGTCTATACCAATCGCTGGATCAATGACAACAACCAACATCAGCTAAATCCACCCTGAACTGAACAGCATGAATAGCTAACAGAGAGTGGCATATAAGTGCATCTCTCGATCACACCCACCAGGAGTCATTTGGTAGTTATTGTTGTTAGGTGCCATCGAGTTGGCACCGACTCATAACGACCTTATGCACATCAGAAGGTAACATTACCCGGTCCTAGGACAACTTCACTATTGTTGCCACGCCTGAGCCCACTGATGCTGCCACTTAGCCAATCCATCTAACAAGGGGTCTTCCTCTCTTTCTCTGACCCTCCACCTTACCAAACACAATAACCTTCTCCAGCAACTGGTCCCTCCTGACAATATGTCCGAAGTATGAGAGACAAAGTTTGGCCATCCTGGCCTTCAAGGAGCACTCTGGCTTCACTTCTTCCAACACAGATCTGTTGGTTCTTTTGGCAGT
>NW_006408694.1:3494260-3495550 GCF_000296735.1 Chrysochloris asiatica | reverse complement strand
CACCTCTCTTTGGAATGGGCACAAATATGGATCTCTTCCAATTAGTCAGCCAGATAGTTGTCTCCCAAATTTCTTGGCAGAGATGAGTTAGTGCCTCCTGTGCTGGCTCACTTTCTTGAAAGATTTCAATTTTTATCCCATCAATTCCTGGTGCTTTGGTTTTTGAATAGACTTATAACAAAAGAAGAAATTGATCAAGTCATTCAAAATCTCACAACAAAAAATCCAGGCCCAAATGGCTTTACTGGTAAAGTCTACCAAATATTCAGAGAAGAGCTAACACCAATTTTACTCAAATTATTCCTTAACATAAGAAAGGATGAAAAACTCCTGAATACATTTTATGAAGCAAGTATAACTCCTCATACCAAAATATGGCAAAGATCAGCAGTTCAAACCTACTAACTTCTCCTTGGAAACCCTATACAGGGTCACTATGAGTCAGAACTGACTCTCAACAGCACTTAACAACAACAACAATCTCATTTTAAAAAGTGAAAAGAAGGACAAACCTCCCTCTAAGAGTGAAACTCAAAAGAAACACGTAAGCTTGCTGACAACCACATTGGTCTACTGGTGAGTGGAAGAGGAGGAAAAGCAACAATGAAGTAATGGGCTGAGTTCAACCACAGTCCATAGACTCCCATTGACCTAGAGATGAGAGAGAGAAGAGGAAGAGCTGGTTGGTCCAAAGTGTGGTGAGACTTGGGGACAACTGAGCTCATAGACAAAGACATAGTCACAGAGAGCTAGAGCTGAGAGTGAAGCATACAGCTGATATGAAGTGAGGGGAGACACACAAGAACACCCAAACTTGCAGATAGTACCCATTTGACGACCTAGCCTCGATGGCTTTATAATCAAAACTCGACTAGAGAACGATTACAAAAAAAAAAATGTTTTTGATAAAGGAAACAAGGGTAAATTGCTACAATTTGATGAACCTGACCTATACTCATGGAGGTTGTTGTTGTTGTTGAGTGCCGTTGAGTTGGTTCCGACCCATAGCGACCCTATATAGGGTTTCTGAGGGGCAGCTGCTGAGCTTGAACCAGTGACCTTGCAGTTCAAACAGCTTATACTCATGGAGGTAGTTAACTCTGAATACCAACAGAGAGGAAAGGAGTCTTCACATTAAGTATCAATGCTATCCCCTCTGTACACAGGGCAGATAGGGACGGGTAACTTAAGATATTGGCTACCTAAAATAAGGGGACAATAAAGGCACAAAGTGACTGGCTTACAAGGTTTTAAGAGGGAGTTTAGTTTAAGAGTGTGTGCTAGAAGAAA
>NW_006408694.1:3490123-3492810 GCF_000296735.1 Chrysochloris asiatica | reverse complement strand
CCATTGATGGTCCCAGGGCCCTCCGCTCCTAGACTGAAAGGTTAGTTACTCACCTCATTGCTATAAAATATCCGCCTTTACGCTTCAGTCCTCACAATCAGTCCTGGTAACAATTTTCACCATTGCATCACATGAGACCCTTCTGCATTTCTTTTCATCAGCCCTTCCTAGACAGGTTGGGTACTATTCACTGGAGATTCCACTATCCTCCCTGCCCTGTGGATCTAGGTTCCCTCTTGAAAGCTTGTAAGCCAGTCACTTCTTACCTTTGTATTCCTCCCCCCAATTTAAATATTATTTTGGCCTTTAAGAAATCAATGGTGCAGAAGGAAATTTACTTCCCCAGAACAAGGTAGAATTCAAGTGACAATTGAGATCTTCCTGTCAGCAAAATTGAGTGGCAGTGCTGCTCATTCCATCTGTGACCAGATTCAATTAGTAGTTAATGAATATTTTCATAAAATACAATATATATGAATAGAAAAAAATAATTTAAATACATGCAAAATATAAGCTCAATTTTATAATATTAAGTTCAGCAAGCAAAGCATTATTCAGTCAAATTCCTGTAAGTTTCTAAGTGTTCACTCTTTACTTCTGTACTTCTCAGTTGCAGGCTGCAAACAAACAGCTCACTCTGCATGCATTGTACTGCAGAGCACATGGTAAACAGCACTCTATTAAAGGACTCACCCCTGAAGTATGTCTCAGCCCTGCTACACCTCATCCAAACTTGGTATCTAATAATTAAGACAGAAGTTAATCAAAGAGAGGTCTAGGCAGAATTCCTAAAAGAAGGAATGAGGCAGAGATTTGAGAATAAAATTTCTTGGTGGCAATACTTCCATACAAAGCAAAGGGCAAAGCAGTCCCCATGAGACTAAGGCTTGTTGTTGTCGTGTGTCTGAGAGAGCTGGCCTAGAGGTGGCCTTGGTGGTGGTGGTGGTTACATGACGTGGAGTCGGTTCCGACTCATAGCAACACTGTACAGGGTTTCCTATGCTGTAAATCTTTACAGGAGCAGAAAGCCTCATCTTTCTCCCACAGGGCAGCTGGTAGTTTTGACCTGCTGACCTTAAGGTTCACACCCAATTCAAAACCATTAAGCTACCATAGCTGGCCTTAGTCCTCACTAAGTGCTAACTGTGAAATGTGGGCACAGGAGTATCTGCATGTCTGTCTGCGTTTGCAAAATGAATGTCAAGATTCCTTCATCTGATAAAAAGCAGAACTCAATTTGGTAGACATTTTTTTAATATCTTCTGTTGAAAAGCATAGAGTTGCAAAAATACCACTTTCCTTATCATCTAACACATTCGTATTGTGTAGGTTCTTAACAAAACAGAACAAAAAGAAAGAAAGAAAACTCACAACAGATGTAAAACTCTAAACAACACAGATGATCTTCAAAGGCTTTCACAGTCACAGCCTCAAAAGATTTTAATTTATTTTAGGAACTAAAGATTGACAAATCAATTTAACCAGCAGCAACAACAGTTGCAGAATCCTGGAGTTCAGCACCTGCTATGAATAACTGGATTGACATTTTCAAAAATAAAATTCATCCAGTCAAATAGGAAAAAAAGTAATTAGCAGCTGAAGTTTTCAAGCATGAAAATTACCTTCCTCTGTGTGTGTGTGTGTGTGTGTGTGTGTGTGTGTGTCTTTCTCTCTCTCTCTCTTCTCTAGATGACTAGACCATCTTCAAACAGCCTCATCAGTCAAATCTCTTTAAAAGGTTACAAAAATCTGAGGAACACACACACACCCTTTTTTTAATTCACCTGCTGGATGACTTAAATTCAAATGGTCTTATTAAATCCTTACTAATGGCTCAATTTTAAATAAATTGTGGTCATCTAAAGACAATCCTCTGATTTAAAGAGAATGAAAAAAATAGAGTGTTGTTTTTCTTTCCAGCCCTCAGCACATTCACATAATGTATTATCCCAATTTACCACAGGAAAGTCAAAAAGTTAGACATCAAAATTTCTGTCAATTAAATATTCTGAAATCCAAACTTTAAACAAATCTAGAAATCATAATAAATGCCACATATTATACATTAAAAATTAAAATTGTAAATAGAGTTTAAACAAGATTTTAAACCATGCTAAGTACTAGTAAAAAATATTCGTGCTGCCTCTTCTCAAACATAACAGCCCCCGGATCTTTGTCTGGGTTAACAGTAATTCAACAAGAATTCAATTCACAGATGTAAGAGATTTAAAGAAGCAAATAACTATTATTCTATGATTTTATGGAATAAAAAGCATAAGGGCAACAAATACACAGAATATATTTACCGTTGCCGGGCACTTCACCTGTTATTTCATTTAATCATTACCTAATCTTGAAGCATTACTTGCCATCTTTGCGTTTGGCTGGTGCAAATGGTTAATGGCTGAAATATTAGCCAAAAGGTTGACAGTTTGAGTCTACCCAAAAATTCCTGGAAGACAGGCCTGGCAATCTACTCCTAAAAGGTCACAGTCTTCAAAATCCTATAGAGCAAGATTAAGATGCTTGGCTGTCTTTTGAATCTTGGTTTTCCTTGCATTATATTATAAAATAGACACTGGAGGGGGAGAGAAAGGAATAGCAAAAAGCATCACCATAGAAAGCTTGTAAGTCCGTCTTCTGCCTATAACTGATTGGAATACCTAAAATGGGGCTACAACGTACCC
>NW_006408694.1:3455438-3484988 GCF_000296735.1 Chrysochloris asiatica | reverse complement strand
AAAAAAAGAGATCAAACTCTTTCCAATTTTTAAAAGAATCAGTACTTATTTTGGAAAAGTTTAGTAAAATAAAGGCTCCTGGGACTATAGAAAGGATGAAAGACAAGAGAGGACCCCAAACAAAAACAAATGGGACATAAAGAGAAACTCTGAATCTTATGGGAATAAACATATCCAATTGAGAAGATAAAATATGGATTGCAACACAGTGAATAAAATGTGAGAGGGAGGAGCTCTAAAGGGAGTGTGCTCCAACAGATCAAGGGTGGCGTTCCTGCACAGCCACGTTGGACGGTTAGCATGTTCCCCAGTCCTCTGCTGCTTGTTGTTTTCTTTTGTAAAAATTTTTATTCTATTTTCCTTCTTCCCACTACCCCATGGTTTCTTCTTATATCTTTTCTTTTTCTCTTCTGCGGCTCCCACCCCCACTACCTTTTCCTTTGGCCCCACAGAATGGGTGTCTACTGCCTCTGCTGTCAGTAACAGCCTTGGATGGTGGCACATGCCTCCCAGTAGTGAGTTCCATGTTTCTGCTGCAGTTCTGTTTGGCAGCTCATATCTACACCAGTTCTCTTTAAATGTTTTTCTTTTTCCTTTCCTTCTCAGTTCCTCCCTCTTTCCATTGCCCCTACACTGCTTTGTTTTTCTTTTCTGTTGTTCTCTTACATTACTCTCCCATCCCTTTTTCTTTACTTTTTTTTTTTTTTTTTTTTTAATAGGGCAGAGCAGATACCCAACCCCATGCCATCTCCACTGGATTATCAACAGACAATGGCCAACACCAGTCCAGCCTGTACTTAACTGCTATAACATTAGATATCAAAGATTCAAACCCACACTACTAAATCCACCCAGCTTTAGGTGCTGTCAAACTAGCAACCAGAGTTAATGTGTCTGCTTTGTTGCATAGTTATATTATACCAAGGGGGAAAAAAAAAATCAAGGTGAAGCAAACCAACATACACTAAATTAATACATTAACACTACAACAGACAAGGAAACACATATGGAAAAAGAACCAGATGGATCAAACAAATGACCAAAATGCAGGACAAGAAAATCATCCAGAGGAAGAAGTGCTTGCTATACTAGAACTACCTGATAATGACTTCAAAGTAACTATGCTTAGGTAGCTTTAAAGTATTGAGAGAACTCTAGTGTGGTACCATACGATAAGCATTAGACTGGTAACCACAAGTTCTGCAGTTCAAACCAACCAGTCACTCCAAGACACCCTATACAAGGTTGCTATGAATTGGAACTAACTCTACAAAGCACACCAATAACAACAAAGGAATGAATTGTGAGGACATTCAAAGAAACCATGGACTAACTCAAGGAAAACATAAAAGACTCTATAAGACTTCAATAAAACAATACAAAAACAAATAGGAAAAAAAAAATGGAAAATGGAAAGCATACAAAATCAGTAAACAGAAAACCAGGCGATTAACACTAAAATTTTAGAAATAGATAATACATTCAAAGGACAAAGAGATAAGACTGACTAAATGGAAGACATAATTAGTGAGATTGAAGACAAATCACTCATCTGTTAGAGGAACAATCAGGAAAAAGAACAACAAAAAAGAAAGCCTAAGACTTATGTGGGACAGTATCAAGAAGAATAACTTAATGTGATTGAAAATAGGAAAAGATGAGGGGGAGAAAGCACAGAAAAAGTTTGTCAAACAGAAACTACAGACTGAAGAAAAATTTTGGCAATGAAATACTGGATTAAGGATTAATTCTAGAATTTACATAAAAGTTTAATACATCAATAACATAAAGACAAAAAATTCAAGTAAAAATAGGCAGAGGATGTGAACAGACACTACACTAAAGAAGACATTCAGGCAGACAATAAACACAAGAAGAAATGCTCACAATCATTAGCCATCAGAGAGATGTGAATCAAAACAATGTGATATCATCTCACCACAATAACTGTTGTTAAGTGCCATCCAGTCAGCTCTAACTCATATGAACCCTATGCATAATAAAATACTGCCCTGTCCTACATCATCCTCACAATTGTTATGTTTGAGCCCACTGTTGCTGCAATTGTATCAATTCATCTCACTGAGGGTCTTCGTCTTTTTCACTGACCTTCCACTTTACCAAGGATGATGTCCTATACTAGGGACCGGTCCCTCCTGACAACATGTGCAAATCTGAGAGATAAAATCTGGCCATCCTCGCTTCTAAGGAGCATTTTATTCTGTCAATACGCCTCCCAAGACAGATTTCTCTGTCCTTATGGCAATCTATGATACTTTCAATGGCCTTCCTCAACACCGTAATTCAAATGCATCAACTCTGTGATGGTCTTTTTTGATCACTATCCCAACTTTCACATGCATATGAGATGGTTGAAAATACCATAGCTTCGGTCAAGCACACCTTATAGTTTTCAAATTTGTTCTCATCTTTGCTCTTTAACACTTAGAAGAAGTCTTTTGAAACAGATTTAGTCAATGCAATACATCGTTTAATTTCTTGACTGCTGTTTCCATGAACATTGACTATGTTGTTGTGAGGTGCCATCGAGTCGTACTGACTCATAGCGACCCTATGCACTGCCCAGTCCTGGGCCAACCTCACAATTGTTGCCATGCTTGAGCCCATTGATGCTGCCACTATGCCAATCCATCTCACTGGGGGTCTTCCTCTTTTTCTCAACCCTCCACCTTATCAAACATGATATCCTTCTCCAGGGAGTGGTCCCTTCTGACAATATGTCCAAAGTATGAAAGACATGCACATGAGGTTATTGAAAATAACCTCATCCAGTTGTCACATGCATATGAGGTTATTGAAAATACCATGACTTGGGTCAGGTGCACTTTAGTCCTCAAGCGGACATCTTTGCTCTTCAACGCTTTAAAAAGGTCTTGTGCAGCAGATTTGCCCAATGCAATACATCATCTGATTTCTTGACTGCAGCTTCCACTGAGTGTTGATGGTTGATCCAAGAAGAATGACGTCCTTGACAACTTCAATCTTTTTTCCGTTGATAAAAATGTTTATTGGTCAAGTGGTGAGGACTTTTGTTTTATTTACATTGAGATGCAATCCATACCGAAGGCTGTGCTCTTTGATCTTCATCAGTATTTTGCTATAGATCAGTAAATATTTTTCTATGCTGTTGTTGTAGTTGCTATGTGCCGTAGAGTCAGTTCCAACTCATAGCGACCCTGTACGGGTTTCCAAGGCCGTAAATCTTTATGGGAGCAGAAAGCATCATCTTTCTCCCATGGAAGAGCTGGTAGTTTTGAACTGCTGACCTTGTGGTTCACAGCCCAATTCGTAACCACTATGCTGCTACCAGAGGTATAGATCATAGCAAGACTAAGATTTTGACAATTTTAATATTTTCACTATTTATCATGACTTTATATAATGATCCAATTCAATTGTAAGGATTTTCATTTTCTTTACACTGAGGTGCAATCCATAAAGAAAGCTTGGATCTTTATTAGAAAGTATATTGTCTTCTTCACTTTCAGCAAACAAGGTTGTGTCATCTGCATATTGCAAGTCATTAAAAAGCTTTCCTCCAATACTGATACCATGTTCAAATAATTCAGCTTTTCAGATACAACCCTGACTGATGCACACCTTTCCTGATGTTAAGCCATTGAGCATCCCTTTATTCTGTAGTAATGTCTGCCTCCTGGTCTATGTCAGGTACCTCATGAGCACATTTACACGTTCTGGACTTCCCTTTGTTCTCAATGTTATCCACAGTTTGTTATAATTCACAGCAGAAGGCCTTTGCATAATCAATAAAAACACAAGTAAACATCTTTCTGGTATTCTCTGCTTTCAGCCAAAAGCTATCTGATATCAGCAATGATATCCCTCATTCAATGTCCTCTTCTGAATCTGTCTTGAAATTCTGGCAGCTTTTTGTCAATGTACTGCTGCAACCACTTTTGAATTATCTTCAGCAAAATTTTACCTGAATGTGCTATTAATGATATTGTCTGATAATTTCCATATTCCATTGAATGGGCACAAATATGTTTCTATTCCAATCAGTTGGCCATCTAGCCATCTTCTAAGCTTCTTGGCATAGACAAGAAAAGCCTCTAGTGCGCCTTCAATTTGTTGAAACATATCAATTTGTATTTTATCAATTCCTGTGTGTTCTCCTCCATATTCCTTTGATGCCTTGTGCATCATTCAATATTTTGCCCATAGAATCCTTCAATATTGCAACTCAAGGCATGAATGTTTTTATCAGTTCTTTCAGCTTGAGAAATGCTGAACATGTTCTTTCCTATTGGTTTTTCTAACTTCAGGCCTTTGCATATTTTATTGTATACTTGACTTTCTCCCCTCCAGTTGCCTTTTGAAGCTTTCTGTTCAGTGCTTTTACATCATCATTTCTTCCATTCACTTTATTTATTTATTTATTTATATTGTGAATTGTGTGAAGGTTAACAGACAAGACCGTCAGCTGTACATTCAACAAATTACATGCTTTGTTTCATCACAATGATCACAATCCCCTCCCTGCAACAACAGTTATCCTACTTCCTCCCTGTGGTCTCCCTTTTATATCTTATATTCCTCAAATGAACAAAGCAAAAATATTTAATGTACACATACAAAACAAGAAATATATGTTCATTTAAATATCCTAAGGGCATATTCTGCAAGCCAGCCTCCTGCCTGCAGGCACAAAGCCTTACTCAATCCATGGGCCTATAGCCCGCAGTCACTCTATCTCTCCATGCCACTGCCTCTGCCACCATCTCTGTTGTCATCACTTTTCAGGGCAGGATCTCACACTCTACTCATAGTCTTCCTTCTTGGTGGTCCTAAGATTATCTGTTCCTAAAATAAAAAATTAAATACTTCCTCCTTTTAGTTATACATCTTCGACAATTACAGTTGTGCCATCACAATTAATATTGCTAACAACTACTCACAATTGAATCATAAAATATTATCAACAGCCTCTCCCATTCCCTTTCACCAGATCCATCTGGAGAAGAGGAAACTATTCAGTAGGGATTCTACCTTACCCCCTCATTCTGAAACTAAGCGTACTCATGAAAGTTGGCAAGTCAGCCACTTTATACCTTCATAGTCCCCTTTTTTGATGACCAATGTCTTAATTGCCAGTCCCTATCAACCCAGTGCACTGAGGAAACAGCTTGTTCCTTGATATGAAGAATCCTTCCATTCCGGTTGAAATTTTGAGCAACTACATCTATAAGCAAAGATCCAGTTAATTAAATTGTAGCAATTTATACTTGCTTACAGCATCAAGTATGGCAACAATTATGAGGTTACTCCAGGATCAGACAGTGTTTCATTCTGTTGTGCATAAGGTC
Organism: Chrysochloris asiatica; assembly: GCF_000296735.1. Classification (NCBI taxonomy): domain Eukaryota; kingdom Metazoa; phylum Chordata; class Mammalia; order Afrosoricida; family Chrysochloridae; genus Chrysochloris; species Chrysochloris asiatica. The sequence goes on along the minus strand of NW_006408694.1, from coordinate 3,479,640 downwards.
ACTATGAGTTGGTACCAACTCGATGGCACCTAACAACAACAACAGCAGCAGCACCAAGCATCTTTGTCTTCATCTGGTTGAGTTCTGGTCAGCTAGCCATCCAAACTAGGCAAAATGAATACTAGCTACAAGTCTGGGAGTTCAGGAATGCCTCCCTGCACTTTAGACCAGCTAGCCACTTCACTGTCAGCTCTAGCTCCCAGTGCATAGGTCAGTGTCCATGGGCTTGGGAGTTCACACATCTCCCTAAACTTCAGACCAGCCAGCCCTTCCTCTTCTCTCTCTCATCTGGAGGTTAACAGGTGCCAATGGAACATGGCCAAACTCAGTCCATGACTTCATTGCTGCACGTCCCCCTCTTCCACTTATAAGTAAGATTCAGATGGTCATCAGTGAGGATACTAGACTGTTCGCAAGTTCCCTATGAGTTTCAGTCTTAGAAGGGGGTTTTCCCTGATGGGCTGACTTTTCTTTCCTTGATGTCTCCAAAGCAAACAGCTTACTTGATATTCTAACAGTCAAGATTTTTTTTTCTGCAGGTCTTTCTTTCTTCAGCAGTTCTGGGCTAATCTGCATGTCTTTTCAAATGGGAATGTCCCAAAATTCAGAAGGTTCTGGGTGGTGCTCAAGATTCCACCTAAGACCCCAGACTTTACAAAGGCTTCCACCTAAGGCCCCATACTTTACAAAGGCTTAAGAAGAAACCTATTTCTCTGGGCAAATTCAAATCCACCTTTTGGCAAATCCAATTGGTTATAGCCTGAAGATGGACTTATAAACTTTCTGTAATTATAATTCCCAATATTCATTTCTATCACACTTAAATGTCTATTTTACAATAGTAGGCAGGGGAAAACAATATCCATGAGGCAGCTGAACACATAAACATTTTTCCCCTCCTTTACCCATTCAGACTATGCCTTGATTCTTGTATCACAGAACATAGTCGTTCCAAGGTTATGTACAAATCATTATTTACCTCTACCCCACTTAGCCTGTCTTCCCTTGTCTTCATTGTTCATCTGCCACTCTCCCTTTTCTTGTGTATGCCCTCCCTCTTCTATATTGCCCTCCCCATCATCCAAGTTAACCCACTAACCTATGAATTACTCTTTCCTCTCTCCCACCCTTTTCATTCACATTTAGTTTCTCTATGTTCAAAAGTAAATTTCAGGGTCTCTTATGACATCCATTTTGGTCTGTTCATTCTTTCTTGCCTTTTTAATTACCTTTTGCTATCTTCATTTACAACATTCTTGCTGTCATCTCACAACTCTTCTGGACTTCAATTATTAGTGTCAAATTCCTATCTGTTCTTCACATAGTCTCTAAATTCAGGTGGGATATAGTCAAGGTCATATTTTAGCTTTTATGAACTTGTTTTAATTTGCTTCAAAGTCAACCTAAATTTGTATAGGGGCAATAGGTGTTCTGTTCTACAGCCAGTACCTGGCCTTCTTTTAGTAGATGATATTATGCTTCTTCTTGTCTCTTTCCACATATGTAGTCAATTTGATTCCTGTGTGCCCCATCTGGAGACATCCAGGTGTATAGTCACCATTGGAAAAAGATATTTGCAATGAAGAATTCATTGGTCATGCAAAATTCTATCATGGTCCCTGGGACCATCAAGGGAGAAGAGCGGAGAAAGGGACCCTACCCAGAGAAGCAGAGATGCCTGAGATGGAGGCAGAGACAATGACGTGGAGAGATGGAGTGGCTGGGGACTTTAGACCTAGAGAGGGACAGGGGCTATGTGCTGATGACCAGGGTGCAGGCCTGTAGTGTATACCCTTTGCTTGGTTGAGATGCATGGAGGGGATTGTATCTATGGCAATGAAATGATATACAATAGGATGAATGTAAAACTAATGTTCTCCCATGTAAGCTATCACATAATTCACAATAAAACATTTTTTTTTAATTCTATCATGAGATCTCTAGCATCGCTTCTATCACTAAGGTGATATTTCCAAATAACAACTGATCCTCTTTGTTTCCTACTTTTGCATTCCAATAACTGTAATTGTCAATGTATCCTGATTGCATGTTTGATCAATTTCAAACTGAAAGAGTTGGTAGAATTCTTCAATTTCATTATGTTTGATTTTAGTGGTTGGTGAGTAAATTTCTGACAACTCCCAATTTTCTTAGATTCATACTTTCTACAATCCACATTCTGATAACTAATAGATGTTTCCAGTTGTTTCTCCTCATTTTGACTTATGCACCATCAGCAAACAAAGGTCCCGAAAGCTTTGCTCCATCAAGGTGAGGAGACAGCTCTTCCCCAGTAGTATTCTGAGTGCCTTCCAACCTGAAGGCCTCATCTTCTGGTACTATATCTGGTACTGATAATGTTATGCTATTACTCATAAGGTTTTCAATGATTATTCTTCAGAATACGCCATCTCTCCTTCTTACTAGTCAGTGTTAGTCTGAAGCTCCACTGAAACCTGTCCACCATGAATGTGCCTGCCAGTATTTATAAAATAGTGGTGGCATAGCCTCCAGCATCACAGCAACAGATAAGCCACCAGACTATGACAAACTGACAGACTAATAGCAAAGTTTTGTTTTTTTTACAAAAAAAGGAAGGAAACAACAAATGCTGCTGAGGGTATAGATAAATATGAACTCTCATACGCTGCTAGTGAGACTGCAAAATGGTACAAATACTGTGAAAAATGGTATCGTGCTTCATTTCTACTAAATCCTAGAGAAATAAGAGCCGTGACATGATAGACACACCCATGTTTGTCAGAGCATTATTCACAACGGCAAAAAGATGGAAACACTCTAAGTGTCCATTACTGAATGAATGAGCAAACAAACTAAGGTACTTACACACATGGAATATTACATAACATTAAAGAATAATGAATCCATGAAATGCCTCAAAACACAGATGAACCAAGAGGACATTAGGACATTATGCTGAAAGAAGCAATTCAATCACAGTAATACCCATAAGGAACATTATCCTCAGAACAACCAACCATACAAGATCAAAAGAATAGCATCTGCCCAAAAACAAAGCTCAGCAGGCAAGAAGGAACAGAAAAAGATCACAAATGGAAATGGAAACGCAAGGAGGAAATAGGAAGAGTGCTGTTACACTGGTGATGGTTATGTGCCACAGCACCAGTTCCAACCCATAGCGACCCTGTATAGGCTTTCCTAGGAGCAACTAGTGAGCTTGAACCACCAAGCTTGCAGATCAAACCAACTTTGCAGTCCAGTGCATTAACCACAGTGCCATAACAGGACTCCACTGTTACACATTAGGGGATTGCAATAAATGTCACAAAACAAACAAAAATATATGTTATTGAATGGAAAATGAATATGCTGTGGAAACTTTCACCTAAACTACAAGAGAGATGAGGTTTTTTTTAAAAAGCATAAAAGAAAGAGCATATTCTTTGTCTCTACTATTCTCTCTATATATCAAACAGAAATATTCAAAATAGGAAAACATATATGTGAAAGAAACTGGAAATTTCCCACATGTCTCTCAAAAGGACATTAGTTAAGTACTGTATATCAACACAGTGGAATGTAGACACTGTAAAAAATAGGAAATATCTATAAATGTAGAAATATAAACCTATTTATTATATATTTTTAACCGACTGCCATCAAGTTAATTTCAACTCACAGAGACTCTACAGGGCAGAGTGTAACTGCTCCTTAGAGTTTCTGAAAGTGTAACTCTTTCTTAAGACAGACAGCCTCATCTTTCTTCCACAGAGTGGATGACGGGTTTGAACTGTCAACCAACCTTGCAGTCCAATGAGTAACCTACAGCACTGATACTATTTGTAATATGATGCCATTGTTATTTTCAAATGCTAAATTATACACTTATTTATATACTTATCTTTTCATGCTTAGAAAACTCTGAAACGCAAATGTGATAACTACACATTATTTAAATTTTGCAATTTATCAGCACTATTTTTATTTTTTATTTATGTAAGAACATACAATGGTTAAAAGTACAGATTCTAAGCCAACAAGCTGGATATGCAAGACTACCACCTACTTAGCAGTATGACCTGTCTGCCTCCATATGTAAAAAAGAAGACCAAAACTATTACTAATAACAAAAACGGCTATGTTTTAGAACTATGGTGAGGGTAAAATGAGTTAACAAATGGGAAGCACTTGGAGCAACACCTGGCACTGAACACGCACTGTCAGCCAGTCATCCACAGACCGCATTTTAAAAGACGTTAAGTTAGCCAAGTCATGCTCCAGATGCCCAAAACAACAAATAAACGATCAGTTGGCATTTACTACAGCAACTACTGGTTTCATGTTAGTATCCGATACTCTATTTTTGTGTTTTGAAATTATTCTTAGAGATTTTTTGTCAAGAAAGACAACGGAATGCCTAGGACTAAGACAACACAGGGCACAGATCTGACCTCCACTCACCTGTATAAAGAGTTCCCATCTGTCAAAGAAGAAAGGTAACTCAGATCATCCCTAAAGTCGCTTATAATGCCAAGAGTCTAATAGCCTAATAAGAAAACTGTACTGCATAAAATGATTACTTATTTTTTTGTTGTTAAGTGCTGTCAAGTCAATTCTGACTCATAGTTACCCCATATAAGGTTTCCAAGGAGTAGTTGTTGGGTTTGAACCACCAACCTTGTGGTTTGCAGTCCAACACCACATCAGGAGTCCATATATCTTTATTGTTGCCTCAAAATAAATTAATTAATTAAATATTGCTAGCCAGCACCACCTGCACCAGAAATACAATTCTATATTAACACATGTTGTTGTTGTTAGGTGCTGTCAAGTTGGTTCTGACTCATAGTGGCCTTATGCACAATAGAATAAAATACTGCCTGCACCATCCTCACCATCACTGTTTAGCTTGAGCAGATGGCTGGGACCACTGTGCTAATCCATCTTGTCTTTTAATTGCTTTCCAACCTGAGGGGCTCATCTTTTGGCACTATATCTGACAATATTACGGTGCTATTCATCATAGGGTTTTTTGGTTTGTTTTTGTTGTTATGGTGGAAAAGATTTATTAGTCTGTACAAGTTGGTTTTGATACTTGTTACAGTAAATGATCAAGATTTTTCACTGAAACAGTGTTTTTCCATACACATCAGAATCTGGAAGCATTATGCCTTTCTCAAACTGTCACTTAGTATTTTTACCTTTCCCCCTACCCCCACCACACAAAATACAGAAACAGGTTTGTAAGTATCAACTAACCATTTCCAGAAGTCATAAAAAAACAAACAGATTCATAAATATACAAGTTACAGTTGTGGTATATGGACAAACATAGCCAACATTCATATAAAAAGGGAGCTGATTTTAAAAGTTATAAGAACTACATGAATTACAATAAATACACTATTCAAGTCCTTCTGAAAACAAAATGAGGAGAAATCTTATTGTCATCTGTCAATTACCACATAACTAAAATGCTACACAAAAGGGCCGTGAACACAATGTACAGGCCACAGAATTAAAAGTCTAGTTAAATGACTGAGTTACTCATCAAAGTAAATTAAAAAGACCAAACTTCTTTAACATATTAATGCTAGTTTAGAAGCATTATCAGAACAAATAAAGATTTAATTATAAATTGGCCTTGGAGTCCTGGTGTGGTGCTGCGGGTTAATGGGCTGGACTGCCAGGTCGGTTTGAACCACAAGGTCTGGGGAACAAGCTCACCAGCTGCTCCTCGGAAACTCTATACAGGGTCACTATGAGTCAGAACTGACTTGACAGCACTCAACAACAAACAACTTTCTGTAAGTATAATCCTTCTTAATACTAAAAGAGAATCTGTCAGCAAACATCCTGAAAAAACTGTGGAATCATGTTCTTTATTATTCTGGAATTTTGCCAGGTTTGATAAATATGTATACATTCCAGAGTTCTAAGAGTTCCAGATGTCAAGTAATTCAATAATCAATAGGAGTATTTAAGCAAAAAGGAAACCAAAAAGCAGACCTTGTATCAATATATACTAAATAAATGGATTTTTTTAAATTACAGGTAACTGTAAACCATAAAATCAAAAGGTATACCTTTCATGGTACAAAAAAAAACCACCTGTAGACTACAAACTGTGCATGCTTAACATAACATGTTACCTGGGAAAGCTAAAGAGTAAGATTTCTAACAAATATTTACTGTCATGATGCAAAACAAAATGTGCAAGCTACAAGGTCCCTAAAATAGCAGTTAAAGAGTTTATATACACAAAGATGTCATTATCTGTAATTGATTTCTGAGGAGCAGCTGGTGGACTTGAAATGCCGACCTTTTTGATTCAAACTAACCTTGTGGTCCAGTGCATTATCCTGCAATGCCACACTAGGATTCCATTAACATATATTTTGTGGTTGTTATTCATAGCGACCCTGTATAGTGTTTCCAAGGAGTCGCTGGTGAGGTTTGAACTGCTGATCTTGCTGTTCAAACCGACCTTGCAGTCCAGTGCATTATCCTGTATTGCCACACCAGGATTCCATCAACTCCATGTCGTTGTTGTAAAGTGTCGTCGAGTTGGTTCCAACCCATGGTGACCCTGTATAAGGTTTCCAAGGAGCAGCTGGTGAGCTTGAATCACCGACCTTGCAGTTCAAACAGCTTTGCAGTCTGATGCATTAATCCACAGCAACACCAAAGAACTCTAGCATTAACATATATGTTGTTGTTGTTATGTGCCGTGGAGTCAGTTCCAAGGCTGTAAATCTTTATAGGAGCAGAAAGCCTCCTCTTTCTCCCGCGGAACAGCTGGTAGTTTTGAACTGCTGACCTTAAGATTCACAGCCCGATTCGTAACCACTACGCTACCAGAGGTCCCATTTAAACAAACAAAAAAATGCACTGCAGTAAAAAGAAACTTCTACCAGAACATCCTGCAAGGTCGGCGGTTCAAGCTCACCAGTTGCTCCTTGGAAACCCTATACAGGGTCACTATGGGTTGGAACCAACTCAATGGCACTTCACAACAACAATAACCAGAACATTATAAATTACAGTTCTTTACAATCATTCTATACATTCTATAACTCACACTTTTCAATCATTTAAATGGCTTCTTTCCACCAGCTGTACTCCCTCATGCCATAAATACAAGTCAGTGGTATTTTACTTTATATTCACCAAGACTCCATCCTTCATAACTGTTGTTGTTAAGTGCCTACATGGAATAAAATAAGCAACTTTTTCTACCAGTTAAGACTTTCAAATACACTGCACAATGGACGTGCATAGAACACTCACAAAGATCACAAACCACTTACACGAAATGCTGCAAGAATAATTCTCGTTACTTTTTCTTTGACAGATTCTTGAAGGATATCAGACAGAACAGGAATGATATTGTAGCGCCGCAGGTGTTCACACATTTGAGGACTGAACGCCAGGAGCCATATTGAAAAAATCATTTGATACTGGAGCTGAAAGCCACATTTGTTACTCAGAACTCCCATTATGCTGAAAATAAACACAAATTTAGAAAACACATTGAATATAACAGCACAATATGAATGACATAATGATTGATTGCTTTCCATGTGGCCAGGAGTCCAGTACTGATCATTCAGTGCCCCACTAGGTAAAGTAGAGGTGAAAAAGAGAAAGGCCCTCAGTGATATGGATTGACACAGCGGCTTTAACAATGGGCTCAAACACTGGGAATCTGTGAGGATAGCACAGGACTAAGCATGGGTTTGTTCTACGTTTTGCAGGGATGAGTCAGAATCAACTCTATAGCACCTAACAACAAACAACATCAACAAAACTATATACTGAGTCCTCTGATTCCTTCTACTGAATCTCCAAATATATACAGCAGTCTTGGGACATCCTGACACGGCTTGAACAGAGTTGAGAATTATGAATCTTTTATTTCCTGTTCATAATGGCAATTAACAGAGGAAGATGCTTCATAATTATTAGATAAATCAGAAAACGAAGGCAAACAGGCAGATAGTAACCTATTCTCTAAAAATGATGGTCAAATTGGTCATATAAATGAAATCTCAAATTATAAACCTTTAGATGACTATCATAAATGAATTTTCTCAAACTCAAGAATCAATAAGTGAATAATATATTACTAAAGATACAACAAAATATGATATGCTCATGGACTCAACCATTCAACATGAAAGCCCTCGAGACACTACTTTATGACAAGAACCTGGACCACTCTGTTTTGTTAAAAGGACATGTGAAGGTTGGCTTTCATCATTTATGATGCTTGTGTACTAAAATTTACAAATTACAGAGAGATGTGCTATCTTGAAATTTGCATTAAAATTTCTAAATAGTTACTTTCACTACATTCTTTACTCTTAATTCTGTTAAAAGTTTATGAAATAACTAACTGTACATACATATACACATAAATATATTAAATATATCCACATCTATATGGCAAATTGTGGAGATTATTTTATCTGCTATGTTGTTGTTGTTAAGTGCCACTGAGTAGATTCCAACTCACAGCAGCCCTGTATAGGGTTTCCAAAGTGTGACTAGTGGGTTTGAACTTCCAGCCTTGAGGTTCAAATTGACCTTGTAGTCAAGGGCTTATATCAACAGAAACTTTGTAGATTAATCTAAGAATAATTACTAGTTTACTGAGTCAATGAACTGACTACAACTAAGGTACTCCAATGAACTAGTACAAATGACAAAAAGCAAGTGTAATTCATAAGAACAGTCATTTGCAGGAGACACTTGCTCAAAGAGGTTGCAGGCAAATGTGGACTGGGTAGATCTAGGTTAAATCCCTATGCTGGATGTGGGCACACCAGTCTACAAGCGTCTGATACCATTAGCATAAAGATCTTTAAATTAACTCTTCTTGCTCTAAATCCTAGTTTACCAAGCCACCTTCTGTTCACAATCTAACTTCCAATACAGACTTTCCAACAGACAAACAATGTTCTGAATAACTACAAAGAGGATTTGGTTTGAACGCAGTTTGTTAAATCTTTTGCTATGAATAAACAAACTGGCTTTCTGTTCATAAAACAGAATTTTGTTTGGCTGGGAAATTTTAAGTTGTTTGTATAAGTTTAAACCTGAATAAGCAGTTCCTCAAAGTTTCTAAGTCTGTAAACAAAAATCCTACAGAGATAATAGCTCGTATATGGCATTATAAGGAATGGTTTATATTCAATTTTTTTCTAGGTAAGACATTTTCTTGTTGATTTTTCTGCTTGCATTCACCACAAGATATTTTTATTTTTATTTTATTTATTTATTTTGTATTCTGAGTACCTGGAACCACAAGGTCAGTGGTTCAAAACCACCAGCTGCTCCGCAAGAGAAAGATGTGGCTTTCTGCTCCCAAAATGATTTACAGTCTTGGAAACCCTATGTAGGGTCTCTCAACAGCAGTGGGTTTGGGAGTTAAACCTCTTATAAGGAGTCTCTAGGTGACACAAACACGGAACATCTTGACTGCCAACTGAAAGTTTGAAAGTTTGAAGTGGCTTGGAGAAAAGGCCTTGTAGACAAGCCACTGGAAACTATATGGAACATAACTGTACTCTGACACATATGGGGTCGCAATGATTCAGAATCAACTCCTCAGCAACTGATTTATTTTGGGGGTTTTACAGTCTTGTTTGTTTTTGTTTTTAACTTTATAGCAACACAGCCCAAAGAAGAAACAGTTTGACAGTACTTTCTAAAAATGCTAACATACATTAAGAAAACATAAAAAAAACAAAAAGAACACTTTTTATATAATTACACCTATTAATTTATTTGAAAATGTCAAGGAGAGATGCTTTAAAAAGTTACTCTGCATTTAAAGTACAAGTGCACTTACCAGTTTACACCATCTGCCTCAACCCAGGCAAAGCGGTACTCATTAACCCGAAGCATCAGCTGAAGACACCCAGCAACACATTGCACGTACTGAGAACTCTACACAAGAAAAAGTGCAAGGCTGTAAAACTGGGAAGCATGTAAAGTCATGAGGTCACTTACAATTATTCCTGTAAGAAAAGTCTGGAATTTTTATGCGTGCTTATTATAGCATCAAAACATTCAAAATCCCCTAACATCTTTTCAAAAGTCAGTCCTCGTGTCTGCTTTTATCTCTACCTCTTAGAAATGAAGGTAATTGTATCTCCCAAGCTAAGCTCACAAGATTGAAGACTATTTAACACACATAGTAAGGAAAAATCAAGGAACAAAGTAACGTTAATATCTTTAATATGGTCTGATAAGCATATTGTTCTACAAAATTTTATTTACCCCTCAATAGAGGCACTGTATTGAGAATACTGCTTTATGTAATTATAGAAATATCAAAGAAAAACAAAAAAGATTAACATATAAAAGAGCACATGTTTTGAGACTGGTCTATATTTCAATGACCTTGGACAGGTAACTGAACCTCTCCAATACTAAGCTTCTTCATAGGGATGCAACTTCCAAACACCTTGAGCAGATACTGTTAGGATTATACAAACTAGCATACAGAAAGACATATCATAGAAACTAAACAAACAGGAACTTAAATTAAAAGCCAAAAACGTTATAACATATTAAAAGTCCTAAATGCGTCAAAAAGACTGGTACTGAAAACAGTGTCAATTCAATAGCACCATCTCACAGAAACTGTGGTTAATATCTGAAACATGAAATAAACAGAACTAGCATCCCCAGGAAGCTGCAGGTCTCTCCATTTTGCGAAAGTAAGTAAGAATCTCTGACCTGGACTGGTCCCTAAATAGTTACAATGAGCCTTTTTTGATAAGTAGAAAGAAGAGAGGAAACTGCAGGTTCCAGCTTTAACAAGGAACACGCTAAATTTTAACATGTATAAAGGAAAGTATCATGGAAGTTATATAAATGCACAAAACCTAATACACATGACATTATAAACTCTGCTTTCTAGTTTAAACATTCTTAAAAACATCAAAGAAATTCCAGACACTCAAATTTTAAAAGTACAGTAATACAAGTACATTTCATGGAAAACTTGAAAATCATCAAGAAAGGATTTTCTTAGATTTTTACCTAGAAAGTAGTGTAAATAATTACACAAAAACATAATGTCATTTATATAATTCGTCTCAAGACTCAAAACATTAGCATAAATTAATAATAAAAATGTGCATTTTCAGCTCTAAAACACTCTTTTGTGAGGAAAACAAGTTATATTTTCCAAATTAAGTTGAGAAGGAGGAATTCCATACTGCTTGTTCAGAGAGCCTGCGCAAGGTTTCCAGAGATAATCAACCAGAAGGCAACTGAGAGCCCTCTCTCACCTCTTCCATTTATCATCAGTGTCTTTCAATGAAAAAAATGTTGGGTTCCATTTCGTTTTTTGTTCCCATTTGAAAGGATCTGTTAGATAAATCGCAAATCTCAAATACGGACTCTTTGTTGTTGTTTATGGTTTCTATTTTCACATTATAAACAAAAGCATAAACAATGTTCATCCTAAAATTTACAGTATGCTCTCCTATTACACGTTGCAAGTAGTCCCCAGGTTACAAACAGTAATCGGTTCCTCAATGTTGTCTTTCAATTGAGTTTATAAGTATGTTGGAACAGATGCATAAGATTCTTATTTAGTCTTCCTTTAAAGCAAAACAAAAGCCCAAAGCCTTTTCAGTGGTTTCAAAGCTGCAAGTGAAGGTAACTGTGATGAAGAATTTCTTGACAATAGGGATTGGGTGAAAAGCCCTGGTAACTTGGTGGGTTTCAAGCTGGGTTGCTAACCACAAGATCAGTAATTCAAACCTACCATCCACGCCTCAGAGAAAGATGAGCTTTCTGCTCCTGGAGATTCACAGCCCCAGAAACCCCAGATAGGGTCACTAAGCATCAGGACCAACTCTGCGCCACACAACCACCACCACTACCAAGGGGCTGGTACAGAGTAGGGTTTGGGTCAAGCATTTCAAAGTGCGGGCAAATCTACATAATATAAAGTACAAGCTGACTGTCATACAATCATAACCTGGGAACTGCTTGTTACAATGCAATCCAAATACCATTGCAAAGATCACATTCAAAATCAGTTAAGACAACATGGTAAACATTTAAATTCTTATCTTCAACTGAGCAAAGTAAGTTGCATGCTTCCTTGTCTTCCACTTGTTTTATTGTTAAGTGCCCTCAAGTCAGTTTCGACTCATAGAAACCTTTTTACAGGGTTTCCAAGGAGCGACTGGTTAGTTTGAACCACCAACCTTGTAGTTCAAACCAACCTTGCAATTCGGTGCTACATTGCCACACTAAAATTATTCAGTGATTTTATTTATTTGTTTGTTTGTTTGTTTGTTTGTTTGTTTGTTTGTTTTTAAGAATTACCAGCCATAATCGCTACTCCTACATATGGATAGTTCAATCCTGGTGCGGCACTGTGGTCTAATGCACTGGACTGCAAAGTCGTTTGAACAACAAGTTCGGTGGTTCAAGCTCACCAGCCACTCCTTAGAAACCCTATACAGTGCTGCTATGGGTCAGAAACAACTTGACAGCACTTAACAACAATAACATAAAGATAGTCCAATACTGCAGGAGAAAGATCGTACACTCACACACAAAGTCATGTAAATCACACCACTATGCAAAGTGTGACTGCTCTGTAAGATAAGCACCAGACTGTGAGACACAAGGTCAGTGGTTCAAGTTCACTAGCCTCTCTGTGGGAGAAAGATGAGGCTTTCTGCTCCCATAAAGATTTACAGCCTGGAAAACCCTATACAGGGGCACTATGAGTCAGAACTGAGTCAACAGTACTTAACACCAGCACCAAACAAAGCCATCAGGCAATTCTAGTCTCTGACACTCCCCAGGCTGGGTCTCAAACACACACCATTCTCTTCCTCCTTTACTCTCCTCCCTCACTCCCAGCAGAAAGAGAAAATAGAGGCCACTAGTCCAAGTAGGCAGTGCTCAACACCAACCTCCAACTTCCTAAACTTAACCTACATTTACAACCCGTCCAATTTGTTTCTCACCTAGGAGACATGAATGGCCTCCTTTTGTCCAAGAATGATAGCTGCAGCAGTTTCTATCCCATTCCTCCCAAATAATACCCCATCAAGCACACCCCAATCCTGCATCTTCAACTTCGACTTTTCATTCATCTCCCCATTTCAGCTTCTAAATACTAAATCTATTTTCTACCTACAAACTATTCCTAGACCAGGCTAATTAATATCTAAAATTTATAGAAAACTACAATATCTATACAAGAAAAACAACAACAACCCAATTAAGAAAAGCACAGGACATTAACAGACACTTCACCAAGGAAGATATTCAGGAAGTCAACAAATATATGTTCACGGTCTTTAGCTATTGTTTTTATGTGCTGTGGAGTCGTTACTGACTCATAGCAAACCTGCATGGGGTTTACGAAGCTGTAAATCTATATGGGAGCAGAAAGCCTCAACTTTCGCCCATGGTACAGCTGGTAGTTTTGAACTGCTGACTGTGAGATTAGCAGCCCAATTCGTAACTACCACAGCTTCTTTTTAGTTATTGTTGTTGTTGTTGTTAAGTGCTGTCGAGTCAATTCCGACCCATAGTGACCCTGTATAGGGTTTCCAAGGAGCAGCTGGTGAGCTTGAACTACTGACCTTGCAGTTCAAAGGACTTTGCAGTCTGACGCATTAGTCTACAGCGTCACACCAGGACTTCTTTTAGTTATTAGAGAGATGCAAATCAAAATAACAATGAGATAGCATCTCACACCAGCAGTTACAGCAAAGTTTAAAAACAGAAAATAACAAATGCTAAAGAGGGTGTGGAGGGATTAGGATCCTCCTACATCTCTGGTGGGACTGTAAAATGGTTCAATCACTTTGGACAATGGTGTGGCGCTTCCTTACAAAGTTGGAAATAAAAACATCTTATGACCCAGCAATTCCTCTACTTGATATATATCCACAAGAAATACGACCCAGAGCACGAGTAGATATATGCACACCACTGTTCATCGCAGCACACTATTCACAACAGCAAAAAAGATGAAGATAGCCTAAGTGCCTATCAATGAAAGAATGGATAAACAAACTCTGGTACATACACACAATGGAATACTATGCAACCCTGAAGAACAACAATGAACCTGCAAACCACCTCATAACATGGATGAGCCTCAAGAACATTGAGCTGAGTGAAATTAGTCAATCACAAAAAGGCAAATATTCTATTATTGTAAAAGCTTATAAAAAGCTTTCCATACTAAAGAAAATGTTCTTTGATGGTTACCAGGGGTTATGAGGGAGGGGAAAGTAATTCACTGACTAAAGGGCAGACACATGTTAGCTCAGGAAACAGAGAGGGCAATATACAAGGAGGAAGAGAGCAATACAAGAACAAGGAGGGTGGCAGATGACTGTGAAACTACATCACAGTCTTCTGGCCAGTCTTCAGTTGTCAGCCCCTCTTCACCTACAAGTGTTAAGGGGGAAAATCCTAAAAGGCACATTTCATATAGTCAAGTGCCTCACCACGCCCCTAGGAAATCAAGCCCTACGGGTCTACCAAACAGAAAGGGAGTTCAAGTGGGATATTGCTCCCAGATCCCCAATAGGGAAACACTTCAGAAAGATCCTGCTCTTATTACAAAATGGGTTCTTTCTGCAAGACTGCTAAAAATCAATGAATTGCAGAATGAAGTTACTGAATTCCAGGTCAAGCTAGCTGAACTGCTAAAAGAAAATAAGGCTTTGAAAAGACTCCAGTACCAACAGGATAACGCCCTGAATAAGTTTGAAGATAACAAAAATGAAATCTCACAATTTATACTTCAACATAACAATGAGATTACAGCACTCAAGGAATGCCTAAGAAAATGTGAAGAGAAAGAACGAGCAACTGAGAAAAGGGTAAAAGATACAGAAAGGTGAACTATCTAGGATGAAATTTTCCTTAAAGAAATTGAAAAAGATCTCGGAAGCAAGACACCTACCTAAACGAGATGATGTTGCAAAGAAACTAGTCTCAGCAGAATTAAAATTAGATGACACTTAGAGAAGAATTAAGGAACTATCAAAAAACCTTGAACTGAGCATGAACCGTTTCCAACGGCAGTTGCTTGCTGAAAGGAAAAAGGCATATGAAGCTCATGATGAAAATAAAGTTCTTCAAAAGGAGCTACGACAACTATATCAGAAATTAAAGCTGCATGCCAGAGTGAATTTACAGAACAGTACATAAAAAAGCATACAAACCAGTTGAAGACTTTGAGCTGAAAGAATTTTCTATGACACCACAAATAGTTATGTGTTATGAAAATAAATGGGAAGAATTTGAACATTATACTTTGGATCTAGAATTCCAAGAAAGAAGTAAGCATGAAGAAGCAGAGATTCTAAATTCAATTGAGGAAGGAGAAGAAAAAACTCATAAAAGAACTTGATGCTATAAAACAGGAGGTTGAGACTCGGGAGTATAAATGGGAAAGAGAAGAACTTGATAAAAAGCAAAGAGAAAATACATTTTTACTGAAAAGAGAAGAGAAGCCAGAGTTGGAAATCAGAAGATGCCAAATGGAAATTGGGAGCGGCTGAGGTGAAGGTCTCTGACTTGGGGGTAGTTTAACTGAAGGATTGTAACTGAACAGTTGTGGTCCAGAAACTCAGCCTGCATCCAAGTCAAGCTGCCCACCTGAGGAACTTTTTTTAAATCAGTGAATAAGTGAACTGAGACACCCATTAACCCACTGGCACAATCTATACTATTTAAAGGAGATGGGGAGGAGAAAGTATCCATGAGGTAGTGGGTACACACATGTTAACATGAGTGACAGGGCAGGCAATATACAACAAGAGGGAATTTAGCAGAGGTCAGATGAAGGTAGTGGGAGGCGCAGGGAGGAATGCAATAGATAAAGTGAACAGAGGTAAATACTTTTAACTGTTGGTACATCAGAAAGATTATAACCATGTAATGAAGCAAAGTACATAATTTGTTGAATGCAAAACTGATAATCTACTCTGTAAAAACCTTTACTCAGTTCCCAATAAAAAGCTGAAATATCCTATCCCTAGACCTTGTACCATCTCTGCATTACCACTTCTCATCTTCCTTATATATGAAGGTTTCTTGAAAGAATGACCACATTTTATCTCTCTTCTTATCACTTCACTAACATAGCAAATAACCTTAAAATTGGTAGTTAAGACAGGGGATCTCTCCTGAGAACCAGATCCCTATTTCTAACTACTTACTAGAAAACTCTTTCCCTATCCTCCTCTCCATCAAAGTTGACTTAGCTGCTTCAAACCTTAGTTCAAATGTTACCTCCTTCACCATGAAAGAGAAGTTGACACAGAATAATGGATAAAATCAAAGGCTATGGAATCAGCCTGCCATGCTCACCCACTTACTAGCTATCTGACCCTGAATTCATGTCCCACAATGGGGATAACAGAGCAAATCTCATGGGGCTTGGGGCTAATGACATTAGTGTAGTAAAGAGCTTATAATGATACCCAGAAAATATTTTTCGCTGCTGCTGCATACTATTATAATATTCCAATTTCTCTAGACAGAATTAATCGTTTCCACAATGCTATATATAATTTCGTATGATGTTGGGAGTAGCTGAGGCGAAGGTCTCTGACTTGGGGGTAGTTTAACTGAAGGATTGCAACTGAACAGTTGTGGTCCAGAAATTCGGGCTTCATCCAAGTCAAGCTGCCCCCTGAGGAACTTGCAGGGCTGCCTCATAGGACAGGGAATTTGCAAGGTCTTACCTTGTATTTAGCTATGTCCTTCGGCTCAGCCTGTGCAACATTCTAGTTACCGTAAACCTGTGTTCCAGTTAGCTGCCAAAAGTTACAGTTTTTCTGATAAAAGTTCTGCTTACTGCAGGCTCCTTCAGTACAAGAAGTTCTTGGACTTCTTACCCTCCCTCAAGCACCTCCCCTTGAGCTGTGTATAAATAAACTCGCTGCACTTGATCTGTGCCACAGTATCTCCATCAGCGTGCTGTGTCCCTCCTGATTCCAACTTTACTTATTTCACTTGTGTCTTGTGTCTTCCTTTTATTTCTAATCTCCAGTTATCCCTATTTGGGTTTAAATTTTCAACGCAGGTCGCGGAGTATAGCTGATTGTCAGATGTGGCAGTACATGTCATAGATGTCATTCATCCTCATTAGACCAGAAAGTAAATGATGAATCTTTTTGTAACAGAAGTACTTAAGCATTATCCTTGGCAAACAATAGCATTTAGAAATTTTTTCTTTGCTAAATGAATGGCTAGCTATTCATTCTACTTACTCTTATTTTTTTCCTTAATTATCTTGACTTCCATTTGCAAAAAATAATTAGTAGTATTGAACTCTACTTGTATAGGTTTAGAGATGATGGCTAGCTGAATTTTTCCAAGATTAACTTTTTTTTTTTAATTAGTGAATAAATGAATTGAGACACCCATTAACCCATTGGCACCGAGTTGTGTCCGACTCACAGCAACCCTATATGGGGGTTTCAAGACAGTAAATCTTTATAAAGGAGAAAGTCTCATCTGTCTTCCATGGAGCAGCTGATGAGTTTGAACCACTGACCCTGTGGTTAACAGTCCAGTACTTATCCTACAGTGCCACCAGAGTTCCTTAGATTAAGGAAAGTAGAGCCTAAGTAGTATCCAATCTGTCTGGGCAGGGCTAATGAAAGGAGATGGGGATAGATTCCCTGTGGTACAATGGTGAATAATTGTTATCAAGACTGACTCCAAGGGTTGGAAATGTAAAGGTGGATGCTTTGTAGCAAAAGGAGGGGAGTGATTGACTTTGCAGTCCAGGAGCGGAGGTCCCTGAAACCATCAAGGGTTAAGAGGGGTGTGTGAGACCCTACCCAGAGAAGCAGTAACGCCAGAGATGGAGGCAGAGATGACGACGTGGAGAGATGGAGTGGCCAGGGACTCTAGACCCAGAGAGGGAGAGGGGCTGTGTGCTGATGACCGGGAGGGGTGGGGTGCAGGCTTGCAGGGTATAACCTTTGTTGGTTAATGATGCATTGAGGGGATTGTAATCATGGCAATGAAATAATATACGATAGGATGAATGTAAAGCTAATGTTCTCCCATGTAAAATATCACATAATTCACAATAAAACATTTTAAAAAAAAAGAAAAGTAGAGCCTAAAGTCCTAAGACGTTTTTGTCCAAGTGAAACGATTTTCATTTTCTACCTACCAAGATGCTACAAAATAAACAAAATATAAAAGCCTAAAAATTCCAAATGAGAAAGGTGAGGAAAAAAATCATAAAAGAACTTGATGCTACCCTAAGTTAATAAAGGTAGCAAAGTGGCACTGTAGAATAAACAATGGACTGTGAACTACATCAGCAGTTAAAGCCCACCAGCCACTCCACAAGAGAAAAACAAGGGTTTCCCCTGCCTACTATTGTAAAATAAGACACTTGAGGAGGAGAGAAAGGAATAGCCAGAAACATCACTATAGAAAGCTTGTAAGTCCATCTTCAGCCTACAACTGATTGGAATACCTAAAAGGTGGAGCTAGAACTTGCCCAGTGAAGGAGGCTTCCTGTGGAGCCTCTGCATTACATAAGACTATAGGTGGAATCCTGAACCCCATCCAGAATCTTCTGAGGTGGGAAATTTCCACTCGAAAGAACAAGCACATCAGCCTGGAGCAGCCAGAAGTACAGAAGATACTTCTTGAAAGAAAGACCAGCAGGAAAAATCAAAAACAAAAAGGGCAGTCTGAATGACTACCAGAAGAACAAGCAAGTTGTTAACTGGGGAGCCATCAAGGCAAACAATCAAGTCCCTTCAAGGCAAACCCCTTCCAAGACTGAGACTCAAAGAGAATACACAAGCATGCAAGTAATCTTGCTGGCAACTGCGTTGGTCTACTGATAAGGGGAAGTGGGAGGAAAGCAGCAATGACGATGTGGGCTGAGCCCAACCATGTTCAATAGACTTCCATCAACCTAGAGTGAGACCTGATTAGCCAGCAGTATGGTGAGACCAGGGTACTCCTGAGCCCATGGACAGGGTCATAGCCACAGAGGGCTAGAGTGGAGAGTGAAGCGTCCAGCTGATAAAAAGTGAGGGGAGATACACAAGAACACCCATACTTGCAGACAGTACCCTTTTGACCTAGCTTCAATGGCTGAATGATCAGAACTCGAATAGAGGAAGAAACAAGAGGAAAAAAAAGTGTAATCTGCTGCAATTTGATGAAGTTGACCTATTCTTATAGAAGTAGCAGCTTAAAAGAGGGAACAAATCTCCACAGCAAGGATCATTCCCACCGCCTCTGTACACAGGGTTTACAAGGATGGGCAACTTAGACATTGGCTATCTAAAATGGGGGGAGGGGGGTTATAAAGGCAAGAAGTGACAGCCTTACAAGTTTTCAAGAAGGAGTTCTGTTTCAGTGGGTGCAAGGACCTGGTGAAAGGATATGGGGATAAGACTCTTGTGGTTCAATAGTGAATAACTGCTATCAGAACTGATTGTGATTGTTGCAAATGTAAAGGTAGATATTTTGTAACAAAAAGAGGGGTGTGGTTGATCTTGCAGTCCAGGAGCAGTGGACCCTGGGACCATCAAGGGAGAAGAACAGAATGTGGGACCCTATCTAAAGAAGCAGCAATGCCAGAGATTGCCTCCATCTGGAGAGATGGAGTGGCTGGGGACTCATGGAGGGTGCTGGCGGCTGGGGGAGCAGGCTTGTAGAGTATGCCCTTTGGCTGTTTGAATAATTATATGTTCCTGAGTGATTCGGTGTACAACCAAAAAAAAAAAAAAAAAGACAGGGAACAGAAGCAAGCAAATGCTGTTGAATGATGATACATAGAGGGGATTGTAGTCATTGCAATGAAACAAAATACGATAGGATGAGTATAAAGTTGATGTTCTCCCACGTAAACTATCACACAATTCACAATAAAAATTTTAAAAAAAGAGAGAGAGAGAGACAGAAAAACTAGGCTTTCTACTCCCACAAAGATTTACATGTTTAGAAACCCTATACAGGGTTGCTATGGGTCAGCATTGACTCAACGGCACTTAACAACAACAAAATTAATAAAATATAAGCATGAGGCTATTCTCCATATTGTTCAATGCAAACACGTGGCATTATTTTTTCTTACTTTATATATTTTTTTCCTATAGCTAAAATTTCCTATTTGATTAGGAGGTATTGTGATATTTGAAAAAATATTTCTGAAAGCTGCAATTGCTAATCAAAATCCTTACAGTGTCACAGGATTTGGAGAACAAAGGCAAACTTCTTAGCATGAGAACTGAAAGCCTGATGAGGTAGCACTTTATGAGGTCAAATAGAAACAGCACAAGAAATATGCAAATGAGGAGAAGTATTCCTGTACTTCAAAAGTGGACAGTCTGACGAGTTATTTCTCCCTGTGGCTCAGCGACTCCTCACTCACCTCATGACTCTCAAGAAAGCCATGCACAGTATCACCTTCTAAGTATTAAAAAATTAGAGGTATGACTTGACAAGCAGCATGGAGCCTGATTAAAGTTTATATACTTGACTTTCATTTACCGGAATTTTACAAGAGGTACTTTTTACATATTTATAGTAAAATATCTAATCAGTATATTATTCTTAGGTGCCGTTGTTTCTGTCTTTCTGTCTCCTAGTGACTCTACATACAACAGAACAAAACACTGTCTAACCCACGCTATCTTCACAACTGTTGTCATGTTTCAACACTATAAATGTGTATGTGTGTGTGAAGTGCTGTCAAGTCAGTTCCAACTCATAGCAACCCTGAATAGAGCTTCCAAAGAGCAGCTCATGGGTTTGAACCACCAACCTTGTGGTTAGTAGTCTGCTGAACTTGAGGTTAGCAGCTCAACTTGTAACCACTATGCTACCAGAGCTCCTTAGACATTCTACAGAGCACTAGAAAATAAAAAATCACTCTCAATCTCTGCCAGTACCACTCCTAACACATAATCACTATTAGTACACCTTGAGTCTGTGTAACATTTTTAGAAATATTCAATGTAGTATATATGGATATCTTTAAAAAAATAGGTTAGATTATACATCTTTCTGAAATTTTCTTCTTTCAATACATAAATCTTATATAAAGAAATATATGACATTTGTAACAGCTTCATTTATATGGAGATTTTAAATTCATGGTGAGCTCAAAATGAAAGAAGCATACTTTAAATCAATATTTACTTGATTCCTCACACTATTTGAAGAACTCTAGTGGTGCTGTGGGTTAGGCACTGGATGGCTAACCCACAAGATTGGTAGTTCAAACCCACCAGCCACTCTGTAGAAAAAAGATGAAGCTGTATGGTTCCATAAAGCTTTACAACCTCTAAAACGCTAATAAGGTTGCTACATGAGTTGGAATTGACTTGATGATATTGGGTTTGATTTGAGTTTTTGTGCTGTCTGGCCACCTCTCATCTGTCAGCATGTCATACTGTAATGACTTGCAATTTGCTGTGATGCTGGAAGCTGTGCCACCAACATTTCAAGCAGCACCAGGGTCACCCATAGTAGAAAGATTTCAGTGAAACTTCTAGACTAAGACACACAGGAAGGAGAACCTAGTGAGCTACATCTGAAAAAACTGGCCAGTGAAAAGCAACAAAACAAAGTCTGATACAATGCCAGGAGATTACCCTTCCAGTTGAAAGGGACTCAAAATATAACCAGGGAAGGGCTGCCTCGGGTCAACCTTAATGATGCGGCTGGAACAAATCGTTCAGGACCTACTGTGCCATAACGCAAATGGAAAGACACAGCTGCAAATGCCCGTTAATAACTGCAATGTGGATGTCCACAGTATGAGTCTAGGAGAATGAAGGTGTCCAAAATGAAACAGAATGCATAAAGATCGAGATCCTAGGCATTAGTGAGCTGAAATGAACTGGTATTGGCTATTTTTAATTGGCTAAACATACGGTTCACTATGCTGGGAATTACCAATTGAGAAGGAAAAGTGCCATATCCATTGTCCAAAAGGACATTTCAAGATCTGTCCTGAAGTAAAATACCGTCAGTGATAAGGTAATCCTGGTGTCTACAAGTTCAACTAGTTAGACTAAAACTGTTATTTAAACTTACCCACCAACCACTAATGCCAAAGAAATTAAAGATTTTACCAGCTTCTGCAGTCTGAAACCAGTCAAACATCAATCAAGACTCAATGGTAATAACTGGTGATTAGAATGCAAAGGAAGGAAATGAAGAGGAAAGATCTGTAGCTGGAAATATCATGTTGGTGACAGAAATGATGCAGGAAATTGTACAACAAAATTTTGCAAAAACACCTACTTATTTATTACAAATACCTTTTTTCATAAACAGCAACTTTACATGTGAATTCAGCAGATATAACACATAGAAATCAAATAGACTGAATCTATGGAAAGACTTGATAGATAAGTTCAATTATCATCAGTCAGAAAGAACATGGGCTGACTGCAGAAAAACACATCAATTTGTTCACATGCAAGTTCAATTCAAGTTGAAGAAAATTTAAACAAATCCACAAAAGCCAAAGTACAACCTTGAAAATATTCCGCTTGAATTTATAAACAATCTCAAGAAAGAATTTGACTCACTGAGCAGTACCGACCAAAGACTAGACAAGTTATGGGATGACATCAAGGAAATCGTACAAGAAGAAAGCAGGTCATCTAAAAGACAAGAAAGGAAAGAAAAGATCAAAGTAGAGATCAGCAGAGACTTTGAAACTTGCTCTTGAACACAGAGTGACTAAGGTAAATGGAAGAGATGATTAAGTAAAAGAGCTAAATAGAAGATTTCAAAGGGCAGCTCAAAAAACCAAAGTAAAGTATTAACATGAAATGTGTACATATCTGGTAGAATTAGAAAACCTAAAGGGAACAACATGCACGGCATTACTGAAGCTGAAGGAAATGACGAAAAAACTCAAGCTTCAAATTTCAAGATTGAAGGATTCCAAGGGCAAAATATCAAAGGGCATTGTTGTTATTGTTGTTGCTAAGTGCCCTCGAGTTGATTCCGACCCACAGCGACCCCTGTATAAGTTTCCAAGAAGTAGCTGGTAAGCTTGAAGCACCAACCTTGTGGTTCAAACCAACTTTGCTGTCCAGCGTATTAACCCACAGCGCCACACCAGACTCCATCAAAGGGCATAGGAAGCATCAAAAGAAAGCAAAATCTTTTCAGGAAGTAGCTATGATAAAGAACCAATGATCGCTATGGAAGAAGCCTAAGATGCACTAAGGGTATTGGCAAAAAACAAGACTCCAGGTATTGGTAGAATACCAACTGAGACATTTCAACAAATGATGTTAACACTGGAAGCTCTCACTCATCTATGCTAAGAAATTTGGAAGACAGTTATCTGGACAGTCAACCAGTAGATATCTATATCTGTGCTCATTTCAACGAGAGGTGATCCAATAAGATGGGGACATTATCCAACAATACCATTAGTTATCACACACAAGTAAAATTTTGAAGATAATTGCAGCATTACATTGACATAGAACTGCCAGCAATTCAAGGCATTTTCAGAAAAGAATGTGAATAAGGGCTCTCACTGCTGATGTCAAATAGATTCAGGCTGAAAGCAGAGAATATCAGAAAGATGTTTACTTGTGCTTTATTGACTACACAAATGAATTAAACTCTGTGGATCATAACAAGTCATGGATAGCACTTTGAAAAGTGTGAAATCCAGAATACGTAATAGTATTCATGTGAAATCTGTACACAGAATAGACTAAGAGGTAGTCTTCAAATAGAACCAGGGAAAAGTGTGTAGTTTAAAAATCTATAAACATGTGCCTCAGGGTTGCATCCTTGCACCATACTTATTCAATATTGATGCAGAGTACATGATACTAAAAAAACTGGACTATTTGAAAAGTGCAGCAACAGAATTGGAGGAAGACTCATTAACAACCTACAATATAAAGATGATACCTTTCTTGCTGACAGTAAAGAGTCCTGAAGTACTTATTGATGAAGATCAAAGACAACAGCCTTCAGTATGGATTATACCTTAACACAAAGAAAACAAAAATCTTCACAACTTGACCAATAAACAACATCATAACAAATAAAAATAATTGATGTTGTCAAGGATTTCATTTTACTGGACACACAATCCACACCCATAGAAGCAATAGTCAAGTAATCAAACAAAGTATTGCACTGGACAAATCTGCTATAAAAAATATATATA
>NW_006408694.1:3447115-3454500 GCF_000296735.1 Chrysochloris asiatica | reverse complement strand
CGCTGTAGGATAAGCACTGGACTGCAAGGTCAGCAGTTCAAACTCACCAGATGATCCTAAGAAATCCTATACAGGGTGGCTATGAGTTGGACCTTAACAACTCAACGGCACTTAACAACAACAGCAGCTGGAATGCAGAAGGGATTCTAATTCATTTATAAAATGCATTTATAAATCCAGTCAGGAATAGGCTATTTTTTGCTCTTACAGCTGTAGTAATCTACTTGACAACTATGATATTAGACTATATTGTAAGAAACAGAATGTGGTTATTAAGTGCCATTGTGTCAGTTCCGACCCACAGTGACCCTGAACAGTGGTTCAAAACAACGTTGCTGTCCAGCGCATTAACCCACAACACCACACACAGGGACATAAAACCAACCCACCGTCACTGAGTCAGTTCCGACTCATAATGACCCTATATGAGTCTGACAGAGTAGAACTGCTCCTTAGAGTTTCCCAGACTATAAATGTTTACAAGAGCAGACAGCCTCATCTTTCTCCTATGGAGAAATTGGTGGGTTTGAACTTCAAACCTTGCAGTTGGCATCCAAGCACTTAACCCATTAGGCTACTCCCTAGATAATTCCCAGTTAACTATACTCCAAGACGACTCTACAAATCTGTACTCAATACTCAGTCTACAACATTTGCTGAGTGTTTCTTATGTTTCAAACACAATTGTCATCCTGGGCATACAACCATAAACACAGCACACCACATATCCAAGGCCCTGCCACTACAGCACTACTATTCCAGTGAGGAAGAGAACATTATACCCAAAATAAGTCAATTACATTGGGTGCCAGATGCTGATGGGTGCAATGCAAGAAAAATAAGACAAGGAAGAGAAATGGAAAATACAGAAAGAGAAGTTGTGCTCTTTGAAGACGATACTCATGAGGGGTCTGGGGCGCTTCATTTCCACAGTGAAGATTGCCAAGTCTGACAGACTCTGAGGAAGGTAAGAAAGCAAGCTTGGCAGCAACGTAGACAACAAGAGATGACCACTACAGTCTGCAGAAATAATTTACCAGATTAAATAATGTCCAAATACATAACGAAATGCCACACATACACATCCCTCTTTTCCTTGGCTTGTCTTTACCATGTCACTCTCACTATTCCCACTTTTCAATGATTTTCATTGCCAAAGGCACAATTAGAAAGCCTAGTCATCTCTAAAACTTTGCATGATCTAGGCACTCCTGCTTAACCAACTCCCAGCTTCCCACTCTCCCTAGCCTTCATGGTTACCATACTCATGTGACTTCATTGCTCTGACCTGCCCTTCATCAACATTACCTGAGGTGCATGCACTCATCCCTTCCACTTCCTTAGGGCAGCCTGAGTTAACTTCAACCCCTAGATGAAATCTCCTTGCTTTACACTCTCAAAACCAAAATAAAATTTTAATTAAATTAAAAAATAAACACAAATGCCATTGAATTGATTCCAAGACTGCGAACCTTAAGGTCAGCGGTTCGAAACTATCAGCGGCTCCGCGGGAGAAAGATGAGGCTTTCTACTCCCGTAAAGATTTACACCCTCGGAAACCCTGTACAGGGTCGCTATGGGTCGGAACTGACTCGACGGCACTTAACAACAACAACAACACAGCCCTATAGGGCAGAGATGAACTGCAGCATAGAGTTTCCAAGGTTATATATCTTTATGGAAAGAGAATGCCACTTCTTTCTTCCTTGGAGTGACTGGTGGGCTCAAACTGCCCAACTTGTGGTTTACAGCTGAATGCCTGAACAAGAGCTTCTTTACACTCTCAAACGACCCTGTAATTCTTCCTTATAAGTAGCTGCCATTACTTGTTTAATACTGTCCTCCCCTAAATTCAAGAATCATACCTTCCTTGCTCGGGATCTCCCTTTCAATGTAGTGCATTATAACTGTATCTGATGAGTATTCAATAAACATTTCCTTAATGAAAGATCCACCCAACAGAGTATAAATCAGATTCAAAAGTTACACTAATTCTAAATACTGGCCTAAAAGTTTAACAGGCTAAATTTTGACCAAAATTCCTGTTATCGATGATAATCAACACTGCAGAGATACACACAATATAGCACTATAGCTTTATGTCTCTTTTGGGAGCCAAAATTGAATCTAACTGTTAAAAGAACTTTCTGAGGTCCTTATGTGGTGGTGGTGCACCCTGGAGTCGTTTCCAACTCATAGGGATCCTGTGTAGGATTTCCAAGGCTAAAAAATCTTTACAGGAGCAGAATGCCTCATCTTTCTCCAGTGGAACAGCTGGTAGTTTCTAACTGCTGGCCTTGAGGTTAGCAGCCTGACTCTTAACCACTTCACTACCAGAACTCCTTAAGATTCTTATATAATCAGCTGATATTATATTCTTTTTTATTTAAGTAACCTGAATTTGAGAAGTAATATAAATTGATAATCAACTGGAGTTGTACCTTATAGTCTTATTTTATTAGGAAATATTATGGTAAAACAATGTATTAGCTAGACATTTTAAATGCTCACTATATTTAACTACCTGAATACTATTTTCATTTTAATGTCTTTCAACCACAGCTATTTCTTCGCTATAAAGTTTTTTCTGTTTATTCTGTAGTCAAAATGGATTAAACAGCTTATCTTGTTAGGCACTCTCAAATTGATTCCAATTCACAGTGACACTAGGTACAACTGAAAGAAACACTGCCCAGGCCTGTGCAATCCTCACAACTGCTGTTATGTTTGAACTCACTGTTGCTGCCACTGTATCAATCCACCTTGCTGGGGTCTTCCTGTTTTTCATTGACCTTCTGCCTTACCAAGTATGATATTCTTTTTCAGGGACCAGCCCCTTCTGACAATATGTCCAAAGTGTGAGAGACAAAGTCTCACCATCCTCACGTCTAAGGAGCATTCTACTTGTATTTCTTTCCAACACAGATTTGTTTGTTCTTCTGACAGTCCATAGTACTTTCAATATTCTTTGCCAACACTGTAACTCAAATGCATCAATTCTTCTATGGTCTTCCTTATTCATTATCCAACTGTCACAAGCATATAAGGTGACTGAAAATACCATGGCTTGGGTCAGCACACATTAATCCTCAAACTGACATTTTTGCTCTTAAATATTTTAAACAGGTCTTTTCAGCAGATACGTCTAATGCAATACATCGCAAGATTTCTTGACTACTGCTTCCATAAACTAATCCGAGCAAATTGAAGTCTTTAATAACTTCACTCTTCTCTCTGTTTATCATGATGTATTTATTAGTCTAGTTGTAAGAATTCTGTTTTCTTTACATTGAGGTGCTATCCATGCTGAAGGCTGTATTCTTTGATCTTCATCAGTAAGCATTTCAATTCAAGTCCTCTTCACTTCTAGCAGGCAAGGCTGTGTCTTCTGAATATAACAGATTGTTAGAGTCTTCCTACAATTCTGATGTCGCATTCTTCTTCAGATACTTCACTTTCTTGGATTATGTGCTCAGCATACAGACTAAGCATGTTGAAAGGCTACATGCCACAAACTTTTCCTGATTTTAGACCATTCAGTGTTCCCTTGTTCTGTTCTAACAAACTGCCTCTTGGTCTATATACAGGATTTTTATGAGCACAATTAAGTGTTCTGGAATACCCATTCTTCGCAATGTTATCAATAGCATCCTGTAATCCACACAGCTGAATGTCTTTGTATAGCCAACAAAGCACAGGTAAACTTCTTCCTCACACTCTCTACTTTCAGCCAAGATCCATCTGAAGTCAGCAATGATCTCCCTCACTCTATGTCCTCCTCTGAATTCAGCTTGAATTATCTTCAACAAAATTTTACTTGCATGTAATCTTAATATTATTAGTTGGTTTCCACATTCCATCTGGTCACCTTTCTTTGTAATGGGCATAAATATTAATCTCTTCCAATTGGTTGGCCAGGTAACTGTCTTCCAAATTTCTTGGCAGTGAGGGTCTCTAGCGCTACAGCAGTTTGTTGAAAGACTTCAATTTGTATTCTGTCGGTTCCTGGAGCCTTGTTTTCTGCCAATGCCTTCAGTGTAGTGTGGACTTCTTCCTTCAGTACCATCAGTTCTTGATCATGTGCTACCTCTTCAAATGGTTGGACACCAACTAATTTTTGGGGGTACAATGATTATATATTCCTTACATTTTCTTTTGCTGCTTTCTGCATCATTCAGTATTTTGCCCATAATCCTTCAATATCACAAACTGAGACTTGAATTTTTCTTCAGTTCTTTCAGCTTGAGAAATGCTGAGCATGTTCTCTTCTGGTTTTTTAACTCCAGGTCCCTGCATATTTCAGTACAATACTTTCGTTTTCTCCAACTGCCCTTTGAAATTTTCTGTTCAGAAGTCTTTTACAACCTCATTTCTTCCATTTGCTTTAGCTTCTTTATGCTCAAAAGCAAATCTCAGAGTCTCTCCTTATATCCATCTTGGTCTTTTCTTTCTTTTTTGTCTTTTTGATGGCCTTTTGCTTTCTTCCTATATGATGCTCTTGATGCCTTCCCACAACTCCTCTGGCCTTCTGTCAGTAATGTCTAGAGCACCAAATCGGTTCTTCAGATAGTTTATTAATTCAGGTGGGATATATTCAAGGTCATATTTTGGCTCTCATGGGCTTATTCTAATTTTCTTCAGCTTCAACCTGAACTTGCATATGAGCAACTGATGATCTGTCCCTGGCCTTGTTTTGGCTAATAATATTGAGCATCTCATAACCACCAAAAACTTCCAACAACAAAAATCTTTTTCAAAGGTAATTCATTTATAAGTTGTACATGATATTTTTCAAAGTAATTTCATATTTATGTTCTCTTTTAATGGTATCAATAACTCATCATTATGACACCCATTTTTGCAATGCGGAACTCAAGGTTTAAATAGGTGATAGGTTTTTGAAATAGTGCGTTCATCTTAAATTAACAGCTGCAGACAACTCTCTTCACACTTCAACTAGTCATATGTGCACCGTTTCAAGCATCCAGGGCTGAGAACTGGCTATGACACAGACTCTCGATGCAGTAAACCTCAATGGTAGAGAAAAACACTATTTTTACTCGTCAACATATTTAAGAACTATTATTTACATAAGTTTTCCAGAATTGCTGAAAATGCAAACTCTTTCCACACTACGGTGAAATAGTATCATCATAGGGAAAATAACGAAATTACAAAGTAACTGAAGAATTAAAATACAAACAGACAACAAAAGATTAAAAAATGATACTAGACTAATGTTATAAATATGTTTATATTTTTCAATATTTATCTTCATGCTAGAATTGAAATACCAACTAAATGAGGAAGAGGAATGCTAATATGCATCTAAACTTTAAAACTGTAAACATTCAGGAAAACAAGTCTACATTTCATTTGAATGCATCTGTTCCACAATGATGTACACAGTGAAAATACACAGAACATTGGTAGTAATAAAGCACAAAGTTGAACCTCATATACACATAACTGACTACAGTAAATTACAAAAACAAGTTTGACATAAAATGGAGAGTATTTAGTATATTTAGTATATTACATGACTATTAAATGGATCTTTTTTGTAAAATAAGAGTATACATGGATGTGGTAAATTCACTTATTATATGAATTTACTAAGTATGTCTTTTTTATCCACAATCTTTGTAACTCCCACCAAATGAGTGGGTGTTGTTAGTAAGTGCCGAGTCAGTTCTGACTTATAGCAACCCTACATAGGGTTCCCAAGCAGCAACTGGTGAGTTTGAATCACCAATCTTGTGGCCAGCAATCCAGTGCTGATCCTTCAGTGCCACATCAGGACTCCTTGATTGGGTGGTGGTGGCTGGTGCTGTGGAGTCGGTTCTGAGTCATAGTGACACTGTACAGGGTTTCTGAGGCTGTAAATATTTATGGGAGCAGAAAGCGTCATCTTTCTCCCACAGAACAGCTGGTAGTTTCGAACTGCTGACCTTCCAGTTCGCAGCCCGATTCATAACCACTACGCTACCAGAGCTTCAGGTGTACAAGACCCTAACGTGGGAATTGGTTAGCTTTGACATCCTGCTAGGTGCTGGTGTGGCATTTGGGTTAATGCACTAGACTGCAAGGTCGGTTTGAATCGCAGGATCAGTGGGGTTCAAGCTCATCAGCCGCTCCTTGGAAACCCTATACAGGGTCGCTATGAGTCAGAATCGACTCAACAGCACTTAAAAACAACAACAGGTTTAAAAGGAGCCATCTCAGAAGCAGGAACAGAGAACTGCAGGACTGTCAAGAAAGAAGGGTCAAGGGCATAATGCAAGATCCGTGCTGCAGAGAAGAAGTGTCAACAAAGGGGCAGAGGTAGAAGAGACAGCAGCACAGCGGGACAGCACACAGGGCTTCCCAGCCTATGGAACTCATAAAGCTGAGTGTTTGGGGACAAGCTACCTTACAAAACTGGGTGCCCTTGGGACATTTATCAGCACTGCTAAAGGGGCTTGTAAGACTTAACTGAGTAGGTCAGAGGCCATGGGGCCACGTGGCTGAGAAGCTGAGGGCTACTGAGCAGTATGTCTGTGGTACGGCTGAGAAGAGGTGTTCCTGACCAGATAACTGCTGTATCCTGAGTCGTTTCTGGTCTTGAATTGCTAATTTCAACCAGTAAAACCCAGAATCACAACTATTTGTGAGTTAGTTCTTTGTGCCCACTACAACCAACAATCAAACCCAGCAGAAGAGGATACTGCCATGGGAGGGAATGGCTGGTGTCAGAATAGGATAAAGAAGACTGGAGGGTGAAGGCGTGTCTGACCTCTGCCTCATGGGTACTGGCTATGGGCTGATGAAGAAGATTGTTCTCCTTCTCCCTTGCCAGGATGGAGAAAGTAAGACATGGACTCTACACCATTGCTTCTATCATAGACATTAATTTACACAAAAAATACATAGGACAACATCAAAACTTGGTAGAGAATTATACAGCAACTAAAATACTCTTACTTCATTGATGAAAATGTAGACTGGCTTAAAAAGCATACAGGGTCTGGTGAAAAGAGATGGAGATAAGATTCTTATGATTCAACAGTGAGTAATCATTATCATGACTAATTGCGACTGTCCCAACTGTAAAGGTAGTAGTTTTGTAACAAAAACAGGAGAGTAGTTAATCTTACAATCAGGCACAGAGGGCCCTAGGACCATCAAGGGAGAAGAGCACAAGGAGAGTGCAGGACCCTATCCAGAGAAGCAGCTACACCAGAGACGGAGGCAGAGATGAATACATGGAGAAAGGGAGCAACCGAGGACTCTAGACTCATGGAAAGAGAGAGATTAAGTGCTGGTGGTCAGGAGGCAGAACGTGCAAAATGTGCCCTTTGGTTCTTTAAATTATTATATATACCTGAGTGTTTTTGTGTACATCC
>NW_006408694.1:3417977-3446985 GCF_000296735.1 Chrysochloris asiatica | reverse complement strand
TAAAAAAAAAAAAAAAATACACCCTATTAGCCAGCTATTTCACCACAGAATTAAGTGCTCCAGAATGAATATTTACATCTACAGAAAGAGATGTACAAGAATGTTCACAACAGTATAATTTCCAACAGTCAAAATTTAAAAGCAAACCAAATGTCATCAATAAGAGAATGGATAAAATTCATAAAATAGAATGTAATATGACAATGAAAAAGAACGAGTTACTATTAAATGCTACATGAATCTCATAGATACAATACTGAGCAAGAAGCTCCAGTCACATAGGAGTTCCATCTATATGATTCCATATATATGGAGTTGAAATTCAAGCAAAACTAACCTATGGCATAGGATACCATAAGAATGGTAATCTATCACAGGAAGTGAAGTAAAGGACAGAATCAAAAGGGACAAGATCTACATAACTTCATCCAACTGTACACTTAAAATGTGTGTATTTCATTTTATATAAATTATGATATAATTTTTAAAAGGAAAAAAAAAGGGGGGGACACCAGGAGAAAAGAAGGGAATTATCTTGGGCAAATATCACATAAACTCTTCAATACTGCTTCCTCATCAATACAGAAAAATAATACTGGTCCTACCAAATAAGGAAAAAATGTGCTACGAAACAGCACTAAACAACTACAAGATACACTACTGCCTTATATACAGGAAATAAAATATATATAAACCCGAAGAATTATCTTATTAAAAGATACTCCCCTGTCAATATGCATATTTACAAAACATTTTGATTTAGTTAAGATACAGTCTTACCCCCCCAAAAAAAATCTTACTATTAATTTAGAAATTTATTACTCTCCCTCAAGTATTTCTTTCAATCTAATTAGTTTAGTCATATAATTGTATGAATGTCCTAGATTGAATTGTGTCCCCTAAAAATCCATTATCAACTTGATTGGGCCATGATTCTCAATAATTTGGCAGTTATGTAATGATGCAATATGGCGTTTATCACCATGGTATGATAAACCAATCAGTTGTGAGAGGATTAAAGCTCTTGTAGCATAGTGGTTACGAATCAGGCTGCTAACCTCAAGGTTAAGAGTTCGAAACTACCAGCAGTTCTGAAGGAGAAAGATGAGGCTTTCTGCTCCCATAAAGATTTACAGCCTCGGGAACCCTGTGCAGGGTCGCTATGAGTCAGGACCGACTCGACAGCACTTAACAACAACAACAACAGTACCATGAATCCTGTCACAGCCATGATCTTAAGTAAAAGGGAGTTTCCCTGGATCGTTGCAAGCAACAACTTTTATCATATAAAAGATAAAAGGAGAGGGGGAAGTCAGCAAAAAGGAGGGACCTGGTTACTACCAGGAAAAGACAGCTGGGAGTGGAACTCATCGTTTGGAACTATGGCCCCTGCGATAAGAAACTCCTAGACGCAAGGATGATTAACACCAAGACACATAGAGATCTCCACGGAGCACTGGGCGCCCAGATGTTGAAAGTAGATAAGGGCCTTTCCCCAGAGTCAAAGCTGTGCTACTGCCTCTGAGAATAGGGACTGATGTTTTTTATACAAGAACCACTAAAGAGCTGGACAATTAAAATTAAATACATATAGGTTATAAATTTAACATTCAGGGAGAGACAACATATTGCAGTTTAAAGAAATGCCCTTTGTATAATATTATTCAGAGTCCTATTGTAGCGCTGTTGGATAAGCACTAGCTGCTAACCACAAAGCTGGTGGTTCAACCTCACCAGCTGAGCCTTTGAAACTCTATATAGGATCACTATTAGTTAGAACCGAGTAGACGGCACTTAACAACAACATAATGTTATTTAAACCCTTCCCCTATAGCTGGCACTCTGAATTTGGACTTCTAGTCTCCTAAACTATGAAGAATAGATTTCTGTTTATTACAGCCATCCATTTGTGATATTTCTGTTATAACAGTCAGCACTAGATAACTAAGACACAACTATTAGGTCTTTCATTTTGAAGAAAAATTATTGTGGATTTAAAATAAAATAAAATTTATTTTACAAACTACTATTTTGTATATACAAATTCTAAGGACACATCAAATGCACTGCATAGGTCACCTTATGTTGTTATAGATGTTATACTTTCAGAATGCTTTGTACTCAAATACTTTACCATTTAATTTTCTGTTACACTACCAAAATATACCTCCAGACAATCCTTCCAAAAATATGATCAGGAAATATGATCAGGAAAACAAAACTCAGCTTTTCCTCCTTTCTATTAACATTCGCCCTGTTTATACCTATTAATGATTCCCAGTGTCTTACGTGTGTTCATTTTGTTATGTTGTTCTTGTTAAGTGCCATCGAGTCAGTTTTGACTCATAACGGCCCAGTATAGGGTTTCCAAGGCTGTAAATCTTTGCAGGAGCAGAAAGCCTCCTCTTCCTCCCATGGGGTGACTGGTAGGCTCGAACTTCTGACCTTGCAGCTCACAGTCCAGTGCTTATCCTATAGAACTATCACACTCTCATTTCGTAACTATTGTTGTTAAGTGCTGTTGAGCCGGTTCCAATGCATAGCGACTCTGTAAAGAGTTTCCAAGGAGTGGTTGGTGAGTTTGAACCGTGGATCCTGTGGTTTAAACCGGCCTTGCGGTCCAGTGCTTTATCCTACAGTGCCACACCAAATGAACTATGGGGATGATGCACTACATGAACTACTGAGAAAGTCCACCAGTTTCTGCTATTAGGCAGCATGGTGACATACTTCTTAGCAAAACCAAGGCAGTTCTCCATCCCTTACAGGAGACTGAAACATGTCACACCAGCATATACTTACAAGTATTGTATTACGTGACAAAGGCAAAGCAGTAAAACTAGCTTAACAGTAACAAGCGTGTTAGAACTGCTATAGAAAGCAATTTAAGGAGGTTATCCCAAAAAGTCAACTTTTGTTTCTCATTCCAAACTGCTGTTATGATAATTACAACATGGATGAACCTTGAAGACATTACGCTAAGTGAAAGGAGCCAGTCACAAAAGACTACACGTTCTGGGATTCCCTTATGTGAAATAAAAGAAAGCAAAACCATAGAGACAAATGCTGATTCAGGGAAGGGACAGGGCAGTAGGTACAGAGAAAAAGTGCTTTGTGTGCACAGGGTCCCTTGATAAGGTATCGAAAATTTAGCATTACACTGTGGTGATGATTATACAACTCTATGAATATATTAAAAGACACAGACTATAAGTGAATGAATTTTATGGCATGTGATGTGAATTTTGATACATCTATTTAAAAAATGAACTATATAAAATTGAAAATGGGCTTACTCACTTGCACTAGTCATATATCCAAGTGTTTAACAGCTATGTGTGTGACTTACTTAAGTGGCTACTATACTGGATAGTACAACTATCTGTCATCCCATCATCATGGGAAGTTCCAATGGGATGCACTGCTTCACAGCATTAAGAGGCAAGATAATACGAAGAAGAATGTGGCAACATAACCAAGTTACTACTAACAATGAAAGATTGCACATCCCACAATAACCAAGCTACACTCAATCTGTAACAAATATAGTCTAAGACATAAGAGTAATTTTTTTCTCCTTGTTGTTAAGTTCTGCCAAGTCAGTTCTGAGTTATAGCGACCCTGTATAGGGTTTCTAAGGAGTCACTGGCGAGCTTGAACCGACAACCTTATGGTTCAAACAGACTTTGTAGCCCAGTGTATTAACCTGCAGTGTCACACTAGGCCTCCTTTTCTCTCTTATACATGTGTAAATGAAACAAGGCAAAATAATTATATATATATATTTAAAACAAGAACAAACCGATTGCCAGACTCCTTCTAGACCCTCCTAAGTCTGTGAAAGATCACTGCACTGCTCTGTTAAGACAGTCAAACAATCAAAACTTCCATGGCTGTGCTGCTGCCTCTGAAAATAGGGACTGACGTTTCTCATACAAGAACCAGTAAAGGGCTGACAGTATATAGAATCAGACATAGTTCATACATTTCATATGCAGGTGTGAATTTTTTTTAAATGAATTTTAAAGAAATTCCTTCATATTATACTATTCAAATATAAGTGTTTACAATGGCCTACACATAACATATTATGATGTTTCTACAGACTCCTGGTGTGGCGCTGTAGGGTAAGCACTGGACTGTGAACCACAATGTTAGCAGTTCAAATCCACCAGCTGCTCCACAGAAACCCTATAAAGGGTTGCTATGAGTCGGAACCAAGTCAACAGCACTTAACAACAACAGCAACATGGCCATTTCAAAACCTAAGACTGCTAAATTACGCTTAGTTCTCATTTCGTAATGTAAGGCTATTTTTTGTTTGCGTTATACTGACATCAAATGGCAATGTGATGTAATGCATTATATCAACTGCTTTCCTCTGCTTTGAAAACCTAAAGGGATTTTAAGGAATCGACTCAATAGTAATGGGATAATAGGATAAGAGTCTAAAGAGAGTATGTGACCTGAGGATTCCTAGAGATCCTACTAAAGCTCAGTTGTTTCAAAAGTAATTCTAGCACTAAGCAATTCTATCATTTAGGGTTTCTGCCACTCATCAGCTCTGTGACCTTAGACAAGACGATGCACCCTTCTGTACAGTTTAACTTTGCTGATCTACAAACTGTGGCTAACAGTACGACACACCTCAGAGGATGGGTATGAGTACTAAAGTACATGTACAAACAAAAGAAACAGTGCCAAGTACACAGTAAATAATTAATATGAGCTTGCAGATTAGGATTCCCCTATTAATACACAAATATGAAAGAAAGGATTGACACTTTACTCAAATTACAGAGGTCGGCTTTTTAACTTGCCAGCTATCTGGAATAGTAAGAAACTGCAAGAAGAGAAAGATAATATGTGGGGTCTTCAAAAAGTTCATGGAAAATTATAATAAAAAGATAATGGAATTTTTCCGTAAGCTTTTTGAAGCTCCCACCTACGTACAGATTTAGGGGCACTAAAGGGAAATTGGAGTCCTGATGTGGTGCTGTGGACTAATGCGTCAGACCGCAAAGTCATTTGAACTGCAAGGTCGGTGGTTCAAGTTCACCTGCTGCTTCTTGGAAACCCGACACAGGGTCGCTATGGGTCAGAATCGACTCAATGGCACTACACAACAATAACAAAGGGAAATTGGTAAGAAATCAAAACCCATCTTGGTCTTATGACTATCCCTCATGCTAAATCCATGTGCAATGTATGTGCATAAATTTGCAAGCTTAACCACTTTGGCTAAATGTGCTGCCAATTCAGTTAATCAGTTTATTAGTTTTGTGTTTCCAATACAGATTGAAAGCTCAAAATACAATGGTCTTATCATCAGAGCTATAACCTCATTATATAAACTTTAGTAACTTACACATACTTTAACAGTCATTTAAATAAGTTATATTGACTCCGAAAACCCTTTAAAAATATCTACCTAATTCTAAAACTAAATAATCTTTCTAAAATTCAGAATGGTAAAAACTTAAGTCATATAAAATAAAGATTCTCAATTTAAATATTTGCTAATGATTGAATATATAGATTTTAACTTAGGTAGTAAAACTACCTCCCTTCTAGTTCTAAGATTGCTCATCTAGTTCAACACCTTGTTCTAATTCCACTTTAGAAAACTAATAGCCATTATCTGTTCTAACCAACTGTCAAACGCTTCAGCCCATTCCCCAAGAGTAGCCTTGCTCTTGACTTTAGAAACAGGTTCTGTTGATTATGATATACATAAAGGTATGTTCCATACAGGCTATAAAAGTATCAGTAATTAGCATGGATATTAAAGGCTTCTAAGAGCTTCAATTAAGTAAAATACAGGTGGGTGATAGACACTTCCCTCTAAAGATGTTTTCCTGTTTCCCAGAGATATTTCCAACAACAGAAGCTATATGTTCCTCCTCTATGTTTTTGGGATTTTTTTCCCTATTCTCCTCTCAACTAACCAAACCATTACTTGACCAAACTTACTGCCAGTTCCAGAACTATCCCTGGAACAGAGCAAAGTTAAACCATTTCCAAGTGGGGCAGGTTCAACTCTAGCTAAAAAAGTGGACTAGGGGAAACATGATTAGTTTTAACTTTTAGTCTTTTAAAACTACAAGTGTGAAGAGAGATTTGTCAAAAAAAAAAAAAAAACAAAAAAGGAGCCTGGGCATATAAAGCCTTATGCAACACATGGCAGGTAACAAGTTTTGGTATCACTGATTAAAGTCATTGTTTTCATATGGTTCACCTAATTAGACAAATGTTGTTGTTGTTAAGTACAATAGGAGACAATTTATCAGACAACAGTTGTACAACTGAATTCAGACTCTTGCTCTATTTCCCATGGACTGGAGGGGAAAAAAGAGCAACAGAGAGGAACAACAATGTCTCACATCTACCAATAAAAAAGGGGTCACCACAAACAAAAATACCCACATGGAGATGTATAATACAATTAACCTAACCAGAGGTAATACATCAAAAATCCATGGATTTACATTTTTGGAACTAGTAAACATTTTTAAATGTTTAGATGTCTGTAACTCAAAATAAGTTCTATTCAGTGTTAGGAGGCCAGTGAATGAAGAAGGAATATACTTACATCACTTGAGAAAACTGTTCCTGTTTCAACAGCGACACCGCTACCACGCAGTTTCTATTACGAAATAAATAACTTATTACTTAGTTTTGTTTTTAATTTTATCCTAATTTATCAGCTTAGGCAAGGGAGCTAAGCTGATAGATCATTTTTTTCTAGCCCTCTTTTCAATCAAGTTTATCTTCAACAATAAACAGCATGGGGATCATATATTCTAAATGTTCTTCCACAGGATAGCTTAATCAATATATTACTAACAATGGAACAATACTAAATACTAAGTCCACCTAAATTTCACAAGAGAAGAAGTGTGAAGTACCACATCTCAGGACTTACTTACTGAATTCTTTGCCCAACAAAATGGCTGCCTTAAGCTGAACTATCTATATTTAGTGGCAAAGTTTTTAAAATAGGTGCCCAATAATGGGAAGATATTCTATAGGATTAAAATTAAATTATCCATAGCAATGCTAACTAGTTATAGTAACAATCAAAAATCTCAAATATTATATAGAAATTACCAAGGAAAATTTCAAATCAAAAGTCAGAGGCTGAAAGTGCAAGAGAAAAGTGACAGCGAATTTCTTACAAAAAATTTTTGTTTTGTTTTATTCAATAGTCTGCTGAGTACCAGCCATTGGTCTCCAAGTACAATGCTCTAAACTATCAAAAAAAAAAAAGAAGAAGAAGGCTTCTAAATGTCACTAAAAACTCAAAAACAAAGTATCTAACCTATCTAACCTTCCAACTAACTTGTACTTTAAAAAGTGTATTTATATTAGAATCATGAAATTGTGGTCCTTCTTATGAGGCAAAAACACAATAGAGAAAAAGAAAACCTCCAGACATAAGAGCATCACAAGACAAGTGAGCAAAGAAGTAAATAAAATCTCAGTTAATTAAATCTGGATGTTCTTAAAATGTACCACACTATTTACTGCTGTTGAGTCGATTCCAATTCATAGAAACCCCATAGGACAGAATGGAAATGTTCCGTAGGGTTTACAAGACTGTAAATGTTTACAGCAGCAGACAGCCTCATCTTTCTCCAGCAGAGCTGCTAATGTGCTTGAACTACCAATCTCGTGGTTGGCAGCCCAGCACTTAACCCACTGCGCCAGCAGGACTCCTGTTTCTTAAATAAGAAGTCAGTGATTTCATCCTAGTAAGATGCTCTGGAATAAGTGTTTTTTGCTGCTAAGAGAGAGAGGGGCAGTGCTATCCAGAACTAAGCAGAAGCCGTCACCAGACACTATGAAAGCAAAGCCAAAACTGCTGCCGAGTAGCCTGAAATTAACCTGGTAGCAAAAGAATTTGTAAAGCAGGAATACCACACCAAAACTTAAAAGGCCAAAGACATGGTAATAGAGGACTACACTAGAAATATATAGAAAACACATTAAACAGCAGTTATCTAATACTAAGAAGCAACATTGTCTAGACACTGAAATATCTATTCTCAGTAATAACTACAAGATATTTTACCCATTTGTTAGACACGGTTACAATCACAGTATTCATTCTAAAACTGACAAATTATTTGTGAGGCACAATAAAATTTAATTCCTAGGAGGAAAAGTTTAAAGTGAAATCACATAAAATGCTAATGGAAAAACACAGTATATATTCTTTCCAATCAATTTTCATTTTATGAATTCTGTCATAAAAAAGCTTCATTAACAATATACCAAAGTGATAAAAATAAGCTAAATGTAGTCTATTTAAAGAGAGAACTAATTTAAAAATAGCAAAAAAGAAAAATAAAATAGGGAGAGGGGAAGAAATATCAGTGTAAACATCGAGTCCAAATGATACTTGAGGGAGTTTCAAAGAGTTCAAGAAAAAATGGAATTGAAAGATTATGGAATTTTCCATGAACTTTTTAAAGCCCCCTCATACAAACTTAAAATGAATTGCTACTGTTGCTGATGTTAAATGCCGTCAAGTTGGTACTGACTCACAGTGACCCAGTACAGGGTTTCCAAAGAGCAGCTGCTGAGCTTGAACCACTGACCTTGCAGTCCAGCACATTAACCCACAGTGCCACACCAAGACTGCATTGCAAACTTTAAAATCTCATTTTTGCACATCCATGTTTCATGTTCTAAAAATCTTGGTTTTTTTAAAGCTCTCACAAATGCAGTACAATCTGCTAATTTGTACTCTTCTACAATTAATTTTTAAACCTAAGCCCAAATAGGTGTTAAAAACCAATGCTACTGACATGAAAATCTACATAATTAATTTTGTTCAAGACACTATAATAGCCTATCCAATACGAGCCCCTTCCCTCAACCTCCCCTCACCCACCATTAAAAAATAAAAAAGGCAATCAATGGTTAAGACAAAAGTAAATCTAAGAAAAATGGCATGGTGTCTCTCTCTTATGCCTGAAATTAAAATCCATTAAATACTGTTGCTGCTCTTGTTTAGTGCCATCAAGTTGGTTCCGACTCAGGGACCCCGTGTAGGGTTTCCAAGGAACAGCTGGTGGGTTTGAACTGCCAACCTTAAGGTTCGTAGTTCAGTGCTGATCCTACAGCACCACACCAGGAGTCCTTAAAGCCACCTAAAATCTAAATTACAATTTTTATAACTTTATTTCAAGTACAATTTTGTTTGCAACCTAATACTGACAATTCACTGACTCTCCATATTATTTCTCCTGCCCTTGTTCCTCCATTTCACCCCATGTCACCCCCTCAACAAAATCTGATTCTCTTCTACTTTCCCCAACTCCCAGAATACTATGGCCCACATTCCCTTTTTACTTCACCTCATTCCTGAGATCATTCCCACCAAGTCACCCCTTAACCACTAAACACTTAATATCTAGAAGCACACACAAAAGCACATTCCACAGAGCCTCAATACATACACTGTCTTCATTCTAGGGAACCATGAAGACAAACAGAAAACCTGCCATTTTATCAGTCTTTAAAACAATCAGACTATTTTTCTCCATGGAGAAATAGAGCTCAAGAGGTCCAAAAGGCCCAAGACAACTAGTTAGTAGGTTTCACCTTTCACCATAGGCTCTTTTCAATTTCAAAGTGATGCAATCAAGTCACTGAGCATCAGTCCCTTTAAGTGACAGTTATTTTCATTGGACCAGGGCACCTATTTCTGAGCCCAGAGACCATTGAAATCTGGAACTGGTTCTGGGCCAGGACAAGTGGATTCACTAGTGATACCTGGTGGACAGGTCAAAAGTCCTCTAGCAACACTCAGAGCCGACACGTTTACTAGTGTAACCAGATAGACCACCTGGCCAAGTTATATGACCAGAAGGGATAAGAAAGTCCAAAAGAAAACTTTAGAAGCTCTCCCAAAGCCAAGATTTCACCCAAAACCAAGACTTCTCACACAAATCTTGGTGTTCCACGATCCTAAGCCCAGCGCTAGAGATCCATGGCTGAAGTTTCTCAGTCTTGCCTGCACTCTCTTTCCTCTACTGAGGAGTTTCTTCTGCCTTCATTAAAAACCTAACAAGAGAGTGCTCTTTCAAGTTTTGTGAGCCCTTTTCAATGTGTTATCATGGTAGCCATCTAGAATGAAGACACCACCCTAGCCAATGAAGAGCATGAAAAGGAAATACCCAAGGAACAAAAAATAGAAAAGTTTTAATTGCATCCAAACAAAGAGAAAAAGGTGAAGCAATCTAGGAAATTTAAGACAAACTTGGTTTATTTAACAAGTTCAGAATGATGTTGTTTTAACTTTTATAATTTAACATGTTTACCTTAAATAGCTTACAAGAACACGGATGTTATATTCCTTTCAAAGATACTACAAGAAATGTTATTTTACCTGTGAACTCAGCTGCGTTTTAATCCAGTTGAAATAGTAATTTAAATCACTGCCCTCCATCAATTCTTTGCCCCATGCTGCTAATTTGGCAATAATTCTTGCAGCCTAAAATAAACAAAAAACTCATTTAAAGATTATACTGGTGAAAAGGGCTTATCATATACCTTAAAAACCAAGACGCCTATATTGCTACATGATTTTTGTTAACTTCCAATTCCTCCAAAAGCAACAAATTATAGCTGATTTTAAATAACATATTTGAAACACAAATATACATATGTTGTTGTTGCTAGGTGATGTCCAACTCATAGCAACTCTACGTACAACACAGAAAAGCATTACCCAGTCCTGCACCACCCTCACACTCTGTTCAGGTTGAGATCACTGTTGCAACCACTGTCTCCTCAATCAGTCTCCTTGAGGGCCTTCCTCTTTTTCACTGACCCTCTACTTTACCAAGCATCATGTCCTTTTCCCAGGAACTGGACCCTCCTGATAACATGCCCAATGTACTAGACACAAGATCTTGTCATCTTCGCGTCTAAGGAGTATTCTGTCTTTCTTCTAAGACAGATTTGTTCATTTTTCTGGAACTCCATGGTATATTCAATATTAACAATAATATAATCCAAAGTTATCAATTCTCTGGTTTTTTTATATAATGTCCAGCTTTCACATGCCTATATGAGGTGATTGAAAATACTATGGCTTGGGTCAGGCGCAATTTAAGTCCTCAAATAACTAGCATGTTGGCCCGATGCAATACCTCATTTGATTTCTTGACTATTTTAATCGTTTCTCTGTTAACCATGATGTTGCCTATTGTTCCAGTTCGGAGAATTTTTGTTTTATGTTAAAGTATAATCCATACTGGAGGTTATAGTCTTTGATCCTTATCAGTTTGGGAAATGTCAAGCATGTTCTTCCCTTTTGGTTTCCTAACTCCATCAGGTTTTACGTACTTCATGATAATACTGTGTCTTCTCGAGTCGCTCTTTGAAATTTTCTGTTCTGCTCTTTTACTTCATCATTTCTTCCTTTTGCTTTAGTTACTCTACATTCAACAGCATGTTTCAGAGTCTCTTCTGACATCCATTTTGATCTTTTCCTTCTTTCCTTTTTTTTAATGCCTTTTGCTTTCTTCAGGGATGATGTCCTTGATGTCATTCCTCAATTAGTTCAGTCTTCAGTCATTAGTGTTTAAAGTGTCACATCTATTCTTGAGATGGTCTCTAAATTCAGGTAAGATACACTTAAGGTCCTACTTCAACTCCTTTGGATTTGTTTTTCAAGTTTGTTCAGCATCAGTTTGAACTTTGATATGAGCAACCAATAGTCTATTCTGCAGTCAGTCCTTGGCCTTGTTTTGCCTAATGATGCTGAGTTTCTCCATCATCTCTTTCCACAGATGTAGTCAATCTGATTCCTGTGTATTACATCTGGTGAGGTCCACATATACAGCTGCTACTTATGTTGTTGCAAAAGTTATATCCAATGAATAGGTTGTTGGTCTTTAAAAATTCTATTTTATAATATCCAGCATTATTTCTTTCACCAAGTCCCTATTTTCCTCTTTGTTTTCAGCTTTTGAATTCCAATCACCAGTATGTATCAATGCATTACATGCTAAATCAATTTCAGACTTCAGAAATAGGTAAAAATCTTCAATGTCTTCATCTTTGGCATTAGTGGCTGGTGGAAACATTTGAATAATGATTGAATTAACTGGTCTTGCTAGTGATTATATGGATATTAGCCTATCATTAAAGAGCTCTGGTAGCATAGTGGTTATGAATCAGTCTGCTAACCTCAAGATCAGCAGTTCATAAGTACCAGCAGCTCCATGGGAGGAAGACGAGGTTTTTTGCTCCCATAAAGTTTACAGCCTTGGAAACCCAATACAGGGTTGCTATAAGTTGGAATTGACTCCATGTCACATAACCACCACCACTATCCTATCATTACAGAATTGTACTTCAGGATAGATCTTGAAAAGGTCTTTTTGACAATCAATGTGATAGCATCCCTTTTCTATTTGTCATTCTCTGCATAGTTTGTCCAATTCAAAATAGCCAATATCAGTCCATTTCAGCTCACTTACTAATACCTAGTGTATCGATCTTTATTCTATTTCATTTTTGACGGCTTCCAATTTTTCTAGATTCATACTTTGTCCATTCCACATTCTGATCTTTGTTTGCAGCTGTTTCTTCTCACTTTCAGTTGTGCCACATCAGAAAATGAAGGTCCCAAAAGTTTTACTCCATTCACATGATTCTCTGAGTAGGCAGTGCTTCCCTGTTGTATTTGGATGCCTTCCAATCTGAGGGGTTATCGTCTGGAACTAGAGCAGACAATGTTCCACTGCTGTTCATAAGGATACACTAGTAGTTTTGGGGGTTTTAAAAGTAAATTTCTAGGTCTTTTTCCCTATTCTTATTCGGGAAGAGCTACTGAAACATACCCACCATGAGTAATCCTGCAGACATTTGAAATACCAGTGGTATACATCATAGCAACTTATAAGCCACCGCAGTATGACAAACTGACAGGAGACTGGGGGAAATATACACGAAGGGGGCTTCAAAAAATTCACAGAAAAATAAAATGAAAAGATAATGGAATTTTTTCATGAATTATTTGAAGTCCCTCTTACAGAAATATGTAATTCAAAATGCATTTGGTAAGGGATTAACATTTTATTGTGAATTGGGTGAACATTTACAGAGCAACT
The DNA here is from genome assembly GCF_000296735.1 of Chrysochloris asiatica. Lineage (NCBI taxonomy): Eukaryota > Metazoa > Chordata > Mammalia > Afrosoricida > Chrysochloridae > Chrysochloris > Chrysochloris asiatica. Next base: position 3,433,852 of record NW_006408694.1, on the reverse strand, counting down.
ATGTTTTCCATTCAACATTTCATACACATTTTGATTCATGTCATTGACTGCAATTCCCACAATGTAAATACGTGTTTTGCCACTTCCTACCTGTACTTTGTTTTCTATTCCTCCTTCTTTCCTACCTCTTCCTGCCTTCAGAACTTTGTCCCTGGGCAAATGCTGTCTTTTTATTTCAAATGGTTGATTATCCTAAAGAATCAGTACCTCTCTCTCTTCACCATAATTGCTTGGCTGGAAACTGAGTCATGGAGTTGAGTTTATTTCTATGCCTTAAAAGGTGACTGACTGAAAAGTGCAGCCAGAGTGCTCCATGGAGGCCAGGATGGCCAAACTTCATCTGTCATACTTCAGACATATTGTCAGGAGGGACCAGTCACTGGAGAAGGATATCATGTTTCGTAAGGTAGAGGGTCAGAGAAAAAGAGGAAGAACACAGTGAGTTGGATTGGCAAAGTGGCAGCATCAATGGGCTCAAGCTTGGCAACAATTGTGAGGTTGGCCCAGGACCAGGCAGTGTTTCATTCTGTTGTGCATAGGGTCACTATGAGTCGGTACTGAGTCGATGGCACCTAACAACAACAACAAGGGCCATAGTCTCGGAGCTTCCATCAGTTTCTATTTGAACAGTAAACCTGGTCTTTTCTATGAGTTTGAGTTTTGTTCTACATTTTCCTTCCCCTCTATAAAGGGCCCTCTATTGTGATCCCTTTCAGAGCAGTCTGCTGTGGTAGTTGGACCCATCTAGTTCTTCTGGTCTCCTTGATCCAGGTGACAGAGCTGTGACACCAGAGGAGCAGGCAGATGAGTGACAAGCAGCAAAACTGAGAACCAGAGCACAAGCCAGAGTACTGGGTTTCCTGGCCTACAGAGCAGGTAAAGCTGAGTACCTTCAGGCAGGTGGCTTGCTTGTTGAGTGGGGTGCCTCCAGGTACTCAACTGGGAGAGATAGGTTTGCTGATCCAAAGATCTAGAGCTGAGCACCTTCAGGTGAGGTTTGTTACAGAAGTGTGTGCCCTCTGAGCATTTATCAGCAGCCCCAAGAAAGTTTTGTAACATTGCCCAAGCAGGGCAGAGGCCAAGGTGTCATAGGGCTGAGAGGCCAAGGGCCAAAGAGAGGCCTGCCTGTAGGCATGTCTGGGAAGAGGCTGTCCTGACTAAAGAACTGTGTCTTGGACATTTCTAATCCTGAATTCAACCAGTTAACTTCCCTAATAAAACCCATAATCTTGAGTATGGTTTGTAAGTTGTGTGTGGCCATTTCAATGTATTATCAAACCCAGCTGAGACGCATAGAAAGTACAGAGTACTATTAGAGGGAAGGTTGGTGTCAGAACTGGTAAGGAAGATTGAAGGACTGAGGCATGTCTAACCTCTGCCTTGTAGCAATTACCTTGGGGCAAGAGTTTGATTATCCTTTCCCCTTGAAGCCAGAGGAGATCAGATGCCATCCCCTCCCTGGCATTTTATAACAGACTTTCATTAAAATCACCTGTCAAAGTTCTAAGAAATCTGTCTAACAGATTCCTATCTACTACCTCACTCCTTTTATGCCTCTTAAGAATTCTCATCCTTATCTCAGTATAGTATATACTTTGGTATTAAACAGCCATCTCTCACTAACATAAACAAGTACCCTTTCTCTTCAATGATTTTTCAATTTTCTTCATTATTATTTAATAATAAGGTAATGTCTTTTTATTAAATAGGCAGTATAAATAATACTTCTTCACACATATAGCCCAATTCAATAAAAATTCTTTCAGAATTCTCTAAAAACAGGTCGCTGTTCTAAAACCCCAATTTCTCAGCAATAATTTATCCCAACAGAACGGAAGGCTGTGGCAGTGAACTAGTAGTATTTGTTCTGACATTGAACACAGCTCAGCCGGACTGTGTGGTAGGCGTCTAGTTGGAATTTACAATGTGGAGAGAGGGGCAGCAGGGGCACCTGTACTCACTCCCCGAGTTATGATACACTGATGTCTTCATGGGCTCAGCTAAATGAATGTAGAGATTTCACTATCTAGTATTAATTGGTCTTTCACAAAGTAGACAGGGCTTATATCATTTCCTATATGGAAAACATGGATTAAAATAATATCAGCAGTATAAATTAAAAGATTAATAACAAACCTGACATTTTTATTCCAAGCATAAGCTCTTAACTGGCACATTATAAGGTAAACCAATGTCATTATTTCAATTTCTCCTTCCTTTACAGGAACCAATTATATAACTGACCAAAAAAAGATAAAACATGGATTTGGTGACTTGATTCATAATTATGAGGGAGAAAGGTAGAATCAGTGAGCTTCTGTTACAAGTGATGAAAAAATCTGAAAACAGATAGTGATAATAGTTGTACATCATGAGGAACATAATTAACGTCACTGAATTGTACACATAACAAATGCTGAAATGGACAATGTTTTCCAGTACATAAAAGGGGGCTTCAAAAAGTTCATGAAAATATTCCATTATCTTTTCATCTTTTAATGCCATTTTTCTCATGAACTTTTTTAAACCCCTTATTATGTAGTTTTACCATAAAAGAGAGAATTATTGTTGTTAAGTGCCTTCAAGTCAGTTCTGAGTTGTAGCAAACCCTATATAGGATTTCTGAGGCTTTAAACCTTTTGAAGAAGCAGAAAGCCTCATCTTTCTCCCACAGAGCAGCTGGTGGGCTCGAATAATGGACCTGTGGCTCACAGTCCAGGGCTTATCGTATGGAGACACCACGCTACACAAAAAAAAGGCAGGACTTGTACCTAAATATATATGTGCTCTTTTATATATTTGTCAATTATATTATAAATCCTTCAAAATTAACACATTTTAAGTAAGCTTCCAGAAAATGAAAACAAGCTTCTATAATTTGAAAGAAGAAAGTATATTACTGATTTCTTAAAATTATTCTTTAAAATATAACTTTATGGCTCCTTGTGTTTTATTTCTCTGTTTATAAATGTATAAATCATGTATACAGTATGAACACATTGGTACCTAGATGAGTGTAGGCAGAGAGAGTGTGTGTGTGTGAGTGGGCCTGTGCTCAGAAATGTCACACTGCTAATGGTTCTTGATGTCAAACACAAAGAGATAGCTACTGGAAATGCAGCCGAGACATTCCCCATCCTCCAGCCACTCCATGGTGGGAAAAGAACACTACCTGTACAAAAGTTTATTCTTCTAACCCTCCTCTCAAATATCCTGCAGGCTCCACAAAAGATTTTTCAAGTTACAGTTTCCAAAGACAGCCCTTCAGGCTACATTTAATTAAACACAGTAGTTGCTTCAAGGTAAAATTTAATTTCTACATAGCAGTGGTGGTAATGGTGGGCTGTGAAGTTAGTTCCAACTCATAGTGACTCTGTATAGGGTTTCCAAGGTCAAAGATCTTCACAGGAACAGAAAGTCTCATCTTTCCTCCGCAGAGCAGCTGGTGGATCCGAACTGCTGACTTTGCAGTTAGAAGCCCAATGTGTAATGTATGACACTCCCAGGGCTGCTTTTCTACATAGTAAATTATGATTAATCCTGTCATAGACAATCCAAAACTTTTTGCACATGTGAATTTACCAAGGGTTTCTTACACTAATACACTCATCATACAGTCTGCAAAACTTTAGCTATATCAGAACAATCCTGTCTTCTTTGAAGACCCAATATCACCACATAACTAAACACCAATAAGGAAAGCTGCTTCTAAAATTAAACATGGCAGAAATTACTTCTCTGGCAACTGGAAGATTAGCAAGTCATAAATACCTCAGGTTTGTCTCTTCCCTAAATTAGAAATGTAATCAATTCAATATTTACCATATGAACAGTAAAGAGATCCTGGCGATTCAACATTGGCAGAAAATAGGACCAGGCAGTGTTCTTGCTACGTTTTGCATAGTCAAAGAAAATGCTAACACGCTGATGATTTTCCTAAAACAGAAAAGAAATTGTATCACTAATCAAAATGATTTTTACCACGGTAACAATTGTGAATTGCTTCTCAACCTTTCACTTTAAGTCCCATTTAAATTCAGTGAGTCTTTTTTTCTGGTGTATATAATCTGTTATTATTGCTGTATGGCGGGGGAGGGGTAGATCCTTAAAAACTATATCCACCTTTAATTATTCTGATTATTTCAAATCATCTGAGACAACATAGCAAATCCCAGCACTACAAGGTGTAAGAATATGAGTGACCTTCTCAGCATGCCCCTCTGACCTGCCCTTCCCCGTGTTACCGTGTTGACAGAGGGTGAGCACCCGATTCCACACAAGCAAAATCAGGAGGGGGCAGGTAGAAACATCATCAATGAACTTTGGTGGAAAGATCAGTAGGTAGAAAACTGCTCAAAACCAGACAAGGAAAAAGGGGGATTAGAAAAACCAACTGTTCAAGATTACACTTAGCATACCACAATAGAAAAATCAAGAGCAGATAAAGACAGCAAAAAAGCAACGTACCACACAAGCAGGTGGACATAGGATTTGAAGAAGAGTAAATTATTCCTTGAAATCATGTAAACTTCCACTATCACCAAAATTTTCTCAGCATAACACTGATTGAAATCTACTTTCTGACTCATTCATTACGAGAATATATTTGCTAATTAGCAGTATTTACTAAAAGCTCAAATAAGCAATAATTTTTATTTTTTAATCAAAATTTAATTCTTACAGTTACCTACTTCAGGAACAGACAACCATCTACTTAAGTAATGAGTAGCTATGAAATACAGTTATGACAACAACTTTATCAAAGTAAAAATGATATCATTTTAGATAAAATTAGACCCTATCTGCCCAACTAGGTCCTTGGTGATTTCCTCTCCTCATAAAGATGTGCAGTGGATGGACTGACTCCAGCCATCATTCTCCCTGGCACCCAGGTTTCAAACCTTTAAGAAATGTGGACAAAGCCCTTCTAGTCAAGGAACCTGGCACCTGCTGTTGGTACCAGGCACAGAAAAGATCATCAAAATCATGAACATGAGGAAAAATAAGTAAATCTGTTCAAAAATCGTTTTTTCAGAAGTGATAAGAATGAAATGACTGGAATAAAAATAGGAGTGAAATTAAACAACAATCACTTTACAAAAAATAAAATAGTAAAAGTGTGTATACATTTCTCAATAAAACTAAAATTTTATAAATAAAATCAACTGTTAAAATACATTGAGTTGATAGCTGAGGATAATGGCAACTCCATAACTCTGAACCTCCCCATACATCTTCCATGGACAGCACAGCTCAACAAGAGAAAACAGGTAAAACCACACAAAACCTAGGCCTTCAGAACAGAAAACAAAGAATACAAACTTCCAAAGACTGTTTTCCAGCAAAGCTTTCTCTCATGCTTTCACCTCACAGAATGAAACAGCAAGTTTAGCAAATTACAATAGAACCTAGTTCTACACAAAGAGTACTAGAACCCAGTATGACAGAGTTCAGACCAAACATCTTAGTAATGTGAATAAATGTAGAAGACTTAATTCACCTACTAAAAGAAACTGGTATACAAACCAACCAAGAAGAATGCTATATTATTTATAAGAGATACACCTAAAACTATATGATTCAAAATGGATGGGCAAAGACATGTAGACAAGTGGAAAGCAGGGGTTGTGACCCTTACATCAAAATGGAATTTAAGACAAAATGCAGTAAGTGTGACAAGCAGGATACTTTTAATGCCAAATGCCATAATTCACAATGTAGATATAATAGTAATGAGTATCTATGCACCAACAGCATCTACCTTCATAGAACAGAAACAGTAGGTAATGCTACAATAACAGAAACACAGCCATAAAAATTGTAATATGTATACTACTCTCAGTCTAAGACAGATCAAGAAAACAAAAAATAAAGATATAGAAGGTCTCAATAGCATAATCAGTAAAGTATATTTTACAGATATATTAAAGAAACATTACACCCTATAATAAACAATAGATCTTATTAAACACACATGGTACATTGTTTTGAAAGCAGATCATATATTAATTAACAAAGAAAGGATCTGTAATGCTATGTTTTAAATGTTACATTGTAAAAACAATATTTCTACCTTATATACAAAAAAAAAAAAAAAAACGCACTGCCATTGAGTCATTTCAAACTCATAGCAATCCAATATAGGGTTTCCAAGGCTGTAAACCTTTTGGGAGCCAGAGAGCCTTGTCTTTCTCCCATGGAACAGCTGGTAAGTTGAAACTGCTGACCTTGTCACTAGCAGTCCAGTAATTATCCCACAGTGTCAACAGGACTCATACACTATGTAAGGATGGGATAAAAGGGAGCAATACTATCTGAAGTTAGAAATGTAGAGCAAAAAAAACATTTTAATGTGCCTTTATCAAACTTTTTTAAAGGTATAAAACAACACTTCAGCGTAAGGATCAATGCAAACTGAATTACAGAAACTCTAAAAAATTCTAATAAAATCACTATGTATCAATCAACACAACAAATGAAGAGAGCACAAGAAAGAAAATAATAAAGACAAAAGCAGAACTTAAGGTAAAGAACAAAAAAACTACAGATAAATTTAATATCAAAATCCTGGTTGTTTAAAAAAAGGAACAAAATAGGGTAGAGAATGGCACTAGTTAGCTTAATCAAAGGACAAAAAAAGAGAGCACAAATAAACCAAAAAATGACATGAAATGTTTTTGTTACAGAAACACTAGGTAGCTAACACAGCATAAATTTCTACCTACAGAACTGTAAAACAACATAACCCTGCTGTTTAAAGCCACGCATCTCTGGTGCTCTTGTTACAGCAGCAACAACTAAAACAAGGATACAGCCCACTATCTTATCTCAGCTACTAGTTTAACACTGTATGAGGATAAGCAAAAAGCATTGCTACTAGGATTCCAGTTTATATACGCACAGGTTTATTCCAAACAAAAGGAGTTTAAACAGGATAGTAGATGACTGCACACATATTTCCTCAGTAATCCACTTACCTTAGGTTTGTTACCAGCCCAACCTACTGCCACTAAGTCAATTCCGACACAGAGTGACCCTGTATAGGCTTTCCAAGGCTGTAAATCTTTACAAGAGCAGAAAGCTGTATCTATCTCTCAAGGAGCAGCTGGTGGATTTGAACAGCCAACTTTGCTGTTAGTAGTCCAGTGCCACCAAAGCTCCTAGTCTTGTTAAGAGTGCTTTCAATTTAAAGATCTGAACAAATTAATGCCTTCTGTGATATCTGCTACACCAGTTCAATAAAAAGCAGAGGTACCAGTTCAGTATGGTATCTTTGCCTTGAATTGAACTGGCCTAGCAGATATGATGTCTGATTCTTTTATTCCAAAGAGGTTATCTTGATGGACTTTCTCAAAGGACACACGACAATCACAGGGGCTTATTAGGAAGAAGTTTCAAGAAATTCTCAAACTGCTTTGGTGAAGAAAAGGGCAAGAAGGCAGCATCAAAGTTTTTTTTTCCATCACAACAATGCACCAAGCTCATTCTACAAGGCTAGTGATGTTCTATGAAAATTTCACTGAAAAACCTTACCCCATCTACCATACAGTCATGATTCTGTGCTTTCAAACTTCTTTTTGTTCCCAAAACTCAAATAACATCTTAAAAGAACACAACTTAAGCCCCTTGAGCAGGGGTGGGGAACATCTGGCCTGCAGGCCATCTAAGGTCCACAAAATCATTTGATCTGGCCCAGCCAAGGCAACCACAGTTCTAATCATCACATTGTTGTTGTTGTTGTTGTTAAGTGCCATCGAGTCAGTTCCAACTCACAGCAACACTGTAGAGGGTTTCCAAGGGGTGTTTAGTGAGTTTGAGCCACTGACTTTGAGGTTCAAACCGACCTTGAGGTCCAGTGCTTTGTCCCACAGCACCATACCAGACTCCAGCCATCACATTGTTGTTGTTGTTGTTAAGTGCCGTTGAGTCGTTTCCGACCCATAGCGACCCAGCCATCACATTAGGGTGAGTTAATTCAATGTTTGACCAAATATAGTACACTAATTTTTAAGTTGACAATTTTATGTGGCTGTGAATGATGTTATAAAATTTGGCAGCAATCTAGCACACTGTCCTTTAGGGAAGCATAAGATTGTTAATGAAACAAAGACCTACAGAAAAAAAGCAAAATGTTTGGCTTTTAGAGTTTTAAGCAAGCTATTTGCTTTGGAAATATTAAGGCAAGAAAAAGTCAGCCCATCAGGGAAAATCCCTTTCTATCACTGAAAGTCAAAGGGAACCCTCAAGCAGTCTAGGATGCTCACTGGTGACTATTTGGGTCTACTTGTGAGTGGAAGTAGGGGAAATGCAGCAATGAAGGCACAGGCTGAGTTTGGACATGTTCCATTGACACCCGTTGGCCTTAAGATGACAGAGGAAAAAGGAAGGGCTGGATGGTCTGAAGTGTAGGGAGCTGTGTGAACTCCTGAGCCCCTGGGCACTCATCTGACTCCTGGGGGATAGGGCTGAGGGTGAAGGGGCCAGCTGATATGAAGTGCAGGAAGGTGTGCGTGAACCCACAAACTTGCAGCTGGTACCCACTTGACCTAGCTTGGATGGCTAGGGCTGAGAGGACCAAAACCTGACCACATAAAGGTAATGTTTGATACTGTGATCACATATAAATTTCTACAATTTGATGAACTGGACTTTTGCTTATGGATGCAGTTGCTCAAAATTCTAACCAGAATGGAAGATTCTTCCTATCAAGGAACATGCTTGTCTCCATAGTGTACTAGATTGATTTGTTGTTATTAGTGCCGTTGAGTCAGTTCCAACCGATAGCGACACTGTATAGAGTTAACAACTTTGTAGTTAAACCAAATGGGCAATTTAGACATTGGCTATCAAAAATAGCGGTGGAGGGGAAATACAGGCAGAAAGCTTATAAGCTTTCATGGGTATGCTTGCTTTCAGAATGAAGTGGCTAAGGTAGAATCCCCACCTTCCCCTTTTCCAGATGGGTCTGGTGAAAGGGGTAGGGAATGACGCTGATAGGATTTTTTGATTCAAATGTAATTGTTAGCAGGATTAATTGTGATTATAACAACTGAAACTGTAGAAGATGTGTAACTAAAGGAGGGAGTAATTAATCTTTCATTTCAAGAACAGATGATCCTAGGACCATTAAGAAGGAAGACCAGCAATGGAGTATGAGATACCTACCTAGAAAAGTAGTGAAAATTGGCTACTACAAGAACAAGCAAGTTGTTCGCCAGCGAGCCATCAAGGCAAGCAATCAAGCCCCTTTAGGACAAACGCCCCCTCCAAGTCTGAAACTCAAAGGGAACAAACACATGAGCAGGCATGGAAGCTTGCTGGCAACCACATTGGTTTAATGGTGAGTGGAAGAGGGGGGAAGGCAGCAATGAAGATATGGGCTGAGTTCAACCACGTTCCATTGACTCCCATTGACCTGGAGATGAGAGAGAGAAGAGGGCTGGCTGGTCTGAAGTGTGGTGAGACCTGGGGACACCTGAGACCATGGACAAGGACATAGCCATAGAGGGCTAGAGCTGCGAGTGAAGCACCCAGCTGGCATGAAGTGAGGCGAGACCAAGAATGCCCAAACTTGCAGATAATAACACCCAAACTTGCAGATAGTACCAAGTTGACCTAGCCTTGATGGCTTGATAATCAGAACTCAACTAGAGGAAGATAAAAAAAAAAATTTTGATAAAGGAAATGAGGGTAAATTGCTACAGTTTGACGAACTTGACCTATACTTATGGATATAGTAGCTCAAGGTACCAACTAAGATGGAAGGAGTCTTCACATCAAGTATCAATCCTATCCCTTCTGTATACAGGATAGATAAGGACCGGCAACTTAGAGAATGGCTACCCCAAATGAGGGGGCAATAGAAGCACGAATTGACTGACTTACAAGTTTTCAAGAGGGAGTTTAGTTTAAGAGTGTGCAGGGGAGGGTACAGTCTCCACTGAATACTTTTCATCTTGTCTAGATGGGTCTGGTGAAAGGAGATGGGGATAGAATTTTTGGGATTCAATAGTGAGTAACTGCTATCATGACTAATTGTGACTGTCTCAACTGTAAAGGTAGAGGTTTTGTAACAAATACAAGAGAATAGTTAATCTTACTGTCGAGAAGCAGAGGACCCTAGGACCATCAAGGGAGAACAGCACAGGCAGAATGCAGACCTTATCCAGAGAAGCAGTGAAACCAGAGCTGGAGGCAGAGATGGGGACATGGAAAGAGGGAGCAGCTGAGGACTCTAGACTCACAGAAAGAGAGGGACTGGGTACTGGTGGCCAGGAGGCAAGCTTGTAGAAACAATTGGTTGTTTAAATTATTATATATTCCTGAGTGTTTTTGTGAACATCCTCCCACAAAAGAGGAAATGGAAGTAAATACTGTTGAATGATGATGCACGAAGGAGACTATAATCATTGCAATGAAACGATAGTGTAAAGCCAATGTTCTCCCATGTAAACTATCACTCAGTTCATTAAAAAAATAAAAATTAAGAAACCCTATGAGGTAGTTCTATTCTGTCCCATAGGGTCACTTTGAGTCGAAAATTGTCTTAATAGTAAAAAAACAAACAAACAAAAACCAAAGTATGACAGCAAAGATGGTGGCACAGGCAGTAGCATAGAGAGACAGAGTCTGCCAGTTCTAGGCCCCCGGACTGAGCAAGGTTGTGTGCCTGCGGGCTGGAGGCTGGCATACAGAATGTGCCCTTTGGGCATTTAAATGAATATATCTTTTTTGGTTTGTATGTGCATCAACTCTTTTTGCTTTGTTCATTTGTGAAAGAAAAGCTGTAAATGGGGAGTCACAGGGAGGAAGTAGGATAACTGTTGTTGCCGGGAGGGGATTGTGATCACTGAGATGAAACAAAGTGTAGGATTTGTTGACTGTAAAGATGATCTTGCCTGTAAACCTTCACTCAGTGAACAATAAAAAGAATAGATTAAGAATAATAAGAATAAAAATAATATTTTTTAACAAACAAGAACCACCGTAAGCAAAAGACAAATGACCAACTGAGAGAAAATATTTGAATTACATGTGTATCATTGATATATCCCCAGTATATAAAGAATTCTTAAATATTGAGAAAGAAAACACCAAAAATCTAACTTTAAAAAAATGAGCAAAAGAGATGAGCAAATAATTTAGAAAAACAGCGATGTAAAAATAGACTTTAAACATATCATGTAAAAAGATGTTCAACTTGAGATAACATTTCTCACCTGGCAAACCGGCAAAAGTTTAAAAGTCTGACACCGCCCTCTGCTGGTAAGATTAGCGGAACACAGGCACTGTCCTATATTGCTAGTGGTTGGTTGGTTGGTTGGTTGGTTAAGTGCCTTGGAGTCAGTTCTGACTCATAGTGACCCTGCACAGGGTTTCCAAGGCTATAAATCTTTAAAAGAGCAGAAAGCCTCATCTTTCTGCCACAGAACAGCTGGTACTTTCAAACTGCTGAACTTGAGTTTAGCAGCCCAACTCGTAACCACTATGCTAAATGGAAAATCTGGTAATATTTTAACAAAACATGAGGCACTGCAGGATCAGCACTGGGCTATGAACCAAAAGGTTGGCAGTTCAAACCCATCAGCTGCTCCTCAGAGACCCTGTACAGGGTCATTATGAGTCAGAATCCACTCAACAGCACTTAAAAACAACATGGACTTCCTGACCCAAGACATGGAATTTCCAATAGCCTAATATGCATGTGAAAGTGGGACAGTGAATGAGCTAGACCATAGAAGAACTGACACATTTGAGTTATGGTGTTTGAAAAGAATATTAAAAGTACCACGGACTCCCTGAAAAACAATTAAATCCGTGTTGGAAGTACAGCCAGAATGTTTTGTAGAAGCCAGGATGGCAAGACTTTCCCCCTCTTCCACTCACCAGTAGACCAATGTGGTCGCCATACTTCGGACATGCTCTCTGAAAGGACCAGTTCCTAGAGTAACACATCATGCTTGGTAAAGCGGAGGGGAGGGGACAGTGTAAAAGAGAAAGACACCCCCTCCCCCTCTCAATGAGATGGACTAGCATAGAAGTAACAAAATACATTTGCCTCAACGGTAACAATTGTGAGGACGGCACAAGATTGGGCAGTGTATTCTTCTGATGTTTACAGGATTACTATGAGTCAGAACCAACTCAATGGCAGCAAACGACAATATGTACTTCTCTTTTAACCGGTAACCCAGTTTCTAAGAATTCAACATATACTTCCAAAAAATACATTTGCATAAAGTTATTCTTTGCAAATGAAATATCAGAACCAACCACAATGTCTGTAACATAGTAGCCTGATTAAGTAAACTAGAGAACATAAACTAATAGTACCATGTAGCTATAAAAAAGGAATATTGATCTATATGAATTTACTTAGGAGTCCTGGTATGGCGCTGTGGGTTAATGCACCAGACTGCAAAGTTGTTTAAATTGCAAAGTCAGCGGTTCAAGCTCACCAGCTGCTCCTCAGAAACCCTATATGGGGTCTCTATGGGTCAGAATCAACTCGACAGCACTTAACAACAACAACATATGAATTTTTGTGGACTCCTGGTGTGGCACTTTGGGTTAATGCACTGAACTGCAAAGTTGGCTTGAACTGCAAGGTCAGCGGTTCAAGCTCAGCAGCAGCGGCTTGGAAACCCTATACAGGGTTGTTACGGATCAGAACCGACTTAGAATTTAACAACAGATTAATTCATATGTGTAACAAGAAAACGCAAAACTACACCTGTTGTTGTTAGGCATTGTCGAGTCAATTCAACTCATAGTGACCTCATGTGAGAGAGTAGAACTGCCCATAGGGTTAAAATATTTTATAGGAGCAGATTGCCAGATCTGTCCTCCACAGAACTACTGGGTAAATTCAAACTGCCAAGATTTAGGTTATCAGTCAAGTGCTTAACCATGCGCTACCAGGGCTCCTTAGGCTAAACCTAGTTAAGTACTGTTGTATAAGAGGGGGGAATAAAAATAGACTTGCATCTGCCTGCCTATGTTTGCGAAAAGAAAACAAGGAGGATAATCCGAATGCCGACAACACTGATTACCTACACGAGGCAGGTGAGATGGATGTAAAGAATTAGATGGAGGTTTGTGACACTTCCAAACCTTCCTGTATAAGTTTTTAAAAGCATGTCAATATTTTATATACTTAAAAATAACTAAATAAAATACACAAGGATGAGAAAAATCAAAATCTAAAATACATATAAAATGAATCAAATTGCATGTCAATCATAAAAATCACCCTGAAAAGAACTTGAACACAATAATCAGACTGTATATCTTCCGTGTAGCAAAGAGAACTGCAAACAAATACTTCAATATTGGTAAAGGCTCATTTTTCATAGTGGAATATGTTATCAATTTTAAAACTACTTTGTATGCATTATAGAAAAAACACAAACATATTCATTAGTGTAAGAATCAGGTAGGCATCTCATCATCACAGAAGGAAATCACAAATATGGAAAGAGAGAAGACTAGAATGGATCCTGCGATGTTGAGCTGAACTCACGGTTTTTGATAGATAGGTATCAGTATGTGTATACAAACTGAGAATGCATATCACTTAAGAACAGCAACAAACTGTATATGTTTACACTTATACTTGTACATACATGCATGCATATATGAATAAATAAAGCCAAGGTCCTCATGCTAACGCACACTTCTCATTCCAGGTGTAGTCTCAGGCAATAACCTAGTCATTGTTGTTGCTGTTAGGGATCAGTGAGTTGCTTCCAACTCAGAGAGAACCCATGTGATTGACTACAACTGTCCCATAGAGTAGTTTATTTTGTTTTGTTTTAGCTTATAAGAACAAAAATGTATCGTCTCACAGATGTGAAGACTACAAGTCCAAATCCTGAGTGTCAGCAGGTTCGTACTCCCTGCAAAGCTCTACGAGAAAGCAGATCCTTTCCTGGCCCTCCCAGGCACTGGTAGCCCTAGGCGTCCCTGACTTGCGACTGCAGTCCAACTTCTTTCTCATGTGGCCATTCTTCGTCTCCCCAGAGGATTTTCTTGGCTGCCATCCTTATGGAAGCAGACCATCAGTCTTTCTCCCACTGAGCCACTGGGTGGTTCCAAACTGTCAACCTTTCACATGCTTAACCATTTGGGCCACCAAACGCATGACATTCCCCATTTATCTTAACTCTATTGTTAAAAAAGAAAAGATGCTAACAGGGACCAGTGTCATTGGTGACGGCCTGCATCAGCCCAGGCTTACTGAGCCTTCACTCACACTACAGTCCCTGAGGAAACAGCCCCATTCTTCTTCACCTTTGGAGCTCAGTAATTGATACAATGCTTGGTACACGGCTGGTATTAGGAATTCAATTATGTCCTACAAAAATGATGTGTTGGAATCCTTTCCTTGGTCCCTGATACCTGTGGCTATGATCCAATTTGAATTACAGCTTTCTTTATGTTAATGAGGCCCTATCAGTGTAGAGTATGTGTCAAACCTACTCACTTTTGAGGTATAAAAAGAGCTAATTAGGCACAGAGAAGCAAGATTGAGGGAAAGAAAGATGTCATAAGGAAATCTTTAAAGAATGTCAAGAATTCGAGAGAAATGAAGATAAGGATTTCCCCCCAGTTCAAACAGAGACAAGACCTTTCCTACAGCCAGCACCCTAAACTCTGACTTACAGTCTTCAAAACTGTGAGAAACAAAATTTCAGTTCATTCCTGTGGTACTAAAGTTACAGCACTAGGTCACTAAGACAGTTGGCCATCCAATGTTTCCAGTGCCCCAGAAGCATCCACACTGAAAGTTCAAGTCTCTTGAAACATGAAGACACAGGAATTGAACTCAGCAGCCAGAAAGCCTGTCTAATCAAGAGCTGGTCTATATACCAACATCCTGAGCCTCAGTCGTGCCTTGAGGTACAAAACAAAACTATGACCATCCAAGGAGAGTGAAGCAGTAAACACAAACTTAGGCAACTAGATAATTTTCAGATGAGCAAAACTATTCTCAAAAAGGACAATGCTTTTGAAGACAAGGACCTTGCCTACATTCTGTACTGTCTCCAGTGCCTGGCCCAGGCCTGGGACACATGCACACTGCAATCTGTTAAATGGCAGAAATAGTAGGAGTCACATCATCTATAGATCTGTGGGGCACCCAAAAAACCTCATGTATGATTCACCAAAATCATGGATGGTCAACGAAGAATTCTGAAGTATCATGGTATAAAAGGTGTATCACATGACACCCTCAAAAACTAACTGTTATATACGCATTGTAGGGTAGTGGTTACAAATCGGGCTGCGAACCGCAAGGTCATCAGTTCGAAGCTACTAACTTCTCCAAGGGAGAAAGATGAGGCATTCTATTCCCATAAAGATTAACAGCCTCGGAAACCCTGTGCAGGGTCGCTATGAGTCGAAACCGACTCCATGGCACATAACAACAACAACAACCTTTAAGCACTATGACCAAATTGCAACTCACCTGATTTAAAAATATATGTATCATTACCCTCTGGGAAAAAAACCAATGTGTAAGTCATATAATGCAACCCCAATCCAGATTCCAACAACATTCTTCAAAGAGATGGAAAAAACAATTACAAACTTTATATGGAAAGGCATGCGGGGAGCCCAGCTCTCTGCGGGGGGTCGTGAGACACGAGAGGATACATGGAGTAGGCGAATGAATGAAGAAATGAATGAATGAATTAATGCAATCGAAAGGCTTTTCAGCTTGCTGTGCTGTCCGGCTGTTCTCTCCAGCTTCTACTTTCTGCTCTCTGCTTTCTGCCCCCTACTCTCTGCTTCTACCTTTTGCTCTCTGCTACCTCTGCCTTCTTTCTCCTCCTCCTACTTTCTGCTGTTTCTACTCTCTTCTGTCTGCC
>NW_006408694.1:3416887-3417364 GCF_000296735.1 Chrysochloris asiatica | reverse complement strand
GTGAGGTCTATGGGGGTAGATCAGCTTGACTCTAATATGCTATCTGCTTTTGTGGTCTCACAAATGCAGTTACTTAGGTTTTCTAATGAAAGGGATTAATTTACACAATTCTCTTTGTATTCAATCCACCAAAGTTGAAAACAATTGTTGCTAAACTAGTTTTTCTTAAGGTTTGTAAAACTGCTAGTGAAAGGCTGTGAATATTGCCATATTATATATTTTTACAAGTAAATTCAGAGCTAACTTGAAGGGAAGATAGGGACTAGCTTTTGAGAGTCATTTGCTGTGCATAATGTCTCTTCCCTTCCCCCCCGCCCCCCTGCAGCCGTGCCAAGCAATGGGAGTTAAGCGCTCTCCGCAGAAAGGAAAGAGACCCAGGATAAGCAAAGCACTGCTTAAGAATAAGAATAAGGTTGGAGGCCTGTCACTTCCCGACTTCTGCTGGGGACAGCATATGCAGACCCTGGGTTGATCAGT
>NW_006408694.1:3410844-3413694 GCF_000296735.1 Chrysochloris asiatica | reverse complement strand
AGAGAGGGAAGAGAGGGAGAGCGACTGTGTGCTGAAGACTTGGGGTGGGGGGAGATAGTGTAGGGGGCAGGCTTGCAGGATATACCCTTTGGTTGGTTGATGATGCATGGAAGGGATTGTAACCATGGCAATGACATGATGTACGATAGAATGAATGTAAAACTAATGCTCTCCCACGTAAACTATCATATAATTCACAATAAAACACTTAAAAAAAAACTATGTGTAAGTGAAAGAAACAGGGAACACTAGTGGCATAGTGCTTAAGTGCTCAGCTAACCAACAGATCAGCTGTTCAAATCCACCAGCCACTCCTCAGGACAAAGATGTGATATTCTGTATCCATAAAGATTAGCCTTGGGAAGCCTTTGAGGCAATTCTATTCTGGCCTCCAGAGTTGCCATGACTCAGAATTGATTCAACAGCAAGGTTGTTTTTGTTTGTTTGTTTGGGTTCATGAAGGCTTATGAACATGTTACTGTTAGGTACATAATAAAATGAAGACTATACCTACCTGCAGCATGTCATCAACCATAGTTAGAATGTACTGAACTGTCTGCTCTTTGGAGATATGAGTCATCAGATTTATAAACGTTTTAGCGCACTAGAAAAAGATAAAATTAATGTTAATTCTTTTCCATCTGAAACATTTCTATAGAATTTCAGTGCAACATTATTTCCCTTCCATAAATTAGTAATATTCTACTAAAAGATTTCAATTATTGAAAATGTATACCTTTTACACTGTACCTTTTTTTCTTTTTTAAACTTTTTTTGTGAATTGAGTGAATGTTTACAAACAAGATCATCAGTTTTACATCCAACAGAAAATACACTTCGTTTCATCTCAGTGATTGCAATCCCCTCCATGGAACAACTATCCCTTTTCCTTCCTATGGTTCCTATTTCCACTCCACCCACCTTCCCATCTCTTCTCAACTTTGTCCTTAGGTACATTTTGTCCTTTTGATTTTGAATGATTGACTTTTCCATCATTCATAGTGAGCATACTTGACTCACGTTGTTGCTCCCCTATACACCTATCTCCGGCTTGGCTAAACGTTGGGCCACAAGTTTGACTTCCTTTCCAAACCTGAAGGGTGGTCGAGGTCCACAGTCTCAGGTGACTTCGGTCTCTTTTT
Source organism: Chrysochloris asiatica (assembly GCF_000296735.1). NCBI lineage: Eukaryota > Metazoa > Chordata > Mammalia > Afrosoricida > Chrysochloridae > Chrysochloris > Chrysochloris asiatica. The sequence continues at coordinate 3,412,552 of NW_006408694.1, read as the reverse complement.
GACAAGTAAGCTTGGTCTTTTTTTTGTTTTGTTTTAATAATTTTTAGTTTTGTTCCACATATTCTGCAGCCCTTTATGGGACCTTCTAATGTGATCCCTTTCAGAGCAGTTGGTAGTGATAGCTTGGCACCACCTCGTTCTTCTGAGGTCATGGGTTCACATGTTCCAATTAGTCCTTTGGACTAACTGATTCCCACCATCTTAAATTCTCATCTTTCTTTTGCACATGGCAAGATCAATAGTTGCACCTTAAACAGCACCTCGTGGTTTTTAATATCCCAGATACTACTCACCAAAGTAGGATTCAGAACATTGTCTTTGTTGGATTATGTTATGCCAATTAATTATAGTGTCCCCTGAGATATGGTCCTGAACCCCCAGCCCCAGAAATGCATTGCCTTAAAATGTGTGAGAATACCTAAGAAGTTTTCTCATTTTGCTCGGTATAAGCTCAACTATATTCACAGCTGTGTTAGCAGGAAGGGTAAAAACTAATGTACCAATATCCTCTTTCAAACTCATGTGTCTGTGGGATATTTATATATGTCACTCTTCCTCCCACTCAGCATGGGTCTGCCCACAGAAAACTGTTGTGAAAATTGTTGTTCAAAGGTTTTATATTTATCAATATTTACTCCTATTCCCTTTATTGTTGTTAGGTGCCATCAAGTCAGTACCGACTCATAGTGACCTTATGCACAACAAAATGAAGCAATGCCCAGTCCTACCCAACCTCACAATAGTTGCTACGCTTGAGCCTGTTTGCTGCTGGCACTGTGCCAATCCATCTTATTAGTGGTCTTCCTCTTTTTCTCCAATCCTCTACTTTACCAAACATGGTATCCTTCTCTAGGAACTGGTCCCTCCTGACAAAATTTCCAAAGTATGCGAGTCGAAGTCTGGCCATTCTGGCTTCCAAGGAGCATTCAAGCTGTACTTCTTCCAACACAGTGTTGCAGTCCAGGGTACTTTTAATATTCTCTTCCAATACCATAACTCAAATTCATCAATTCTTTTATGGTCTTCCTTATTCACTATCCATCTTTTGCATGCATATGACGTTATTCAATATACCATGGCTTGGGTCAGGCACACCTTAGTCCTCAAACTGACATCTTTACTCTTGAACACTTTAAAGAGGTCTTGCGCAGCAGAATTGAGCATTGCAATACATTGTTTGATTTCTTGGCTGCTGTTTCTATGAGTGTTGATGGTGGATGCAAGCAAAATGAAGTCTTTAACAACTTCAGTCTTTTCTCTATCTTAATGTTAATTATTGGTCCAGTGGTTTTTGTTTTCTTTACATTGAGGTGCAACCCATACCGAAGGCTGTGGTCTTATCACTAAGTATTTTGTGTCTTCACCTGTATTCATCATTCTTCTGTCAACTTCCCTCTTCTTGTATATTGCCCTTCCCATTCTTGTATATTGCCCTCACCTTCACAAAAGTAAACATGTGTCTACCCATCTAGCCAGTGAACTATTCTCCCTTCTCTCCCACCTCTGGTTCTCCCCTCCCACCCAAAGAATGTTCTGTTTTCCTCTCTCTTTCGAACTCTTAGATATGTGTGGGATATATATATATGTGCCACATATATATATATATATGCCACTCTTCCTCCCATGCCTATTCAGTCTATGTCTCAATCCATGTATCTATACACAGAACACTGTTGTTCCAAAGTTGTGTGTATATATATATATATAT
>NW_006408694.1:3380618-3410744 GCF_000296735.1 Chrysochloris asiatica | reverse complement strand
TAGTGGTTACAACTCAGGCTATGAACCACAAGGTCAGCAGTTCAAAACTACCAGCTTTTCTGCGAGAGAAAGATAATGCTTTCTGCTCCCGTAAAGATTTACAGCCTCAGAAACCCTGTACATAACCACCACCACCACCATTTACACCTATCCCCTTTAGTCTGTGCGTACCCTGTGTCTTCACCCATCTTCATCATTCTTCTGCCACCTTCCCTTTTCTTGTATATTACTCTTCCCCCTTCTTATACATTACCCTCCCTGTCACCCCAGTTAATATGTGTCTACTCTCTAATCACTGAATTAATTACTGTCCCCTCCCTCCCAACCCTGCTGTCTTTAATCTGGAAACCTTTTCTTAAGCTTTTATAATAATGGTCTCACACAGTATCTGTCCTTCTGTGATTGACTACTTTCACTCAACATAATGTCCTCCAGATTCATTCCAGATATGAGGTGTTTCACAGATTCATCATTATTCTTCAATGTTGCATAGTATTCCATTGTGTATGTACTACAATTTATCCACTCTTCCACTGTTGGATACTTAGACTGTGTCTATCTTTTTGCTATTGTGAATAGTGCTGTGATAATAAACATGTCTGTGAATATATCTACTTGTACCCTGGCTCATATTTCTTGTGGATATATACCAAGTAGAGGGATTTCTGGGTCATAAGGTATTTCTATTTCCAACTTTCTGAGGAATTGCCATACCATTCTCCAGAGTGGCTGAACCATTTTACTGTCCCACCAGCACCGTAGGAGAGTAGTCTCTCTTACATCCTCACTTGCATTTGCTGTCTTCTGTTTTTTTTTAACTTCACTGTTAATGTAGGTGTGAGATGGTATCTCATTGTTGTTTTAGTATGCATCTTTCTAAGACTAATCATGAACATTTCTTCATAAATTGGTTGGCTGCCTAGATGTCTTCCTTGGTGAAGTGTCTGCTTGTGTCCTGTGCCCATGTTTTAATTGGGTTGTTACATTTTATCCTCCACAAATACCGTGCTGGTGTGTGGGAGGGCCATATCTGGCTTGCATCCAAATTTTGATATCTAGTGATCATTTTCCAAATGCTTGTTATTTTTAAATTGAGTCATATCAATTCTTGATTACACATGATAAGATAAAGATTCAGTCACGTAGACCATTAAAAGTTATAAATGGTCTTGAATTGTTTTTCATTTTATCTTTTGTACCTACTGAGAAACAAAACTGTTTTGGGGATTGGAATCCAAAGGCTTTGTCTTATTTTCCTTCTACAAATTATCAACTATGCGACAATCACTCAGGAATTCAATAAAAACTAGAGCCAACAATATACTTCTTATCAATTATTTCTCAAGATTGTAGTAACCATCAGAGCTGTATAAAGGCACCTTTAGACAACCAGGGCCTTGTATCAGAAAATATACAGGATAGTGGAAATGCATCTTATTCAGGTCATATTCAATAGTCAGCATACAAATCAAATAGTGAATAATCAAAATTATCCTATGGTGGTGGTGCTTATGTGCCGTGGAGTCAGTACCGACTCATAGCGATCCTGTACAGGGTTTCCGAGGCTGTCAATCTTTACGGGAACAGAAAGCCTCAACTTTCTCCCGTGGAAAATCTGGTAGTTTTGAAGTGCTGACCTTATGGTTCTCAGCCCGATTTGTAACCACTATGCTACCAGAGCTCCTTTAGAATCCTTTAAATCATCCATAAACACATGGTTCTATGCATGAAACAATAGGTTTTGTGTCAGACTTTGAGAAACCTTCCAAACCCTATTGTGGTCAAGTGCCATCAAGTCAGTTCCGACTCATAGTGCCCCTATGTAGGCTTTCCACAGAGTAGCTAGTGGGTTTGAACCACCAACCTTGTGGTTAGTAGTTTAGGGCTTATCCTACAGTGCCACACCAGGACTCCTTTCCAAACCCTAAGGACATATAAATTGAATTATGTTTTATGAGATATTTACTTATTCAATAAATCACCAATGTAATGAACAGCATGCAATAAGGCCATGCTACTAAAAAGAAATGAAGACCGTATCAAAATCATACTCATTCTAGAGCTTACACCATCTCTATGAGCCAGAAGTCCATTTACCACACTGAATATTGGAATTTAAAGAATTAGTACCTATAACAGTTACATTGTTTTAAAAAACATGTTATTATTGTTGTTCAGTGTCAAGATAAATTATTCCATTTTTTAAAGTCAAAACATTAAAGTGGTAAACAGATGATTAGCAAAAAAATATCAAGTGCCTTTGGTATATCTGTCATGACTTTTCTTTGCAGACACACTGCCTGAGTGCTGCAAATGCTCAACAGGCTTGACTGATAATCAAAAGGCTGAACGAAGGGTCGAGTCCATTCAGTGGCAAATTGGAAGAAAGGCCTCGCAACCTACTTTCAAAAAATCCTCCACTGAAACCTCAATGGAGCAAAGTTCCACTCAGACACATACAGGGGCATCACAAGTCAGAGTCAACTCAATGGCAACCAGTTGCTAGCATTTCATTTACATGAAACCATAAACTTATTTATGGGCAACTACCCCGTAAAGTCCTGGTGTGGCACTGTGGGTTAATGCGCCAGACTGCAAAGCCATTTGAACTACAAAGTCGGCAGTTTAAGCTTACCAGCTGCTCCTCAGAAACCCTATACAGGGTCACTATTGGTCGGAACCGACTCAACGGCACTTCACAACAACAACAACCCCATAAAGGCAGACACTGCAGTAAAGAAAAACCTTTTGTAACTCCGTCAAGAATAAGTTTTGTTACATCTTGGTAGGACTCATAAAGGACCTGCTAAATGTACACTGATGAGATTCCTCCCACACACAAGTTCTCAAGATAGGAAAGCTCTTTCAAAGGCTGATGCCAAAGGTAGACATCACAAAGGAGGCAGTAATAGATGTGATTGCACAATTCAAACTTCAATATGGCAAAAAGTCCTCTAAATTTAAAATTTAGCAAGCAAGTTGAGGAAATAGAATATCCACAAAGCTGGTAAACATAACAGAAAGTTTTCTACAGAGGAGAAATATGTAAACAATTATTACTATGGATACTCAAGTGGCACAAAAAATATTTAAAAATGTACACTATTATATTAAAATACTATTTCTTACCTATCAAAATTACCAACATAAAAATGGAATGGTAAGACCCAGTTTCAGTGACAGAGTTGGGAAAAAGACAATTTCCTATGCTGCTGGCAAGCATTGTAAACTGGCATCATTTATAAAAACATTTTAGTTACTGTACATCAAAACCCTAATATATTTTCAAGTTGTTTGATAAATAACTACATTTATTCTTATTTTTGCATCTATCTTGCTGACAATAAGTTTTGCAATTTATTTGAGATCTTGAGGCTACAAAAGAAATATTCACTTTGCACAGGCAACTTTGGGAACTTAAAGGTACAAAATCAGTCATGATGCCTAACAGTATTACCAAATTTAAATACAAACATAAAATAAGTTAGAATCCAACAGACAGCCTCAAGGAAGAATCTTGAAAACAAGAGGTTAAGCCAAACGTTTTTTTTTGTTTTTTTTTTAAGCAACAGCTCTCAGTCCTCTAAGCTAAGAAATTTACAAGACAGCCAACCACTTGGACGAGATCCATATTCATGCCCATTCCATTTTGCATTGTCATTCCTCCCACTCTCTTTACTCCATACACATTTGAGGCCTGATTGTTATCTATCACTTAATAATCAAGACATTTCCAGTTTACATGGAGGAAGTTTCCCTTTGTTGTGCGTATTTACGCAACCAGACTGAAGTAAAGCTGCTCTGAAGTGAAACCAGGCTCTCTTAGTTAGTCTCTGGCTCTATCAAATGTGGCTGTTGTTAAGTGCCGCTGAGTTGATTCCATAACATGGCGACTCTGTATAAGGTTTCCCAAGAGCAGCTGGTGGGTTTGAACCACCAACCTTGTGGTTACCAGTCCAATGCTTATTCTACAGAGTCACACCATGGTCCAAAACCACATACTGTTGTTGTTGTTAAGTGCATAGCAGCACATTAGCATAAAAAGTTCATGTAATATACATAGAAAACATCTAGTGAGATACAGACTAAATTCTTACTATAGATTACCTTGAATCCAGGAAAATCTGATACAATAATTCTTAGTTTCTTCTTTCTGATGTTTCTTTTATCCTATCAAATTACACACTTCAAACACTGCTATTGAGGATACAAAGTGGAAAAAACTTTTCTTTAAAAAAAAAAAAAAGCAACTCTAAAAACCTCAGATACTTTGAAGTGATGATTTTCCATCTAGAAAGCTCTTCTAAGAAGTTATTCCATCACAAAAGGACAAATACTGTATGAGACCACTATTGCAAAAAGTCAAGAAAAGTTTTTCATACTAAAGGAAAGATTCTTTGATTGTCACCAAGGGTATGAGGGAAGGGAGAGTAATTCACTGGTTAGAGGGTCGTTGTTGTTAAGTGCTGTTGAATCAATTCCAACTCACAGTGATTCTGTACAGGGTTTCCTAGGAGCAGCTGGTGGGTCTGAACCACCGACCTTGTAGTTTGCAGTCCACTGCTTCTCCTACAGCACTACTCCATGACTCCAGTAAGAGGTTAGAGGGTAGACATGTGTTAACTTGGGTGATGGGAAAGGCAATACGTAATAACACTAGTAAAATACGCTCACTTGGAATAAAAAAATTTAATTTTTTTTTTAAATCAAAAAAGAAGCTATAAATAAAATGCTATAAGTGTATTGTTACTGCTGTTAAGTGCCACAAAGTCGGTTCTAACTCATAGTGACCCTGTATAGGGTTTCCAAGGAGCAGTTGATGGGTTTTGACTGCTGATCTTGTGGTTCTCAGTCCAGTGCTGATCCACAGTGCCATACCAGAAGTCCAGCTAAAAGTATAAACTTATTCAATATAACATGTTTTAAAAAATTAACAAAAAAAAACTGGAAACCACTTAAATGGCTTCCCATATGAGGATTTTGTTAAATTATAGTGCATCGCTATAATGTAACATTGCATAATCATTAAATTTGGTTTTCTGGAATTTTTAATGACAAGAAGCATTCATGATATAATATTTGTACAATCACCTGGCTGCCTTCAGCTTGAAGCATATCTTGCTTCTCCTCAGGACTTCTCTTCATTTCAAACCTCTGAATAAATTCACAATCTTCAGCAGAAATCATTTGCCCCCTAGAAAATAAGAATAAGTTGTTTTGATTCAATAGAAGTTCAGTAGTCACTCAGAGTAAGTGACAGAGGAGTATCTGTCTCCTAGTTAGTAAAACAAGCAAGATAATGTATGGGCCCTAGAGCAGAAAGACCTGAGTTCGAAACTAAGGTTTACCAATGACTGAATGTGTGACCGCTCAAGAACCTGTATTAATTCACCTGCAATTAAAGGGGTGAAAGCCACACTGACTTTAAGGGGTTTTGCTGAGGCTGCAATTAAATTATTAATAGCACTTGGCTCATAGGAAACACTCAATAAAAGGTTGTATCTTAACATTATTCAAAATCTCACCCTCATTTCCAATCAAGTCAAATAATGTATTTGTCCACCTAACTCATAAGACCAAAGCCATTTTTCCCCATTGAGTTGAGTGTGAGTGTGTGTGAGTGTGTGTGTGTGTGTGAGTGAGCTGAGCTGAGTGATGGCTTACATGGGCGAACATCAGCTTTACACCATCGTTTCATTGCAATGATTACAATCTCCTCCATGCATCATCGTTAAACAATATTTGCTTCCATTTCCTCTGGGGGTTTTTTTGTGGGGGTTTTTTTTGGAGTTGGGGGGGGGGAACGTACACAAAAACACTCAGGCATATATAATAACTTAAACAATCAAAGGGCACATTCTGCAAGCCTTGCCTCCTGGCTGCCAGCACTCAGTCCTTCTCTTTCCATGAGTCTAGAGTCCTCAGCTGCTTCCTCTCTCCATGTCCTCATCTCTGCCTCCATCTCTGGTATCTCTGCTTCTCTGGATAGGGTCTGGTATTACACTTGTACTCTTCTCCCTTGATGGTCCTAGGGTCCTCTGTTTCTGGACTGTAAGATTAACTACTCCCCCATTTTTGTTACAAGACCAAAGTCATTTTGTATGAACTTTTACAATCATCTTCTAAAAGATATCCTTTCCCTCCAGATTCAGAAAAAAGATGAGCCATATTCTCTTCTTAGAAAAACAGTCCCTCCATCTGAATCCCTCACCCTCCCCAGTTGTCCTATACTCCTGTTTGCCTCCCATCTCATCCAAGGCCCCTTTACTAGCTCTGTTCTCATCAAGTCTTCACAAGTCTCCACAAGGCTCACTCTCTACTTTTGTTCTCCAAACTCTTTCATCAGTGAGATTCAAATCAATACAGTCCTGTCTTTACTCTCTCTCAAACTATCTTCAGCCTTCTTCTTCCACTTAGATGGCTCCCCATTTTCACAAAATCTGTACCATCAAGACTCAACTTTTCACCTTCCTCTTTCAACACCAGTTTGACCTCCAAAAGCGTCTGTGGCTCTGAAACATTCCTATGGCCTAAATCCAGACCCTCTCTTATTAAAAGACATATTTGCAAAACCTCTGCTGGGCTCTGTAAGATGCTAGGCACTACCAGATTCACATCAACTCTTTCAGGCCTTCAGTGTATGGGAAATATACAGAGAAATCAAGCCTTCTGAGAAGTTCCTGCTAAACTGACAAGACACTAACCCCTAGAACCACTAATTTCCACTTCAGTAAAACGGCAATTAGACTACCCATCATACTCCACTGAGTGGTTATGCACATAAAAGAAAAAGCGCCTAATATATATATACACATTTAGTAAAGGCAAGTTTAAAATTAAAAATGTTTTATATCATGCTTTGTCATCCAAATAGCATTGATATTTTGTAAAATCAGTCATTTGAAGATCTAGACACTCCCCTTCCCCAGTTATCTTAAGGGACTAATGTTCAAAAAAAAACCAATTAGTGAAACACTGCATATGAGGCAAGTTTCCAAATGTGAATAAAGAAATGTTGCTCTTTTTCTGAACAGTCTTGGGGGAGGGGAGGTCCCGAGAAGAAAAGCTGAGCTAAGGATACAAATGCAAGTGATTTATTAAAGACGTGCTCCTAGCAGAGGTCATGGGTGGCAGTGAGGGATCAGGACAAGAGAGGGAAGAAACCAAGCCAAGATTTCAGGTGCAGTGCTACAGAGAACTGTCTTACCCGATGCTCAGGAGACCTTAGGAATATGCATATATAATACCTCCCGGGACAAGAGCACTGATCTTTCATGCTTCCCTACCGCTGCCACCCACAATCAATCCTCTTCCAAAGATACTAATTTATAGATACTCAAAATTCAAAAAAAAAAATTAAATCCATCCAGGTTTTATTTTATACTATCTGTTGTTGCTGGAAAGAGTTCTGGTAGTGTAGTGATTACATATCAGGCTGTGAACTGCAAGGTCAACAGTTCAAAACTACCAGCTGTTCCACAGGAGAAAGATGAGGCATTCTGCTCCTGTAAAAATTTACAGCCTCAGAAACCCTGTACAGGGATGCTATGAATCGGAACCAACTCCATGGCACACCACCACCACCACTGTTGTTGCTGGAGTCCTGGTGTGGTGCTGTAGGTTAAGGCGCCAGACTGCAAAGCCATATGAACTGCAAGGTTGGAAGTTCAAGCTCACCAGCTGCTCCTCGGAAACCCTATTCAGTGTCGCTATGGGTCGGAACTGACTCGACGGCACCAACTGTTGTTGTTAAGTGCTGTCAAATCAGTTCCAACTCACAGTGATCCTGTATAGCATTTCCAAGGAACGGCTGGTGGGTTTGAACCAATGACTTTGGGATTTAAAGAGACTGCGGTTCAGTGCTTTATCCTACAGCTCCATGCCAGGACTCCTATGTACTACTACTATATACTAAATTGTTTTGCTTCCAGACTTTGTAATCCACTGTTGTACTTTTTCATATCATTTCTACACTCCTTTAAGTACTATAACTTTGTATTACCATATGTTTCTTTTTTTAAAATACGATTTTCTTAACTCTCTCCATGCATTTATTTTTCAAAAGATTTCTTCATTACCAAGTCCCTGTCTTTCTAGATCTTTCAGTGTCAGGTGACAGTGTGACCACTTTTTGCCATGCTCTTCCCTATCTTCCCCGTGATTCGTCCCCTCCTCTCAGACCAGCCCCCTGTAGTCTCTTTCAATCCTGTGCCCTGGAGTCTATATGAGGCTCTGTTTCTCGTTCTACCACCTCTCCCCAAGAGCTCTATCTACTCCACGTCATAAACTACCCTCTATACTGGTACCCTGTAATTTTGCAGTGTTTTTGTTTGATTTTTTTCCTTTTAAATAACTATGCATTTTATTTGGTCAGTCATTCCTTCTCAAGTCTGACCTCCTTTCACCTGTTGTAAGAAAACCTAAATTGTTTCTTTCCTTTTTTTTGACTTAGAGTCTTCCTTTGACAGTTGCATAATTGAGCAGCTGGGGGACTTTGCTATAACAACCCAGAGCCTGTCAGGCACCAGCCCTGGCAATTTGTCTCCCTCCTCTCTGTTCCCTGCCTCTGGAGAAAGCAGGGCTATGTCCCCTAAGCCCTGTAATAACAGGGCCCCAGCTGCCCATTTGAGCCTCCTGCAATCACCCTCTGATCCACTACCAGGCAGCTTTCTTACACATATACCTGATCACATTTTTCCTTTTCTATCAGGCTGACTATGGACTTGGATGACGGGTCTACCTAGCACCTAACCAGAGGTTTTCAATGAAAATCTTTTAAATCAATTCACTAACTAAAAGTTATGTGAGCATGTATTTGTTACTTAATCTATTTGAACAGCTATCTATTCCTTTTTAAAATAAGGATCGAAAAACCCAGAGCACTGTATTGCTATGAAAACAAAGTCATGACTTACCAAATCAATGTCCAACATCTTTAACACCACTTAGAAGGCCTCTCATTATCCAGCCCTTGTTTTCCTTTTCCAAACACTCATCTCTACCACTACCCAGCTCAGTCATGATTTCATCAGCTGGCAGTAATTGTTGTTGTTGTTTTAAGTGCTGTTGAGTCAGTTCTGACTCCATAGTAACCTTACATAGTGTTTCTGAGGAATAAGTCTTTGTGGGAGCAGAAGGCTTCATCTTTCTACCACAGAGGGGCTGGTGGATTCAAACTGCCCACCTTGTTCGCAGTCCAGAGCTTACCCTATAGATCATCAATATTTGGCAATCAGTAGTATGCCAAGCACCTTTAAGAACAAAAGACACCGATGTAACTATTAGTGTCTCCATGTGTGGAAAAAAGAAAAATGATGAGAACTGAAGATGCTTGGAATCAATTAGTCCAACAGACTAACAGGCCATGTGAACATCAGTCTTCACAACTCTGAGACCAGAAGAACTAGATGGGGCCTGGCTACCACGGCCAACAACTCTGAAAAGGATCACATTAGAAGGTCGGGGATACTATGGAAGAAAATGTGGAACAAAATTTAGTATTATATGTTTTAAAACAAGAGTAGGCTTACTGGTCAGAAAGAGATTGGAAGAAGCAGAGACTATGACCATCAATCACCCTTTAGGTCTGGGAAGGAACTCCTCCCCTGGACCAATTTTCAGTAAAGCAGTAGATGAGTATATAGGCAGGACATCAACTCTAGTAAGGTATACTCACCACAGAGCGGCCAATCATTCAAAATCAAGGGGGCAACATTTGCCTAGGGACAGAGTTGAGAAGGGATGGGAAGGTGGGTGGAATGAAGATAGGAACCAGAGGGAGGAGACAGGATAACTGTTTGCATGGAGGGGATTGCAATCACTGAGATGAAACCAAGTATATAATTTGTTACATATAAAAGTGATGATCTTGCCTTTGCTCAATTCACAATAAAGCATTTAAAAATGAAAATGAAAAAAGCAGGAAGTGACACAGCCATGAATTCAGCCTCACTTGCTGAGCTCGTATTCCAGGGGCACAAACAGAAAATATACACGTACAAAGCTAAATTAAAATTTTTTATAAAGGTTTTATTGTGAATTATGTGACAGTTTACATGGGAGAACATTAGTTTTACATTCATTCTATCATATATCATTTCATTGCCATGGTTACAATCCCCTCCATGCAACAAAGATAACTAAATTTTCAAACACACATACATCATTATAATGTTGGGAATGGTAATGCTAGGAAAAAACTGAAGCCTAGCAAGGGGCTAGAAAGAGACAGGAACAATGGAAGAGAGGAAGTATTGTGGTTATGGTAAACACAGAATGCCTTTCTGAGGATACCTGCACAGAAACCTGAATGGAGTTGAGTTAGAGTCAAGTGACCTAAAGGGAGAACACGTCTAGAAAAATGTACAGCCAAACCCAAGGTCGCTTTAAGCTTGCTATGTGAGAAAGAGCAAGGAGGTGTTAGAAGGTTTGGAGAATGGTGAGATTATTTGACTTGCATTTTAAAATCATCCTGGCAGCGTTCTAAAGATGTGCTCCTATGGGGCAACACTGAAAGCCAATCTTCCTTTCATTATCAATCATGAGTTTTATAGATTATGAATCACCTTGATTGAACTGCCAACTCTGAGGTCCAAACCAATCTTGCAGTTCAGCACATTAACCCGCAGCACCACAATATATTACCTTAAATGTGTTCAAAATTAGTTTCTGCTGACAGAGGGTGGAAATATTTTTTTTCTTGCCAAATGACATACATATTTAAGAAGAGGAGATTTACTTATTTTAAGCAACTATAGGAGCAGTTCTATTCTAATTATAGTGCTATCCAGCATCAACAGTGTTATACTTTACTATACTTACTCAGCATGTAGATATTATTTGTTTGCAAATATTCTAATAAATTCAGTCTACCCTTAGGAAAAAAAAAAAAGAATCACCCTGAAAAGCATGGAATGACAAAATCAAATCCAAACTCCTTCCAATTACACCCAGGGCTTTCATGAGCACACACAGGCTGCTGGTCCAGTCTCAGCTCTGCCCCCTGCCCACCTCCAAAATAATCTTTACTCCTCCACACAGCATGCTGTCTTCTCCCCTTCTATGCTCACTTTGTCTGTTCACTTCATATAGCTAAATCCTACTCATCCTTTACAATTCAGTTCAGGGATCACCTTCCTCAAGAAAACTCCCAGGAGGTAGGATTAGCTGTCCTTTTTCTGTGCACCCAAGCATCTCTCTATCATCACAGTTAACATACTCAGAGATCTGAATTGGACTTCCCTACTAGAGTACGAGTTCCTGAGGGAAAATGCCTCAGACTTGGCAGGTGCTCTATACACATTTGATGGCTGACTAAACCAACAGAAATAAGAGGGTCATTTCTCTACACTATATATTCCTCTTACAAGAAAACCACTAAACATAAAACTAAAGATTCCTCAATTTACTTTTTAAAATATAAGTACAAATCTAAACTAAATTTATCTAATAACCTACTTTGTTATAAATATATCAAAATAAACAAATATTGATGCTATTAAAGTACTGGTGGGTTAGAACCACTGACCTTGACATTAATAGTCCAGTGCTTATCTGACAGCACTATCCAATGTCAAAATTTTATTAAAATGTGGTTTAAAATAAATGAAAGCTATAAAAGTACAAAGTGGCTGGCTTACAAACTTTCACGAATGTGCTTAGTTTCAGAATGAGGGGGCTATGGTAGAATCCCCACTGAATACTTTTCTTCTCCACCAACTGAATGTGGTGAAAGGGAATGGGGGATGATGCTGATAAGATTTTAGGATTCAATTGTAAGTAATTGTTAGCAAGATTAATTGTGTTTGTCACAACTATAATGGTAGATATGTAACTAAAGGAGGGGAGCAGTTCATCTTTCATTTCACAAACAGATGATCCTAGGACCATCAAGAAGGAAGAACACAATTGGAATGTGAGATCCTACCTAGAAAAACAGCAACAGCAGAGATGGTGCAGAGACAATGGCATGGAGAAATAGAGAAGCTTCTGATCTAGACCCATAAACTAAGTAAGGCTGTGCCCTTAGGACACTTAAATGAATAATGAATATATATATATATATATATATATATATATATTGTTTTTTGTATGTGTACATCAAATATTTTTGCTTTGTTCAGTTGAGAAATATAAGTTTTAAAAGGTATAAAAAGCCACAATGACGTGGTAGGATAACTGTTGTTACGGGGAGGGGATTGTAATTATTGCGATAAAACAAGGTGTGTAATTTGTTGAATGTAAAGCTGATGATCTTGTCTGTTAACCTTCACTCAATTCACAACAAAAAGTTTAAAAATACATAAATGAATGAATGAAAGCTTGCTTTACAAGTAAAGAAACACTTACAAATACTAAAACAACATACTAAATATTAACATACACTAGAAAGATGGGGAAGAACTAAAATTGAGAGCATATTAAACTGTACAAATAGGTGGCACAACAGTTAAGCGCTCAGCTGCTAAGTGACAGTTCATATCAATACATTTGCTCTTCAGGAGAAAGACCTGGGCATTTGCTCCCAGAAAGTTAACAGCGTAAAAAATCCCATGGGGAAGTTCTACTCTGTCATAATTCTACTCTGTCACACAGAGGTGCTATTGTATCAAGAATAGACTGAATGGCACCTAGCAACAATACTTAAAATACATATTTCACAACCTGTGGGAAATGTATCCCCATTTCACATCTACTTTATTAAAATTAAGAGAAGTTAAATGACTTGCCTAAGATCACCAAACTAGTAGAGAAAAGAACCAAAATTCAAACTCAAATCTCCCAGTGCAAAATATCTGCTTTTTCACTAGTTGTCCTGGTGTGGCACTCACCAGCCAAACCCTATACAAGGTCACTACAAGTCCAAACCAACTCAACGTCACTTAACAATAACATAAGCCATTCTACTACATCATCCATCACCATTCTGATCATGAGGGCTCACTGGATGATGTGGCAAGCTTTGCCCATAAGCCCATCCTCCTACTATAGCTCACAAACATTCCACCCACATTTCCCACTCATTAAAAAGTACAACATTCCAGACAGACAAGATCAAAAATACCATCGGCTACTCTGATCCCCCAATAGAGCACAAGCTGTTTCTACCACACTGTCTCCCCATGACAGCTAATTATCATGAGGAGGAAGCATTTTCTTCCATATTTATTAGTACTTTCCCAGTTTTTTTCTCATAAAAGCATGACCATGAAAAAACTCCAATGCAGAAGCACATGATTATCCATGATTCACAGCCAGTCAGTACTTACTGGAGGTAGGACTGCCAGTTCACTTTGTTTGCACGAACTTCTGCAGCCTTAGCAGCAATAATATTGGTTGGGACAGCAGCATCCACAGCACCCCGGATGTCCATTTTGGTCATCTAACTTTTATGTTATGATCTTCAATATTTTTATGCAGGTCTCCAATTTAGATGCAAAATAAAAAAAGAGATTACAGGTTTTATTACTTTTTTTGCAACTACTGTCATCGTTTTAAGAATAATTGTTATCATTATCACTTTTAAGAACTGCTGTTGTTGTGTGCCATCGATTTGGTGCCAGCTCACAGAGATCCTATACAGGGTATTCAAGAGTTGCTGGTGGGCAAATGCCAATAAAGCTGATATAAATGTCAGAGATATAATCAACTCAAAGATTATGTCTGAAGGTATTTCAAGTCTTGTCCAATTATGCACTGCTTCATAAAACTGGTTTCTATAGGGCTTACTGATTCAGGAAAGATGTGAAATTTTTAAAAAATTATTTGCTAATACTGCAATAATACTTTAAAGCGATCACTTAAGATGATATCAGAAATCATGCTAATCGCTTTATACAATTCAGATCAACTTTCCTCTTCTGACAAAAATAAGAACAGCTAAGGCCAAGCACTTTACACAACGTTTATTAAACATCATTATGAAGTGATATAAAAAAATACATACTATACTTCACAACAACAACAACAACAATACACCATTTCTAAAAGTATTGCATTACCTGTTCATACTAAAGTATCTAGAGTGGAAAAGTAATTTCTTAGACGAAAGGTTTCCTTTTATAACCAAACTTCATATTATTCTCAAAAGCAATTGGGGCGGAGGTACTTACAACAAATACCCATTACAATTTAAGTAGAGTCAGTAGTAGAAGTGCAGTCTAATGATCGGAATTTCGGAATCTACCATAATAGCTTTTCAGTGAATCTCACTCCCAAACGACATAAAAAACCTTACACCTGATATTATCACGGTGCAAAACATGGGCGCCAGTTCACAAAATATAAGCTAATAGTCATGGGCACACAACACACATAATTTTATTCCAAGGTCCCAATGACCTTAGTCAGTTTGGAACATTAGCTCTACATCTAAGGATTTGTTGCCTAAACAACAGTTCCGAGGACTGGCAGGCCCAGGTTCAAACAGGTTCCTTCCGGGGCAGGCTGAAACTCTGGAATAAAGCAGGCTTAGCCCATAGGGGAGCCAATGCTGTTTCTGGATGGCTCCCTAAGTCGCTGAAAAACTCTCCCCTCCAGCTGGCCATGGTCAGGGTCGTGACCCGATCTGGGGAAAGTATACTTTTCACCCGTCTCCTGCCGCCTGTCCTTCCATCTACATAGAAAGATCTGCAGTCTCATAAACCTAGCAGAGGCCTGAAGGTAAGAAATCTGAGAACTGGAGTTGGAGGAGAACCGGTAAAGGCGGATGCTCTAGCGGCTAGAGACCAGCACGCACCAAGGACGCTGAAGAAACCGCAGCGGTCAGCTCACCTGGGCCTGTACCGGAGACCCAACAGCCCGGATGCAGGCTTACGTCGCGAATCCTTAGGACCCTACAACGCACCCAAAGGAGGCAGCGGAGGGGCGGCGGCCTGAGGCGTTGCCACCACAACCCAGCTGAGTCGTCGAGTCAAAACCAAGTCGGCGTCTCTTGGCGGGTGAGAGGCCTGAGGGTCAGGAGACTTGAAAGCCGAAAGGTGAAGGGGATCGGACACCAAGGAGACGTTACCGGCGCGGAACAAGCAGAAGGAAGCTGGTCCGAACGGATACAGAATGACAGCACCGCTGATCACGTGACTGAGTCACTTGATCAGTATGGCAGCGGAAGCCCGGAGCGTCCAAAACAGTCCGAGGAAGATCGTTGTGCTCGGGAAAGAGGTGGGCGAAGGAACGTGCTGGAGACTGAGCTACCGCGGGACTGGTAGTGCAGAAGGAACGGTGGCCTAGGCTGTCACCGAAGCCGGCCAAGCACCCCTGCTGGAAGGCAGCGAGCGAAACTCAAACTCATTTTCTTAACTGTCAGTCCTTTGAAAAAGTTTGATTTCATGCTTTTAAACTGTTGTTGTTGTTGTTAGGTGCCATTGAGTCGGTAGCGACTCATAGCGACCTTAAGCACAGCAGAACGAAACACTGCCCGATCCTGGGCAACCTCCCTATCATTGCCACGCCTGAGCCCATTGATGCTGTCACTTTGCCAATCCATCTCTCTGGGGTCTTCCTCTTTTTCTCTGACCCTTCACCTTACCAAACATGATATCCTTCTCCAGCCACTGGTCCCTCCTGACAATATGTCCAAAGTATGAGAGTTGAAGTTTGGCCATCCTGGCCTCCAAGGAGCACTCTGCCTGCACTTCTTCCAACACAGATCTGTTGGTTCTTTTGGCAGCCCGTGGCACCTTCAATAGTCTCCAACACCATAACTCAAAAGCATCACTTCTTCTACAATCTTCCTTATTCACTGTCCAGCTTCTGCATGCATATAAGGTTATTGAAAATACCAAGCATTAGTTTGATTTAACAGTTCATTCTTTTGAATATGAAACTAACGCTAAGAAATTGATCCTCAGGATCACAAAAGTTATCTTGACCTGGGATTGTATATTTAACATATGTCCCATGCAATATTTGGGGTATATTTCATTGTTTATCTGAAATTCAAATGTAAGTGGAAGGCCTGTTCTGATCTGGCAAAGACCTCAGCTATCCTCTTTCTCTTAAGCTAATAATGAATAATTCTACACAACTGTTGTTTTTGTTAAGTGCTGTCTACTCATAGTGACCCTGTGTAGGGTTTCTGAGAAGTGGCTGGTGAGTTTGAACCGTCTACATTACAGTTCAAATCGACCTTATGGTCGAGCGTGTTTTTATCCTACTGCCCCACACCAGGACTCCACACTACAGCTACTGGTTACATATGTCTAAGTAGCGCATTTTTGTTTAAAAGCCCTGGAAAGGTTTGATAAGTATAAACTGTCTTTGTTATCTAGTACTGCTATAACAAATATCACAAATTGATGGCTTTAACAAACAGGAATTTTTGATAGTTTAAAATTTACTCATAGTTAAAAGGACAAGGCTTTCTTTCACTGTGCCTCTGGGGGAGGGTCCTTTACTCCTTTCAACATCAGTGAACTTGTCATCCCTCGGGAGCTCCCTATCCATCTTCCCCTGGGTTTAGGAGATTCACAGCACTGGAACCCTAGGATCTAAAGGATGCTCTCAGCTCCCTTTCTTTCTTGGTGGTAGTAGTAGGTCCCTCTGCTAACTTGTTTAATCCCTTTTATGTCTCAAAAGGGAGTCCTGGTGTGGTACTGGAGGATAAGCACTGGACCTCAAGGTCAGTTTGACCTACAAGGTGGTGGTTCAAATCCATTAGCCGTTCCTTGGAAACCCTATACAGGGTTACTATGAGTTGAAACAGACTAGATGGCACTTAACAACATGTCTCAATAGATACAGACTGAAAAATCAACCTAACCTATAGATTGTGTTCTACCTCATTAACATAACTGCATCTAATCCTACCTCTTCAACATCACAGAGGTGAGGATTTACAACACAGCATAATTAACCATCCGTCAGATCACACATGGAGGATAATTAATAATACTGAGAATCATGGCCTAGCCATGAGGGCAGGAGGGGAGGGCACAATCCAATCCATAATAGTAGCCAATACAGTTCTATTGAAAATGTTAAACTTTGACAAAGTTTTAAAATCATCAAAACCAATATTATACATTGATGATTAATAAACACCTGAAGGGCAGCTAATTATTTATTATGGCCCTTCTAGTCATATTTTTTCCATTCTCTGATGTGTTGTGAATCCTAGACTCTATGCCTGTGAAGAACAACAAATCTCTCTTGGAAGAAGTACAACCAGAGTGCTTCATAGAAGTGAATATGGCAAGACTTTGTCCCTCATACTTTGGGCCTGTTATCAGGAGGGACCAGTCCCTATAACAGGACATCATATGTAAAGTGGAGGGTCAGCAAAAAAGAGGATGAGCCCCAATGAGATGGGTTGACACAGTAGCAGAAGCAATGAGTTCAAACAATTGTGGGGCCAGGGCACAACCCAGCAATATTTCATTCTTTGTGCATAGGGTAGCTATGATTCAGAACCAACTTTACTGCACCTAATAACAACATGCAGTAGTTGTCCTTTTGTGTCTTAACATATTTCATTTAGCAAAATCTTTTCAGGGCTTAAACATGTCATGGTATGTATCAGAACTTTCTTTTCTTTTTATAGTTGAATAATGGTTCATTACAGACCTACCTTATTTTATTATACTTCACTTTATTGTGCTTCACAGATATGACATGTTTCACAAATTGAAGGTTCGTGGCAGCCCTGCAGTAGGCAAGTCTACAGGCACCATTTTTCAACAGCATGTGCTCACTTAATGTCTCAATGTCACATTTTCATAACTGACAATATTTCCATTTTTTTCATATTGCTATTTTACATTTAATAGACTTGATATTATTGTGATTATACTATAACTGGGAAAGCAAAACATTTGTGCCATTTGCTTTCTTATAATATTTA
Source organism: Chrysochloris asiatica (assembly GCF_000296735.1). Lineage (NCBI taxonomy): Eukaryota > Metazoa > Chordata > Mammalia > Afrosoricida > Chrysochloridae > Chrysochloris > Chrysochloris asiatica. Next base: position 3,392,905 of record NW_006408694.1, on the reverse strand, counting down.
CTTGAATGCAATATTCTAGAACCAAACCCTCATTATCTCTGTGGTATGCCTGTTGCTGTTGTTATTCAGTGCTGTTGAGTTGGTTCCAACTCAAATCCACCCTGTGCACAACAGAAGGAAATACTGCCGGGTTGTGCATCACCCTCCTATTTGCTGTTTCTCTGAGTCCATTCATTATTGCTGCCTCTGTGTCACTCCACTTCTTTGGGGGTCTTCTCTTTTTCACTGACCCTCCACTTTACCAAGCATGATATCCTTCTCCAGGGATTGATCTCTCCTGACACATGTCCAAAATACAAGAGAGACCTAGGATTTGAACATCAAGTACTTTGCCGAGGAGGCTCTGACAAATCTGTCTCTAGCCTGAAGCTGTACAGGGAGTAATCGCCAGCCTCTGTTGTCCACCTTCTCTCAAGCCCCAGCTACGGAGAGAGTCAGTGTCTCTGGACACTGGTTCCTGCTGTTGTGTGGAGGATCCCTCCCCTTAGACTTTTCCACCACCCTCTCTCCTTTCATCTTCTCAGTGATTTTTTTTTTTGTATCAACTGTGTCCTTTTTATTTTATTCCTTCCCTGCTCCTTTTTTAGAGGCTAGAATTTTTTTTTTAATTGACGTTCACCAATTTGTTTTAAACAGATCATCCTTCAATTTTGACACTTGTTTTGAAATTAATGCTATATTCTAAATGCACAAATGAAAAGGAAATTTAACAATCAGAAAATAAATATTACAGCAAATTATTTTTTTTAGGTTGCTCTTTCATCGCTAACATATTATAATAAAAAATATTACTTTCTCTTCTTTGCTTTTTAAAATTCTTCAATGATTTCATCACAATTAAGCTATCAAGCAATATCTACTCCCAAATATAATAAGGATAATTAATCATTGTTGTTCACTGAGAGTTTTTGAGTCCCTATAAGGACAAAAAATAGCATTCTGTTGTTCAGTTTGTGATCATATAAATTAGGAATATGAGTCAAGCAATTTCAACACTGGGAAATATGCTCAGTATTTTATCTTCCATTATGGAATCATACATGCATACATGAATAAAATTTCGTTCCTGAATCTATAAACTTAGTATTCATGTAAGAATGAAATTGTGCCACTTCTCCACAAAGGTTTATATTGAAGTCATCAGGATAAGCCTGCACTGATTTCTAGGATGCCTTCATGCACTCGTAAGCAGGTATGTATCCACATTGTTTAAGAAGGAAAATCTGTTTGAAAGAACATCATATACTCTCTCCCTTCTTTTCATGCAAGATTCAAGTGTGTGAATGATGGTGTCGTATGTTGTTATACGTATTGGTCTTCAGCACTCAGTAATGCTTCTGGAGCATTTCCATCATTCACGTGCTTATTTCTAACCCTTCTGCTACTGTGAACTGCTTGCTAATCAGTATTTCACAGTGTTTGTTTTGTTGTTTTCAAGTTTTTCTCTTAAGTTATATAAATAACTGAATGACCGGTAAGTGTCTATGCTTGTCTTTAAACTTACTTTTTTGTCTTGGAGAGCTTGACTCTTCTGATGAAAATGCTGCAATATATTATTCCACATTGCTGTGGTTGCTGTTGTTAAGTGCCTTCAAGTCATTTCATATTCATAGTGACCCTGTGTAGGGTTTCTAAGGCTTTAAATCTTTGTAGGAGCAGAAAGCCTCATCTTTCTCCTACAGAGTTAGTGGGCTCAAACCACGAACCCTGTGGTTCACAGTCCTGTGCTTATCTTATGGAACCACTGCACTCCCATTATCCCATATTGTTGTTGTTGTGAAGTGCCGTCGAGTCGATTCCAACCCATAACGACCCTGTATAGGGTTTCCGAAGAGCAGCTGGTGAGCTTGAACCACCGACCTTGCAGTTCAAATGGCAACATAAATACATTCTGTACTCTTTGCATTTTATTGGCAATGTTTTCAGTCCTCTTATGATATCTTTTTCTGTATGTCTGATCTTCTGCTATATTTTCAAAGGCATCTAGAATTGGAGTGTATGATTTTATGACTGCACTTATTGCTAGAGTAGTCACTTCCCAACATATTTTAGGAAGACTTCTTTTTGTTTAAGCTTTTATTGTAAATTGAATTATAGTTTACATGGGAGAACATCGGTTTTGCACTCAACCTATTACATTTTGTTTCATTGCAATGATTACATTCCCCTCCATGCATCATCAGTTAACAGTACCTGCTTCTATTCCTTCTATTTGTGGGGATTCTCGGGGATTTTTTTTATATACACAAAAACACTCAGGAATATATCACCATTTAAATAACCCAAGAGCACATTCTGCAAGCTGGCCTCCTGGCTGCCAGGACACAGCCTTTCTCTTCCCATGAGTCTAGAGTCCTCAGCTGCTCTATCTCTGTATCTTCATCTCTGCCTCCCTCTATGGTGTTGCTGCTTCTCTAGTTATGGTCCCATGTTCCACTCATGCTCTTCTCCCTTGGTGGTCCTAGGGTCCTCTGTTCCTGGAATGTAAGAGTAACTACTCCCCACTTTTTGTCACACAACTCTACCTTTACAGCTGTGACAATCGCAATTAGTCATGATAACAATTACTCACTATTGAATCAAATGAATCTTATCACCATCTCCTTTCACCAGACCCATCTAGACAAAATGAAAAGTATTCAGTGGGGATTCTACCTTCCCCTGCACACTCTGAAGCTAAACTCCCTCTTGCAAACTTGCAAGCCAGTCACTCGTGCCTTTATACACCCCACCCCCCGCCATTTTAGGTAGCCAATGTCTAAGTTGCCCAGCCCTATCAACCCTGTGTGTTTCTTGATATGAAGACTCCTTTCCTCTTAGTTAGTATTTTGAGCTACTACATCCATAAGTATAAGTCAAGTTCATCAAATTGTAGCAATTTACACTTGCTTCCTTTATCAAATTTCTTTTTCTGGGTTGTTGTCTAAGTATATTTTGAGAACTGCACATCTATGTATTGTTGTTATTGTTGTCAGGTGCTGTCAAGTCATAGTGACCCTATCCGCAATAGACTGAAACACTGCCTGGTCTGGCACCATCCTCAGAGTTGTCGTTATGCTTCAGCCCATTACTGCTGCCACTGCACCAATGCATTGCATTGGGAGTCTTCCTCTTTCTCAATGACCATCCATATCCATGAGTCGTTGTTGTTGTTGTTGTTGTTATGTGCCGTGGAGTCGGTTCCAATTCATAGTGACCCTGTACAGGGTTTCCGAGACTGTAAATCTTTACGGGAGCAGAAAGCCTCATCTTTCTCCGTGAGTAGAGGGCAAAAAAATGGATCAAACTAAACAGGACATTAAGTAAACCCCTCAAATTACAATTTTGTGGGGAACCCAAATTCTTCATTTCTTCCTTGAAAAGATAGTCCACATTCAGCAATTGTTAAAACAATAGCAACAACACATTGCAAAATGGCTTTCCAGTACTGACATTCTTTATTTATTTGTGTTTGAGTTCATGAGTTAAGCCAAAACCATGTCTTTGGTTCAAATGGGATAACCTATACTGTCTGTGAATTGAACTGTTCTTAATGTTTAACAATCATATTCAAGTTGTACCAACCATTTAATCTAGCAAATTAATAAATAATTTAGGATTGAATTGCTTGCAAACAAACAATACACAGAGTTTATAGATGGAGAACACAGTAGCCACTCCCTCTTATAACCTGCACCATTAATTCTGCTCCCTAGAAACATATTCTGGCTACAGAACCTTGTTTGTTTATCATTCAGAAATTTTTGACATAACTTTTCAAATGGCTTACTGTGATGTGGACCCTCTTTTGATCCAATAATTTAACTCAATAAACTCACTGCCATTGAACCAATTCTGCCTCATAATGACCCTATATAGGGTTTCTGTGACTTTATATCTTTATGGAATCGGTCTCATCTTTCTCCCATGAGCAGCTGGTGGGTTTGAACCACTGACCTTGCAGTTAGCATCTCAATGCCTAACCCACAGTGCCACCAAGTCTTCTTCAAAGAGAACTAGGATGCTGTTAATTATTTTTTAAAAGAAAAAAGAATGAAAAGGAGGATGTGAATGGTAGATAAAGTAAAAAAGAGATCCATCACATTTACCCTTTTGACAGCCCAGCATTGAAACACACACCCCTCTTTTTTCATATATGCACTTTCAAAAGTGCTCCTACTTAGCATATTCTATTAAAATTGCATTCACTTCATTCCAAGAAAGACACGCAAGAAACTTTTCTTATGATTGCACTTAGTCAAGAGTTATTTAGTGATTTGCAATCCTCGTGTTCTCATCCATGTGTGAGTCTTTATAGCTGTAGTGATAAATCTACCAACAGCATTTCATCCCAACAATGGCGGAGAACAGGTTAGCTGTTGGAATCCATGGCACATAGTCAAGTCTGCCTCTAATATCAATAAAGACAGATCCTTGATCCACAAATCTGAACTTAGACTAACTCTGCAATTTTAGCGATCTCCCTGTCGATGTGCTCAGTAACTGCTTCTGAGATAAGTAGCTGAAAGAATTTCCCTTTCTGGATATGTACATCATTAGTATCCTTTGCCTACAGAAAGAATCCTGGTTGTGCTTTGCCTGTTTTAAAATTGTTCTGGTAGTTCACCCCATTTGCTCTCTGCTCAGATTCATTTGCTTGCTATCCATCTCTTAAGCTTGTAAATAAATTAGAGATTTATATAGATTGTTGTTGTTGTTGTTAAGTGCCGTTGAGTCGATTCTGACATATAACTACCCTATATAAGGTTTCCAAGGAGCAGCTGGTGAGCTTGAACCACTGACCTAGCAGTGTTAACAACTTAACAGTCTGACACAATAGCCTACAATGCCTCACCAGGAAGTCCATTAATATTCCCTATCATGAGATGTTTATACATTTTAGATATAAGCCTTTGAGCTCTGTAAATTCTACTGATCGTTTAAGAAATGTCCTCTTTGCTGGAGTAATGCAAGAAGAGTGTCCTAAAATGAAGGGCCAGAATATTAGGTTGGTCCACTTTCATTCTTCTGCATATGGAAATCCAGTTATTCCAGTACCATTTGTTAAAAAGACTTCTTTTCCCATTGAATAGACTTTTTACCCTTGTCAAAAATCAATTTGCCAAACATTTTGACCAAAGATTGCATAGCAGAATCTTGAAAAGGGGCAAAGTGCAGAATATAATTTTAAATTTTCAAAGAATCTAGACTCTAGGGAGCCATGGAAGCTCTCATTATTGCCCTGAGATCATCTTTAAACCTTAAACCAAAGACTTATTCCCTCAAGTATTTTTAAAACCAAACCATTTTTTAGTTTAACTAGTAAAGAATGCCTGCTTTGAGCACTGTGCTCTTTTAAGATCTATCTATATGGGGCCAACTTGACAACAGCAACTCAAAAGATTAGATAGGAAATGTCCAGGGCAATGAATTTATGTAACTGTGGTGTGAATAATTCAGAAAGAAGGGTGAGGATGGTTGCACAACTTAGTCCATGTCACTGAACTCTACATGTAGAAACTATTGCATTGGTGTGTTCTGCTGTCTGTATTCTAAACAACAAAAGTAAAAGAATTATTTTTTTAAAGGAACCCTGAAAGCGTAGTGGATTGTGTTGGGCAGCAGTTCAAATGCACCAGCCACTCCACAGGAGAAAAATGAGGCTTTCTGTCCCTGCAAAGATCTATAGCCTCAGAAATCCTACATATGATCGCTAAAAGTAGGAATCAATTTGATGGCATGCAGTAGCAACCTCAGTGTTTTAAAAAGCTATTGGCCGTAGATGTCTGGGTTTGTCTGTACTCTCAATCCTGTTCCGTTAGCCTATATATCGATCCTCATGCCAATACCACACTGTTTTGATTATTGTAGTTTTATTCTCGTCCAACTTTGTTCTTTTTACAGATTTTTTATTTTCTTTTGCTCTTCTGGGTACCTTGCAATCCCATAATAATGCTAGGAGCAACTTATCCATTTCTGTTAAAAGGAAGCTAGGATTTTGCTAGGAAATTCAAAAACTCTGTTCATCAATTTGGAAACCCCAGAAATTCTTGAAAGAGGAAAATTCTTCAGTTCACAGTCCCCAGTATCACAGTCCCACAGGGCTACTTTTAGGAGAAATGTATTATGATCCCTGATTTTTTACCCTAATATTCCTATGTTTAAGGAGCTCTGGTAGCATACTGGTTATGAATAGGACTGTTAACCTCAAGGTTGGCAGTTCGAAACTACCAGCTGTTCCATGGGAGAAAGATGAGGCTTTCTGCTCCCATAAAGATTTACTGCCTCAGAAACTCTGTCGGGGCCACTATGAGTCGGAACCAACTCTACAGTACTTAACAACAACAACATTCCTATATTTGTAAAGCACTTTATGAATATTGTTGTTGTGAAAAGCCGTCGAGTCAGTTCTGACCCATAGCTACCCTGTGTAGGGTTTCTGAGGAGCAGCTGGTGAGCTTGAACCACCAACCTTGCAGTTCAAATGGATTTGCAGTCTGGTGCATTAACTCGTAGTGCCATATCAACTATGGTATTAGAAGACAATTCTTAGATTCATCTTTAAGAGGCTGTTACCATATAATAAAATCATCTTAACTAATTTTACATAATGTAATTAAAAGCTGTAATAATACTTGGAATTAAATTATGAGTTTAAAATAAGCTTCTAGTTGCAAAATAACAGCTACCAACATGTTCTTTTAAGAAACCTAGAAAGATTAAGCGGACCATCTATCAAATGCAAAATCCAAAATTGTCAAGTACAATTATGTTATACACGTTATTAATATAGAATTCTTTATCCTTATATGCTAACCTTGTATCACTTAAGTCATTTACTATAACGAATTAGCAGCATGAATGCATTCTTGCCTTTAGGGGGCAGTCATACTATATCCAGACATTCAAAGTAAAGGACTATCCTTGCCACTGAAATTATCTGTGGATAGGCTACAGATCCACAAGCAGACAGATAATCCTTTTGCTTTGTCTACTACAAATTTCCAAGGATACTCCCAGTCAGTTGAGTGATGCCTTAGCATTAGCTAAATGAAGAGAAATGAAGTGGATTCTGCTCTAGTGTTTTGGGTTTTTTGTTTTGCTTTTTAATTAAAACATGCCCAGGCTTTTCCAAGACAACCAAGAGAACTTGCAGAAATACTGTTCTGGGCCATTCTTGTGGAAGCAACTTCTGCCCTTGTTTAGGATTAAGGGATATACTGCAAACATCTGCCAAGCCCCAGAACATGAAGAGGACTCCAAAGTTGTGCATGACTTCAAGGTAAGATGATCTCCACAATCCACGATCTTTTCTGGACAAGGAGGAGAGTTGATCCAGAAAGAACATAAAATCATGAACAAGCTGAAGTGCTGTTGCTCTGTTTTAACTTACTGAGGGTTTGCACACAAGGGAAAAACCATAAACATGGTGATGATTACCTAATATGTCTAGCTTCTCCAACTTCAATATTTTCCCTTTATCAAGACAAGCTCAATGCTTTTTTACATCAGGAGATAATGTTTTTAAAATCAGAAAACCTAACCATAGATTATGTGGCTATTAATATTAGACTTTGAATCCTTTTCTCTGACATATATATTTTATCCTATGTAGTAATGAGCCCAATTGCCCATTGCTACTGCCACTGTGCCAGTCCATCTCACTGGGGATCTCCCTCTTTTTCAACAATCCTCCACTTGAACAAACATGATATCCTTCTCCAGGAACTGATCCCTCCTGACAATATGTCTGAAGTATGATAGACGAAGTCTGACCACACAGGAGTCCAAGAAGCACTCTGGCTATACTTCTTCCAACATAGGTCTGTTTGTTATTTTGGCAGTTCGTGGTGCTTTAAATATTCTCCTCCAACACCATAACTCAAAAGCATCAATTCTTCTGTGGTCTTCCTTACTCAAGGTCCAACTTTCACAAGCATATGAAGTTATTGAAAATGCCATGGTTTGGCTCAGGCACACCTTAGTCCTCAAACTGACATTTTTGCTCTTCAACACTTTAAAGAAGTCTTGCGCAGCAAACTATGCCTAGTGCACTATGTCATTTGATTTCTTGACTGCTGTTTCCATGAGTGTTGACGGTTTATCAGAGCAAAATGAAGTCTTTGACAACTTCAATCTTTTCTCCATTTATATGATGTTGTTTATTGGTCCAGTGGTGAGGGTTTTTGTCTTCTTAATGTTGAGGTACAACCCATACCAAAAGCTGTGGTCTTTGATCCTCATCAGTAAATATTTTAAGTACTTTTCACTTTCATCAAGCAAGGTTATATCATCTGCATACCACAGGTTGTTTATGAGTCTTCCTCCAATCCTGATGTCATGTTTTTCTTCATATAATCCAGTTGCTCGAATTATTTGCTCAGCGTACAAATTGAGTAAGTATGGTGAAAGAATACAACACTGGCACACACCTTTCCTAATTTTAAACCATTTGGTGTTCCTTGTTCTGTTCGAACAACTTCCTCTTAGTCTATGTAGAGATTCCTCATGAGCACAATTAAGTGTTTAGGAATACTCATTTTTCACAATGTTGTCCATAGCTTGTCATGACCCACACAATCGAAAATCTTTACATAGTCAATAAAGCACAGGTAAACATCTTTCTAGTATTCTCTGCTTTCAGTCAAGATCCATCTGATGTTAGCAATGATGTCCCTCATTCCATATCTTCTTGTGAATCCAGCTTGAACCTCTGGAAATTCTCTATCAATGCATGGTTGCAGCCATTTTTGTTTTATCTTTAGCAAAATTTTACTTGTGTGTGATATTAATGATGCTGTCTGAATATTTCCACCTTCCATTTGGTCATCTCTCTCTGGAATGGGCACAAATATGAATCACTTCCAGTCAGTTGACCAGGTAGTTGTCTTCCAAATTTCTCGGCATAGATGAGTGAATGCCTAAGTGCTGCATCAGTTTGTTGAAAGGTTTCCATTTAAATTCCATGACTTCTAGGTGCCTTGTTCTTTGCCAGTGCCTTCAATGCACCTTGGACTTCTTCTTTCATGCTCTTGATTATATGCTGCCTCTTGAAATGGTTGAACATCAGCCATATCTTTTAGGGACAGTGACTCTGTGTATTCCTTCAATCTTCTTTTGATGTTCTCTGCATCATTCAATATTTTAACCATAAAATCCTTCACTATTGCAGTCAAAGCTTGAATCTTTTCTTCAGTAACCTCAGCTTATGAGAAATGCTGAGTGTGTTCCTCCCTTTTGAATTTCTAATTCCAGGTCTTTGCACATTTCATTATAATATTTGACTTTGTCTTCTCAAGCTGCCCTTTGAAATATTCGATTTAGCTCATTTCTTTCATTTGCCTTAGCATCTCTCTAATGCAATAAGCAATGGGCTCAAATGTAGCAATGATGTGAGGTTAGCGCAGGACTGGGCAATGTTTCATTCTGTTGTACATAGGGTTGCTATGAGTCGGTACCAACTTGACGGCACCTAAAAACAACAACATTGCAGTAATGAAGATTAATTTGTACAAAGACTGCTAGAGAACAAAGTCTATTGACTGATATAAGAACAAAGAACCCTAAGGAACCCATCCTACTGTTTTTTGATTGCCATTTGCTATTGGGAAGGTTGGCTGCTCAAACTTACCAGCCATTCCTCGGAAACCCTATATAGGGCCACTATGAGTCAAATCGAATCGATGGTGTTTGACAACAACGACAACAATTTGCTGATATATTTTTCCATCCTTTTATTTTTAGTCTATTTTTGTCTTTGTTTACCTGTGTCTCTTGTGAACAGTATATTGATGACTCATGTTTTCTTATACATTCTTCTACTCTGTCTCTTGACTGATGTGTTTAATCCATTTACATTCAGTGTAGTTATCAATAGATATGTGTTGATTGCTGTCATGTTGCTGCATGTTTTTTGTGATGGTGCTGGTTTCTTTGTTCCATATAAATGTTTGTGCTGAATTAATTCTATTTATAGATTTTTAAATCATTTTCTTCATTGCTGCTGTTTTACTGTTTACTACATCTTTATCATTTTCCTCTTCTTTATTTTGATGTGGTATACTAACTTTGGAGTCCCAGTGTGGCGCTGTTGGTTAATGTACTGAACTGTGAAGTGTGCTTGAACCAAAAGGCCGGTGTTTCAAGCTCACCAGCTGCTCCTCGGAAACCCTATACAAGATTGCTGTGGGTTGGAATCCGACTTGACTGCACTTAGTAACAATCTAACAAGTATACTCATTTCATTTGAAGCTATTCTACAATTTATTATTTTTTCCCACATTTATAACATCTTGACTTCCCATCCATTTGGAAGTTCTGTAACTACACTATTTGTTCCCTTTTTTTGCTTTGTAGTTATCCTCATTGGCAAATTGATATTTCTGGTTCCCTATTTTCAGTGATGTAGGTTTATTTTACTTTGGTTACTTCTATATCTGGTTCCATAGGATAAGCACTGTACTGCAAACCACAAAATCAGTGAGTCGAGACCATCAGCCACTCTGTGGGAAAAGGAAGAGGTTTTTTGCTCCTACAAAAAATTTAAAGTCTTGAACCCCTATACAAGGTGGCTATAATTCAAAATCAACTCAAATGCACTTAGCAACAACAAACGAATATCTTGGCTGGTTTGTACGTGATGTCGTCATGTGTGTTTATTGTAGGTTGTTGTCTAGCATTGTTGGTTCTCAGGGGAATTCCCTTTAATAGTTCTTGAAAGGTTGGTCTGTTTTTCACAAATCCCCTCATTTTCTATTTTTCTTGAAATGTTCTAATTTTTCTGTCACATCTGAGGGATAATTGTGCCAGGTACATAACTCATGGTTTAGAAACTTTTTCTTACAGAGTTCTTCATATGTGATTTCTTGGCCTTTTTGCTTGCATGGTTTCTGCCCAAAAACCAGACTTTTGTCTTATTGGCCCCTTTGTAGGTAACTTAATTTATTTGTCTTGAGTTTCTTTCAGTATTCTTTCTTTGTCTTTGCCTTTAGAAAGTTTGATTATGGTATGTCTTGGTGATTTCCTTTGGGAGTCTATCCTATTTGGGGTTTGTTGAGCTTCTTGAATGTCTACCTTCTTATCTTTCATCATTTCATTTCCAGGAAATCTTCAACAATATTCTCTGTGTTTTGTGGAGAAGACTCGGGGAGGTTTCTTCCTGTTCCAGAATTCTGATCACATATAATTTATTCCTTTGATGGTGTCCCACATAATTCTTGGGCTTTATTTTGTTTTGTGTTGTTTTGTTTTTCTGATTGTTCACCTAATAGCTGAGAATTGAGAGAATTGTATTCAATCTCATTAACTCTACCTTCCATTGATTTGATTCTGCTTCTTTGTGATTTCAGTGGCATTACCTATTTCTGAAATCTGAACATTAATCTTCTGGATTTCTATCTACTAAACCAGCCTTTAAGGAGCTCTGGTAGCCTAGTGGTTACGAATCGGGCTGCAAACTTCAAGGTCAGCAGTTTGAAACTACCAGCTATTCCGCAGGAGAAAGATGAAGCTTTCTGCTTCTGTAAAGATTTACAGCTTCAGAAACCCTGTACTTCAGAAACCCTGTACTTCATTTCCAAAGTGCTTGACCCTGCTTTCCTGTGGTTCAACATTATATGAATCAGAATGCACATAACCACCAACACCATATTTGTAGGGGTACTAATATTTTATTTTTTATATCAGCGTGTTCCTGTAGTGTTTTCATAAATTCTTTTAGTGTTTAGTCTGTTTCCCTCAATCTCTCAATCCATTGAAGGTACCTGGAAAAAAGGGTCATGTCTTACTTCCTTTGGCTTCACAAGGAAGAAGGAGAATCAAACTCAATATCAGTCCAAGGGTGATTCCTATGAGGTGGAGGCCAGATACACATCCTTCTTTGCCCTTTTTTGATGCCAACCATTCCTCCCACATCAGTCTCTGCTTCATATCTGGGTTAAATAATCCATTGGAATGGCCACACAGAACTCAAGACAACACTCACAATTATGGGGTTTACTAAGGAAGTGATCAGAAATAACTCAGGATTCAGCAGTTGCCCAGTCTCCTATCTGCCTTACTGCAGGCATGCCTCACTTTTGTCTTCAGCCTCTCCACCATGTGGCCCCTCCACCTAATTACAGACTGGCTACAGGCAAACATTGCAAAGTGCCTTTAGCCGGTTTGTAAATGCCCAAAGGGGGTATTCTACCAGCCAACCTCCTGCCCACAGGCCAGAAAGCCCACAGCTATTCTATCTCTCCATGCCACCACGTATGCCACCAACACTTCTGTATTTATGTCTCTTCTTTCTTGATGGTCCTGAGATT
>NW_006408694.1:3378874-3380518 GCF_000296735.1 Chrysochloris asiatica | reverse complement strand
ATTGTGAATTATGTGATAGTTTACATGGGAGAACATTAGCTTTGCATTCATCCTATCATATATTGTTTCATTGCCATGGTTACAGTCCCCTCCATGCATCATCAACCAACCAAAGGGAATACCCTGCAAGCCTGCCCTCCCCGCCCCCCCACCGGTCATCAGCACACAGCCCCTCTCCCTCTCTGGGTCTAAAGTCCCCTGCCACTTCATATCTCCATGTCTTCATCTCTGCCTCCATCTCTGGCATCACTGTTTCTCTGGGTAGGGTCCCGCGCTCCACTGTTGTCCCATGATGATCCCAGGGACCTCTGCTCCTCAACTGCAAAGTCAATCACTCCTTTCCTTTTGCTACAAAATGTCTGCCTTTTCATTTCCAACCCTTACAGTCAGTCCTGATAACAATTATTCACTATTGTGCCACATAAGTGCTATCCCCATCTCCTTTCATCAGCCCTGCCCAGACAGATTGGAGATTCTAACCTCCTCCACCCTCTCTGTGTCTTTTCGTTTCATTCTTGTTTGTTTCTTTCTTTCTTTGTTTAGATTTCTCCTCCTTCTTCTCTTTCTCTCCCCTTGTTTTTTATCCTTTCTATCTCCTTTCATTTCTTATTTTCTTCTGTTTTTCTTTACCCCTCTTCTTCTTTCTTTTTCTTATTTTTTATTGGTCTTGATTTTTCTTTCCTACTCTCTGGTCTCTTTCTCTTTTCTTCTTCCCTTTCCCTAATTATGTTTAGTGCTTTTCCCTCCTTTTTATTTTCTCTTCAGTAATTTTATTTCTTTTCCCTATTTTCTCTTTTTAGTTGTATTCTTTTATCTACTTACTGCCTGTTTCATATTTAAGCATTTTTTCTCTATTATTTTCTTGCTGTTGTTTTTGCTCTTCAGTGTTTGTGTGTGTGTTTTTCGTCTTTTGGCCTCATCTGATGGGGGACAGAAACAGTGTACATACAGCCCAGCCATACCCATACTCTGTGTGGCCCGCATACCAGGTAAAAGTCAGTATCAGATCCTATACCATATGATCAACAATAGACTGCAGCCAACACCAGCCAAACCCACCCCATACTGAGCTGCACAAAGGGTAAACAGAGAACTGTGCACACACTTCCATTCTCTAATCACACCCAACAGGAGGGAGTTGGTAAGTGCCTAAGAACACACCAACATATAATCATAAATTAAATACAAATACAGCAGATCCACAATGTCTCAGACACACAATTTCAGTTCACATGAAAAAAACTGACAGAGTAGCTCACACAAGTGGCCAATATGTACAGCCAAAAAATGTTTCTAATGAAGAAAAAGCATTGGTACTCCCTGAAAAAGAATTCAAAAGAATGATATTTGGTACCTTAAACAAAATGAGAGAAAGAGGGAAGAGGACAAGGACAACCCAGAAAAAACTTTGGAAGAATTCAGGAAAAACTGCAGGAACAAATGGACAAAGTAGATTAAAGATTGGAAACAATGCAAAGCCTGCTAATAGAAATCCAGAAGAATAATACTAAAATTTCAGTTGCTATCTCATTAAAAGGGCAAAGAAGTAGATCTAAATCAATGGAAGCCCAAATTAGCCCAAATCTCTCAATATTAGCATGCTAGAAAAACAATCTGGGTTGTATTCTTTCACCATACTTATTC
>NW_006408694.1:3376011-3377594 GCF_000296735.1 Chrysochloris asiatica | reverse complement strand
GACATAACATAATCAAATTCTCCAAAACCAAATACAAGGCAAGAACTCTGAGACCAGCTCAGGAAGAATGAAAATAAGAATAAACTCGGATTTTCTCAGCAAAAATCATGTAAGCAAGAAGGCAACGGTATGGCATATATAAAACTCTGAAGGAAAAAAAAATGTCAACCTAGAATGACATATCACGTAAAATTGTCCCTCAGGTACAATGGCAAAATTAGGATATTTCCATATAAACAGAAATTAAAGGAATTTATAAAATCTAGGCCAACCTAACAAGAAATATTAAAGGGAGTTCTTTAGACAGAGTCAACAACAGTAGACAATAACCTGAGATTCACAAAAATGACACCACCACCCAGAATTTAATCCAGATATTGAAGTATTTAAAGTAAAACAAATCTACAAGACTGAAAAAAGGGAACCAGAGATATCAATTTATAATGAAATCAACTAGAAAGCAAAAAGACAGAATATTATAGACACAGAATCTCGAAATGGTGAGGAAGTCAAATTGATTTCAAGATAAAACTGATTTTTACAAGGGTGGGGCTGATAAATTACAGGATAACCTCAAAGAAAAATTAATAGACCTTTACATTAAAATAAAAAAAGAAATATCAGAAACATTTAGTAAACATTAACACAACAAAAATGGAGACAATTAAAAGAAAACCCATAAACAAAATGAATTCAGTACAGAAAATTATGTGAAACAAAGAAACCGGCACCACCACCAAAAAACACTCTACAAAATGACAGCAATCAATTCGTACTTATTGATAATTACAATCAATGTAAATGGATTAAATGCACCAGTCAAGAGGCAGAAGTTGGCAGAATGGATAAGAAAACACGACCTTTCAATATTCTGTCTACAAGAGAGAGACACCCTTTACAAACAAAGACAAAAATAGACTAAGAGTCATAGGATGGAAAAAAATATATAACAAATTAACAGCAATAAGAAATGAGCAAGAGTGGCAATATTAATATCTGATAAAATAGACTTGGGCAAAAGCCAACATAAGAGACAAAAAGGACATTACATATTATGGCTAAAGGGTTCACAAAATGAGAGGCCATAACCATAGTAAATATCTATGATCCCAATGAAAGAGCCTCAAAATAAATAAATCTAAATAGAACTGAAGAAATAGGTAACTCCACAATAATAGTGTTGTTGTTAAGTGCTGTCGAGTCATTTATATATACATCAACTAATACTAGTGAAGGTGTACAGAGACTAGGATCCTCCTACACTTCTGGTGGGATTGTAAAGTGGTGCAACCACTGTAGAAAATGGTGTGGTGCTTCCTCACAAAGTTGGAAATAGAGATACCATATGACCCAGAAATCCTTCTGCTTGGTATGTATTCACAAGAAATAAGAACGATGACACTAGATATATGCACACCCAAGTTCATAACAATAGTATTCACAATAGCAAAAGGATGGAGAAATCAGTTGAAGAAAGGGTAAACAAACTTTGGTACATACACACAATGGAGTACTATAGAACACTGAAGAATAATGATGAAGCTGGGAAACATCTCATAACACAAATGAACCTAGAGGCCATT
>NW_006408694.1:3373055-3374517 GCF_000296735.1 Chrysochloris asiatica | reverse complement strand
TGTATGATGTTCTTGATGTCATCACTCAACTCTTCTGGTCTTCAGTCTTTAGTGTTTCATGTATCAAATCTGTTCTTCAGATGATCTCTAAATTCAGGTGGGATATATTCAAAGTCATATTTTGGCTCTTGTGGACTTGTTTACATTTTCTTCAGCTTCGGTCTGAATTTGCATATGATCAATTGAGTGCAACTAGTCAATCACAAGAGGAATAATATTGTATGAGACCACTATTGTAAAAAGTCAAGAAAAGGTTTTCTTACTAAAAGATACATCATGTAGTGGCCTCCATGCCCATCCCCTGGGTCACCCACTGGGGACCCCCCATCCCCGCCCCCGAGGCCTGCGGCCTTTGGGTGACTGGGGCGGGGGGGGGCATTCTCCCCCTTCCCGCAGAAATCGCCTGGAAATGGGATCTTGCGTGAAGCGCTGATGGTCCCACAGGGGAATCTCATGGACCCTGGCTCCTTGCCGCCCCCCACCCCCTCACCCTCCCACCCCCGATTCTGAAGATCTCTTCCAGGATCTAAGTCACTTCCAGGAGACTTGGATCTCGGAAGCTCTGGTCCCAGACAGTGATGGGCAGTTTGTTCCTGATTTCCATTCAGAAAACTTAGCTTTCCATAGTCCCACCACCAGGATCAAGAAGGAATCCCAGAGTCCCCGCACAGCCGCCACACCCCTACCACCATGGCAAGCAGTGCCTAATTTACTCCAGTGCCTATGATCCCTCCAGACAAATCGCTATCAAGTCCCCCAGCCCTGGTGGCCCTGGACAGTCACCCCTGCAGCCCTTTCCTCCCCTCACCCCCAGAACAGCAGAGTTTCTTAAGGTCCTTTGGTACTTCTCAGCCCCACCCTGCTGTTCCATCTTCCAGCAGCCCTCGGACATTTGCCACTCCTTCACATCCTCTCTGGGAGGGGGCCGGGAGCCCTTCCCAACCCTCTACCAACACCAGCTATCATAGCCCTGCATGCCCTACCCCCAGCAGAGCTTCAAACAGGAATACCACAACCCCCTGTATGAGCAGGCGTGTCAACCACCAGTGGGCCCGGGTGGGGTCAATGGGCACAGGTACCCAGGGGCTGGGGTGGTGATCAAACAGGAACAGATGGATTTTGCCTATGACACAGATGTCCCTGGGTATGCATCAGTGTACCTTCACACAGAGGGTTTCTCTGGGCCCTCCCCAGGTGATGAGGCCATAGGCTATGGCTATGAAAAACCTCTGCGACCGATGCGCTGTTACTACAAGAACAAACATATCGCTTCCCTAGAAAACATCAAGGCAAGTGGTCAGGTCCCCTCAACGCAAACCCCCTTCCAAGACTAAGACTCAATGGAAATGCACGCTCTGATTGGTGACCACACACATCACCGATTGGGGGAAGTGGGGTAAAAGCAGCAATGAAGTGGCAAGCTAAGCCCTACAATGTTCAGTGGACTTCTGTGGACCCAGTT
>NW_006408694.1:3369995-3371966 GCF_000296735.1 Chrysochloris asiatica | reverse complement strand
GAAGGAGACATCAAGCAGGAAGGGATTGGAACCTTCAGAGAGGGGCCGCCCTACCAGCGCCGGGGAGCCTTGCAGCTATGGCGGTTTCTGGCGGCCCTGTTGGACGACCCAACGAATGCCCACTTCATTGCCTGGACTGGCTGGGGAATGGAATTCAAACTAATTGAGTCTGAGGAGGTCGCCAGGCTCTGGTGCATCCAGAAGAACCGACCGGCCATGAATTATGAAAAAGCTGAGCTGCTCACTCCGATATTATTATTAAAAAGGCATCATGCAGAAGGTGGCCAGTGAACTGTATGTGTACAAGTTTGTATGCGAGCCTGAGACCCTCTTCTCTCTGGCCTTCCCGGACAATCAGCATCCAGCTCTCAAGGCCGAGTTTGACCAGCCAGTCAGTGAGGAGGACACAGTCCCCTTGTCCCACTTGGACAAGAGCCCCGCTTACCTCCCTGAGCTGACTGGCCCTGCCCAGCCCTTTGGCTACTCTTACTAGCCCCAGCGGCTGCTGCCCTGCCGCTAGTGGGTGCAGTCCTGTGTACGTAGAGATTAATTTGATGTTGAGGAAACCCTGACTCAGACCCACAGATGTTTCTGGGGCAGATCCCTACTGTCCCATGGTTGCCCTGGCCCACACTCTTGATCTGCTCACCAGTCATGGGAGGGCAAAGTGTGGATGACGACCATGTCTAAAAAAAGGACGTCTCAAAAGTTCCCCTGGGGGTTTCACCTCTGCCCTCAAGGAGTTCAGCTCAGCCTGGTCCAACTTAGAGACCCAACCCCATTCTCCTTCACCAGAAAGAACAAGAGCTTGTTCCTATTCTGAGATGTAGAGGCACCTGCCTCCTCAGTTTATCCTGGCCAGGGAATGATGCATTGAGCCCCCCGATTTTCCATCATGGGGAGACCCCGGGCCCTGCAATCCACCCCAAGCTGTGCCCTGCAGGGTCCCGGTTGTCAGTTCTTGGTACTGCGTCCCAGAGTCAGGGGAAGCTGGAGAAAGGAACTTGGGATGTTGGGGTGCTCCGAGGAGGGCCTCCAAGGAGCCTCAGCCTAGGCTCTTAGACTTCAGCCTGGAATTCTACCTCCACATCTGCCAGACCTTAGTAAAGGCCCCTACTTCTCCTTTCCAAAAGAAAAGAAAAGAAACATTATTTGATGGTGACAAAGGGTTGGAGGGAAGGGATAGTAATTCACTGGTTAGAGTGTGGTTGGTAAGTGCCGTTGAGTTGGTTCTGATTCATAGCAACCCTGGAAAGCAATTCTGAGGAGCAGCTGTTGATTTTGAGCCATCGACCTTGCGCTTCAGACCAACCTTGAGGTCCAGTGCTTATCCTACAGTTCCATACCAGGACTCCAGTTAAAGGGTAGATATGTGTTAACCTGGATGATGGGAAAGGTAATCTATAACACTAGTACAATATGCTCACTTGGAATGGTCCAACAAAATTGAAAGAGCAGCATTTCCCTAAGGATAAAGTTCAGAATGGTTGAGAAGAAAGATGGAATGGAAATAAGAATCACAGGGAAGAAGTAAAACGAAATGAAATTTATGGTTTGTTAAATGTAAAACTGGTGGTCTGTTCTGTAAACCAGTCAATTCACAATAAGAAGTTTTAAAACTAAAAAGAAATCAAACAATGGGTTGTCGTATACAAATCTTCTGCAAAAGACCTCTGTAAAGTGTTAAAAAAACAAGTACGTCACTTTGAGAACTAAGAAGCACCTTACCCAAGTCATGGTATTTTCAGCCACTTTATATGCGCGTGAAAGCTGAAGAGTGAAAAGGAAAACCAGAGAATTGATGTGTTCAAATGTGGCATTGTTGTTGTTGTCAGGTGCCATCGAGTCGGAACTGACTCATAGCAACCCCATGCACAGCAGAATGAAACAATGTCTGATCCTGGGCCAACCTCACTACCGCCGCCACACTTGACACCATCAATGATGTCACCTAGCTGATCCATCTCGTTG
>NW_006408694.1:3363096-3366220 GCF_000296735.1 Chrysochloris asiatica | reverse complement strand
TCCGATGGATCTTGGCTGAAAGCAGAGAATATCAGAAGGATGTTTACCTATGCTTTATTGACTATGCGAAGGCTTTCGATTGTGTGGATCATGACAAGCAAATGTGGCATTAGCAAAGAATATTAACTATACCATGGATTGCCAGAGAACAAACAAATCTATTTTGATGGAAGTACAAAGTACTCCTTAGAAGCAAAGATAACAAGAATTCATATCTCATACTTTGGACATGTTGCCAGAAAGAACCAGTCCTTAGAGAACCACGGTAGAGCATTCTGCCTGGCTCACCTGTTAGAACAGGGCTTTTCTCAAGATACATGAAATCACAAGGGTGAGAAAAACCAACTGCCTTTAGATTCCAGGAGCTCACAGGACTTGGGGACTCACTACATTTTCAAATTCTCCTGAAATCAGAGCTCAAGCCCATCCCTCTCCCTCCTTAGCAAATTGCTTGTCACACCCTGTCCAGAAGCCATAGAAATTCTAAGGAACCTTGAAGCCAGAGAGCTCTTCTTGCCTAATAATTGAAATAATGTTGACATCTGGTGGAAATTCAAGCATTGCATAATTTCAAAACAGTAATCTTGAGGCTTGGAGTCCTGGTGTGACACTGTGGGTTAATGTGCTGGATTGCAAAGTCAGTTTGAACCACAAGGTTGGCAGCTCAACCTCACCAGCCGTTCCTTGGAAACCCTATACAGGGTCACTATGGGTCAGAACCGATTCAACGGCACTTAACAACAACAATCTTGAGGCTCAGACTTCTGGTATGATGCAGTAGTATCAGCGTTAGAGTGTGAACCACAAGGTCAAACCCACCTGCTGCTCCTCGGAAACCTTATATATGGTCACTATGAGTCAGTACTGACATGACAGCACTTAACAGCAACAAACAATCTTGAGGCTTAGTTGTAGCTAACTGAATTCTGATAACTTGAAGACATCCTTTTACCAATGGCAACTGTCTAGTAATGTGCATCCTCTAGTGGCCCAGGTACAAACTGCCACTCTGTTCAATGGTGATGTGAAAAGCAAAGTGTGCAGTGACGAGAACTTGTCTGGGGATTCTGATCTAAGTTTTCTAAGTTTTATGGGTTTGTGTTTCATTTGAATTTGCTGGCAGTGTAAGTACTCTGCTGCTAGCAAGAAAGTCCGTGGTTCAAACCTACCAGCCATTCCAAAAAAAGAAAGATATGGGGCAGTCTACTTCTATAAAGACTACAACCTTGGAAACCTTATGGGGTAGTTCTACCAATAGATTTTGATGTGCTTCATTTGCTAACTCTGGGTGAAATCAATAATATGTCTCATACAATTTCATTATAAACAGAATGAAATAAATGAAATCAAATAAATTCTGGAGAAATGCTTGTAAACCATAAGGAGTCAACTTTAATCACTTACTTTGAATTTTTTTAATTACCTGCATTGAGGGTTCCTGACTGTCTTCAGCTGCCATGCTGGAAGCCCTGAGATGCCATCGATTCGGCTTGTAGCCAGTTGCTGTCGGAATCATTATTAACCTAGTTACTTCCACATGGTTTCTAACTCGCTTGTGGGACCTCAAACCTGTTTTGCATAGCATAAGGACCAGTACTGGTGTGGTGCTGTGGGTTAATGAGCTGGTCTGCAAAGCTCGGTGGTTTTAAATGCAAGGTTGGTGGTTCAAACTCACCAGCTGTTTGTTAGAAACCCTATACAAGGTATGGGTTGGAACCAACTCAGCAGCACTTAACAAGGACCAGTCAATATTGATGGGCTCATTGATTAATAGACAGATGTTCCCTAGTCCATACAGAGTGGCTTCTTAATTGACTGTTATTGTTAATGTTGATGATTAATAGATTATTGTTTTTAAGCTGCCATCTACTTGGCCTCAACTCTTGATGATCCCACGCAAAACAGGATCTGACAGTTGTGATCCCATAGAATTTTTTATTGGCTGATTTTCACAGGTAGATCACCACTCCATCTTAGTCTGGAAGCTCATCTGTTGAGCATTATAGCAACACACAAGCCTTCACTGACAAATGGGTGGTAGTTGTGCATGAGGAACATTGGTCAAGAATCTTATGTGGCTCTCCCACATGGATGGTTATTTCCCTACCTCATTCCCTTTGTGTAGGTAAGCCTTAGTCAATTATATTAAGTAACTCCTCGACCTCTTTAACCTAAGGGCTGTTAAAATCCCTACAGCCTAGATTTTTAATTAATTAATAATAATTGTGAATCCCAAAATGTATGACTTCAAGGCAGAATTACAGTGCCAACCTTCCAGCTTTCCAAAGAAAAATACTCCTTTGAGAATGCTAAGCAGTGTTCCAATTCAGTCAAGTACAACTCAAAGAAATCAATGACCACTAACAAGTTCTCCAGGCAGCCAGGCCAAAGGAGGGAGAATGCCTCAGAATGAGAGGGCTGGGTCTGGCAAGAGTGAAGCATACACAAAGTTTGGTTCATGAGGAGTTCAAGCAGCCTTCCTGAGTTCTGCAGAATGTCCACTCTGCACAGCGACATCACTGTTCTAGCCATCTTATGTGTGTGTGTACCATTGTTCATTTATCCATGTATCCATTAAGGGGCATTTAGGTTGTTTCTATTGTGAAGACAGCTTCAATCAACATTCATGTCATGACTCTTATTTCTCTAGGATGTATACCTAGCAGTGGGATTACAAAGAAGCTCTGGTAGTGTATTAGTTACAAGTCAGTCTGCTAACCTCAAGGTCAGCAGTTAGAAACTACCAGCTGTTCCGCAGGAAAAAGATGAGGCTTTCTGCTCCTGTAAATTTTACAGTCTCTGAAACACTATGCAGGGTCGCTATGAGTTGGAATCAACTCCCTGGCACGTAACCACCAACCACCAGTGGGATTACTAGATAATATGGCATTTCTGAGTTCTGATGTGGAGTTATAGGATAAACATTGGACTGCTAAGCAAAAGGTCAACTGTTCAAACCCACCAGCTGTTCTCAGAAACCCTATACAGAGTCGCTATGAGTTGGAACCAACTCAATTGTCACACAACACAGCATAGTGTTTCCATTTCTAATTTTTTTTTAATGTTTTATTGTGAGTTATGTGATAGTTTACATGGGAGAACATTAGTTTTACATTCATTCTTT
>NW_006408694.1:3360344-3362351 GCF_000296735.1 Chrysochloris asiatica | reverse complement strand
TTCTTCTGGTTGACCTCTGATCATCCAGTCATTGAAGCCAGGTCAAGTGGGTATTATCTGCAAGTGTGGGTGTTCTTGTGCATATGCCCTCTCTTTTTATCAGCTGAACGCTCCACTCTCCACATTGTAGGACTTTCTGATTTATTTTTTTTTTGAGGAGGTGTCATACTGTTTTCCACAATGGTTATACCATTTTATAGTCCCACCAGAAATTTATGAGCGTTCCAGTCTCTCTACAACCTTGTAAACAATTGTAGTTTTCTGGGGGTTTTGTGCTTTGCTTATACCGGAGTGAGATAGCTCATTGTCCTTTTGATATGTGTCTCTCTAACGGCTAGTGGCTGTGAGTATCTCTTCAAGTGTTTATTATGCCTTCTGTTTCTGAATAAATATACTAAAATAAAAGTTTCCAACATTGCTATTATTTGACCCCTAATGTTCTTCCTTGGCTCAAGTGCTCGCCTAAAGTGCCTGGTGACATGAAGGAGGAGGTTGGTAAGAGCACAGAGCACAAGAGAAAGCCACAGATGATGAAGGATGGACTCTAAAGCATAGGCAAGAGATGGAGACCTCATCACTAGTTTGCATTGACTTTTGATTGGTCTCTTCCTCCTAGGTTTTGGTTTTCTCTTCCATACAGTAAAGGATACAGTGAATATTGTCTCTAAGCTTCTTTAGTTCTTTTAAAATATATATATTTGTTGTTTTTGGTGAAACACAATTTAGGGTCCTTTTTGACAATTTGTACATAAATTGTCCATACATTTGTCACAATGTGTCAATATTCTCTTTAAGCTAATTCTGGTCATTTCATTTCTAGTATTCTAGTTTCCCTGCTCCTTTATCTTTCCTTCTTTGCTTTAGAGTATTTGTTGAACTTTTGCTCTCGTGTAGATGGTTTTAATGGAACATAGTTGTTATTGTTGTGAAGTGCTGTCGCATGGGTTCTGACCCATAGTGACCCTGTATAGGGTTTCTGAGGAGCAGCTGGTGAGCTTGAACCGCCGACCTTGCAGTTCAAAGGGTTTTGCAGTCTGGTGCATTAACCCATATTGCCACACCAGGACTCCAATGGCACATAGTACTCACAGGTCATTATTTTGTATGCCAATTTGTTATTTTGCTAAACAGTGACTTCAGAGGATAGTTAGCTTATGGTATAATTAATATCTCAGGACACTAGTCTCTGAGGGCATTCTCCAGTCTCAAATGGTGCAGTAAGTCTGGATTTTTTAGGAATTTGAGTTCTGTGCCACATATTTCTCCTAGTTTATCAGCGTCCATCATTGCAGCCCTGATTAGAATAATAGCAGTAGCCAAGCACCATCTGATAGATGAGGCTCTGGCTTGAGCAGGCTATTTATTAGCAAAGTAGACTTGTTTCTTCTCTGAGACTGGTCTCTAAGGATCTTCCTACACCTACTTCTGGATTTAGCCTGACTCCCATTCTTTGACACATCATCATTCTCAATGAACCTCTTTTGGGCCGTGTGTACAGGCACGCACAGTATACATCACAAAGCCTTGACCTTACTTTGAGGTTGGGAAGAATCCCTAAAGAACTCCAGAGCTGGCCTTCCTCCCCAAGTACTCACTTACCAGCATCCCCAAGTGGCTTCCCCAGGCCTTTTAATTGAATTACAGCAGCATCAGGAACCATTTCATCCTCCAAGTATCCACAGTGCTATTGTCAGCTCTTACTCCCCATGCTGCAGTTAGAGTGATCTTTCTAAAAGGCAGAAACAATTATTTTCCTTCTGTGCTTCTAATCCTTCAGTGGCTCCACATTTCCCTACTGGATGACATTCAAGTGACTTAATATGGCATCTAAGACCTTCCATGATTTATTGATTTGTTCTGCTTATCTCTTATTTTTTCTTTTCTTGTAATCATACCTCCAATCATATCAATGTTCTTTCATTTCGTAAAATATCATCACTCTTTCTCATCTCTCAAACTTTGTATAAACTGTTTCCTCTGCCTGAATTAGCCAGGGTTTTTGTGGGG
>NW_006408694.1:3342824-3359655 GCF_000296735.1 Chrysochloris asiatica | reverse complement strand
CTGTTGTAGTTTGTTGCCTCTGAATTGTCTCCAACCCATAGTGACCTGATAAACAACAGAATACAATGTTACCTGGTCCTACACCAACCACAATTGCTGCTATGCTCATGGCCAAAGCTTCAGCCACTGTGTGTTTTGAGTGACTTCCAACCTATGGGGGTTTAATCTTCCAATACTATATTGGACAATATTCTATTTTGATCCATAGCACTTTCATTAACTAGTTTTTACAAGTAGATTCACAGTGCTTTCTTTCTACTCTTAGTTTGGAAGTTTCACTGAAACATGTCTACCATAAGTAGCACTGTTAGTATTTGAAATCTTAATGGCATAGATTCCAGAATCATAGCAACACCCAAGTCACCATGATATAAGAAATTGACAGATGGGTGGTGGCCAATGGGGTTAGCAGTATGGTGTGTTTTCTTTTGTTTTAACATTGACCATTCTATGTGGTGGTTTTTAACCACTGGCCATTTGGTTAGCAGTCCAATGTCTAACTCACAGTGCCACCAGAAATCCTTTTGAAGACCTTTGTTGTTGTTAAGTGCCAACAAGTAGGTTCTGACTCATAGAGACCCTGTATACGGCTTCCAAGGAGTAGCTGGTGAGTTTGAACTGCCAACCGTGTGGTTCAAATCAACCTTTCAGTCCAGAGCTTATCTTACAGCACCACACCAGGGCTCCTTTGGAGACCCTTAGGATGATTAAATGACACAATATAAATTGTTGATTTATGTTACATCTTCCTAAGAGAAGCTGTATAAAAACCCACTGCCTTTGAGTAAGTTTCAACTCCTAGCAACTTTATAAGCCAGAATAGGACTGTCCCATTAGGTTTCTGAAGACTTAATCTTCACAGAAGTAGACTGCCATATCTTTCTCCTTTGGAATGATTGATGGGTCCCAACTGCCAAGTTATAACCCAACAGTTAGCAGCCAAGGATTTAACCACTGCACCATTAGGACTCCTTGAGAAGCTGCATATGAAGTAAAAAAAAAAAAAAAAGTACACAATTGACTATGCTAAGTGCCATCAAGTTGGCTCTGACTCATAGCATCCCTGTATAGGGCTTCCAAGGAGCAGCTGGTAAGTGTAAACGGCTGATCTTGTAGTTCAAAGTCCAGTACTGACCCTACAGTGCCACATTATAGTAGTGCTGATGGTGGTTATGTGTTGTGGAGTTGCTTCTGACTCGTAGTGACCCTCCATAGGGTTTCTGAGGCTGTAAATCTTTACGGGAGAAGAACATCTCATCTTTCTCCCATGGAACAGCTGGTAGTTTCGAACTGCTGACCTTGAGGTTAGCAGCCTGACTTATAACCACTATACTACCAGACTATTTATGACTGTCAGACATTTTGACAAGCTAAGATTATAAGTTTTCTTTCCAAAGAAATGATTAAATAGAAACAAGAAATTTTAACTATATTGTGTTAACATTTTAAAATAATAATATTCTGACCTACATGGATTTCAACTTATGAAAAGTATCTGACATCATGTGAGGCAGGTTTTCATAATATCTTCATTTTGTTGTGTTTTCCTGACTTAAGTTTTGGGGCATAAGATCTAAAGCCCTGTTTCTGCCTAAAATCTGATTCCCTAGCTTTAGGTAAATCAGACAATTATAGAGGCCATATTATTCTACTAGAACCTCTGAAAACAAACCAATTTACTGAGGAAAGTGGGAAATTAGCAGACAAGTGATTAGCTGGTCAAATACCTATAGAGATAAAGTTAGTAATTCAACCTGCACTGTAGATTTGAGAAATATGACCAGTTGTGGAATTCCTAGCAACCCTGTATAGGGTTCCCAAGGAGCGGTTGATGAGTTTGAACTGCCAACCTTGTGATTCAAACTGACCTTGAGGTTGAATGCTTATCCTACAGTGCCACACCAGGACTCAATATTCTGTAGGGTAGCTTATTGATTTATTGCAAACTATATCTATATATTAAATTGTAAACTTTCAAGATAAGAAAAAAAGGAGCCAAATTCCAGCAAGGTAGCAGACTAGGCAGACACACTACATGGAATCTCTATGACAAAGATACAAAAGACCAAGTAAAACAGATACAGATGAATATTCTGGCATCCTGAACTTCAGAAGAAAGGTCAGAGAGGTGGATGGAGTGCTTGCTGGGAGAAGAGACTGAGCAGAGATGGTGAGAGGGAGACTGATTGGTGAAGTTTCTGGTCAGACTAGGCTCGGCCAGCTTGTGAACAGCTTTGGCAGCGGAGGGAAGCATGGCAGAACATATTCGCAAGAGCAACAGGAAAAGTGTGGTTTTTTTCTTTTTCAACACTCTTCCCTGGTGGCCAAAGATGTGGCCTACTCCCACCCTCATCCACCCATTGCACAAACCCTGCTCTTTGGGAGTTCAGAGCCACATGGTTGGAAGTCACACCAGTGTGAGATGGTGGCTGGCTGTGCCGCTTTGGTGTGCCACTTTGGTGATTGGAATCAAGTGGACTCAGCAACAAGATCTACAGAACCCACAGAACTACCAGATCACCCTGCCCCCAGCTTCCCTGTGGTCCTAAAAGACACCAAAACTAGCTCTATCAGGGGCCTGCATGAACTACTTCAGTACTGAGTGCCCTGAACATAGATAACACTGAGGCAAATAGCAACTTCATCTAGGGCTAGGAACTGTGCTGTCACATCCCTTCCACAACCACCTCGTAAGCTCCTTGAATTGCAGGAGCACCCCCCTCCACCCCCGCCCCGAGATTTCTCCCCTCTGGGTCCAGTAACTGTACTGTTTCTTTTTACAAATACAACAACCCCACAATGCCCCGGAGACAAAAGACAAGTTTAACTCACACAAAAAACAAAGGACAATGGCTCAAACAAATGACCAAGATGCAGAGACTGAGAACATCTTTGAGGGGAAAAAAAGGTTATGGAGCTAACTGAAATAGAATTCAAAAGAATGAATTAAAAAGTTTAGAAAATGCTACAAGAACAGACAAAATAAATGAAAATTTTGAAACAATACAAAACCTGTGATGAGAAATCCATGAGATTAATATTAAGTTTTCAGACCACCACTCATCTGTCAGTTTGTTGTACATTGGTGGTTTGTGGTTTGCTGGGCTTCTGGAAGCTATGCCATGGGTATTTTGAAAGTCAGAAGGGTCACTCATGGTGGACACATTTCAGATGAGCTTCCAAACAAAGACTAGAAAGAAGGAGAGATGGTCTACTTCCTAATATTTAGTCTCTGAAAACCTTATGAATAGCAGTGAAATATTGTCAGCACCAGATTATTAAATATTAAACATGATGAAGAACACTAGAATAATGTCAGATATAGAGAATAATACCAGAAGATGAGCCTCTCATACTGGAAGTCACTCAAATATGACCATAACGATGCGAATGGACTAAAGCCCTCTGGACCTTCATTTGCTGGTGGGGTACAGCTCAAAATGAAGAGAAACAGCTGTAAACATCCGTTAATAATCGTAACATGGAATGCACAAAGTATGAATCTAGGAAAATTAGAAATGTCAAAAATGAAATGGACCACATAAACATCAATATCCTAGGCATTAGTCAGCTGAAATTGACTGGTACTGACCATTTTGAATCTGAAAATCACGTGGTTTACTATGCCAGGAATGACAAAGTGAAGAGGAATGGCACCACATTCATCATCAAAAAGAACATATAAAGATCTGTCATGAAGTACAACCACTTGTCTGTGGTGGGAAAATAGCCATACAACCAAAAGCAAGATCAGTTAACACCACTATTATTCAAATTTATGCACCAACCACTAAAGCCAGTGATGATGAAATTGAAGAATTCTACCAACTTCTTCAATCTGAAATCAATCAAACATGCAATCAAAATGTACTGATAATTACTGGTGATAGGAATGCAAAAGTTGGAAACAAAGGGAAGGATCAGTAGTTGGAAAAGATGACCTTGGTGATAGAAATGGTGCTGGAGATAGTATAATAGAATTTTCAAGATCAATGATTTGTTCATTGTAAATACCTTTTTAAAAAACATAAAAGACAACTTTACACATAGACCTCATCAGAGGGAATACACAGAAATCAAATTGACTATATCTGTGGAAAGACATGGTGGGAAGTTTTCCTATCATCAGCTAAAACAAGGCCGGGGGACTGTGGACAAGATCATCGATTCCCCATATGCAAATTCAGGCTGAAGCTAAGGAAAACTAAAACAAGTCCACGAGAGTCAAAATATGACTTTGAATATATCCCATCTGAATTTAGAGATCATCTGAAGAACAGATATGAAACATTAGACGCTAAGACCGAAGACTAGAAGAGGTTTTGGATGACATCAAGAACATCATACAGGGAGGAAGCAAAAGGTCATTAAGAAGACAAGAAAGAAGGAAAAGACCAAAATGGATGACAGAAGAGACTCTGAAACTTGCACTCCAGCGTAGAGACGCTAAAGCAAATGGAAGAAGTGAGGCAGTATAAGAGCTGAACAGAAAATTTCAAAGGTCAGCTCAAGAAGACGCAGTAAAATATTATAATGAAATGTGCAAAGACTTGGAGTTAGAAAACCAAAAGGGAAGAATACACTCAGTGTTTCTCAAGCTCAGGGAACTAAAGAAAAAATTCAAGCCTCGACTTGTGGTATTGAAGCACCACACACACACACACACACACAAACACACACATAGAAAAAGGACAGCGATTAGTTAATTTTTACTAATTGACTGTAAATGGAATACTACACTGAATGTAATTTGATTAAATGTACTGTCAAGAGACATAGGGAGCAGAATGGATAGGAAAACAGGATCCCTCAATATGCTGTCTGTAAGAGACATACCAAAAACATGGAGACAGCCTAAATGCCCATCAGGAAGAATGGTTAAACAAATTTTGGTACATACACACAATGGAATACTACAAAATGCTGAAGAATAATGATGAATCTGTGAAATATCTTACAACATGGTTGAACCTAAAGGACACTGTTGTTAAGTGCTGCTGAGTTGGTTCTGATTCATAACAACCCTGTATAGGTATAGGGTTTCTGAGGAGCAGCTGGTGAGTTTGAACTGTCGACCTTTCAATTCAAACCAACCTTGTGGTCCAGTTATACTGAGTGATATTAGTCAATCACAGAAGGACAAATATTATATGAGTCCAAAGTTGTAAAAGGCTAAAAAGAATTAAAAAAAAAAAAAAAAAAAGGTTTTCTTGATAAAGGAAACAATCTATGATGATTATGGTAGTAAGAGGGATTATTCATGGACTAGAGGGTAGACAAATGTTAGCATGAATGGAAGGACAGGCAATATACAAGATGGAGGTGAGCAGAGGAAAGGTGAAGATAGTTGGAGACACAGGGAGGAATGTAATAGTTAAGTGAAAAGAGGGAAATACTATTAACTGTTGGTACATGGAGGGGGTTGCAACCATGTAAAAATAATGAGCTGCTCTGTAAATCTCTATGCAGTTTACAATAAAAAAAGTTGTGAAAAGGAAGCCTGGACAGAAGCAGTTGGTTTATGTGTTCAGCTGCTAATTGAAAGGTTAGCAGTTCAAATCCATACAGCAATTCCACAGGAGAAAGACCTCATGATCTGGTTGCACAAAGATTACAGCTGACAAAACCCTACTGAGAAATTCTCCTTTATCACATGGAGTGAAATGAACTCAATGGCACCCAACAACATGATAATATAGTAGTTTAAACAAATGCACATTTTTTAAAAAACTGGAAATCCCAGAAAAACAACATTAGGGTTTCAAAAGCTAGTTTTGAAGTTTACTTTTCAGTTTTCTAGTATTTTATGTAAAGATACTACCACTCATCTGTCAGTTTTTCATAATGTGGTTACTTGTGTGTTGCTGTGATGCTTGAAGCTATGCCACCAATATTTAAAGTATCAGCAGGGTCACCTATGGTGGACAGATTTCAGTGGTGCCTCCACACTAATACAGACAAGTAAGAAGGAATATGTGGTTTGCTTCTGAGGAATTAGAAACTGAAACCTTGTGAATATCAAACTCATGTGTGCCAGAGTAGAACCGTGTCCTACAGGGTTTTCAATGACTGATTTTTTAGAAGAAGTACATCAATAGTCTTTTCTTGTGAAGTACCCTTCTATGAACTCAAACTGCCAACTTTTTGTTTAGTAGCGAAACATGTTAATTGTTTGCACCACTCAGGACTCCTGATTCCATTATACAACACATCTTTATGGAATCTCCACATTATCTCTGGTGGTGGTGGTAGTTATAAAATTTTATGGAAGTATAAAGCCCAACTCATAATCCACTATGATAGCAGGGCTCCTTCCACATAAACTCTAGACACAAATAATACTTTTAAAGTTATTAAAATAATGGATATATCAGAACTCTTATTTCTCTCAAAGGATAATTCTGAGCTTCAAATATATTCTTTTTAACAGTTGTACATTCACTAGGGACGTTGAGATACTTACTAAGTGAACATTAATGAAAATATTAATTGTTTGGTTAGCCTCAAATGTATATTATTCTATTACTTTATTCCATAGCCTATTTCATTTATTTATTGTTATTTCTCAGGCTGTGGTTTGTGGTTAGGGAAGGCAAAGATTTGTCTTTAGAGTTTTCAATCACAGTCAGCAAGATTCTTAGGACCAAAGTGCAAGAACTACTTCTCCAAATAACAGAAAAGAAAAGTTTACATTATGGCTAAACCACAGCAAAATAAAGTCAAGAGAAAACAAATCTTTTCATAAAATTCTATCTAATTTCTAATTCCATCCTAACTGGTTCTAATTTTTAAACCTCTCAGAAAATTCTGGTAAAGGAATAGTTTAATTCTGCTATAAGATGTGTCCTTTATGAACTGTTACTACTTAGGTGTGAATCAAAATCTCAAATTTATTGTTTAAATGGTAGAGGTGTTGTTTACATGGATTTTGGGTGTGATGATTTTCTAGCCTGCATGAAGGCATTCTGTTCACAATGAAATAATCAACATGTTTGATTTCACAAATGTACATTCTATCCCCTAAATTTCCTGGATCCCTAAAAAGAAAAGCTTTCAGGAATGCAGAATCCATGATTACATTTTGTAGCTAATGTTCATGAAACCCCAGACAATCATTCCGAATCTGGCCTAAAAGCAAGGCTGAGCTCTCTGGAGCGATCCGCGCTGGGGGCAGCTAGAGGTCTTTCCCTCAATAAATTTTCTCTGATTGAATTTGTGTGGCTACATTGACACTATGTGGCTTTGATCTTGCCAGAAGGCCAAGGAAATCGATGGAGTACAGTAGTAGCTCACACCTATCATAAACCTCAACGTGCCAAGGTAAGACTGCAGAGCAGCAGGACTGGCGCTAAGAATTAGGAAACTGGGAAAAATTAGAAGGAATCGTCGAAATCTTGGGAAGGGTAAAAGGTGATTCACTCTGGAGAAGTATGAGTCCAAGCTTTGTTTTCTGGGGTTGGATCTAGGGCTTTTTTTCTGCCTGAATAGTTTCATCACTTCCCTCAAAAGAGTCTCTGTCTTGAAGCATCGGACCGAAGCAAATGCCTAATGAAGTATGCCTGGGAAGGGCGTGCGAGGGACTCGGGAAACTGGGTTGGAATAAAAGGGGAAGAAAGAAGAGTCAGGTTACAAGTTCGCAAGTCCTCATAAAGTCATTTGGAAACTTGAAATGGAGGCGCCAAATTCTGGTACCCAAGGAAGGCTCTTCCTTCTATAGTCCTGAGGGCTCCTCGGGGCTAGGCGCTCTTACTCTGTAGAGTTCCAAGCACTCGCTTTCGGTGTTTAATAAGGCTGGATTCCAGCCAAAGAGAAGGCGTGTCAGGAAGGTCTAGGGAACAGGGACTTAGTCTAGACTAGATCTAGGGAACCAAGGTCAGTCCTTTATCGACTTCCTTACCCTAGGACCCCTCCAGCACCGTGCAGGTCCACGAGGGGTACTAATTAGAAAGTACCCAAGTCCAGCCTGCCCGCAGCGACTTCACATTCTCGGTGCCACCTGAATAGCACCTCAATCCACTGCCTCCTTCCTTGCCCCAATCCCCACTGCAAGGCTCTGTTGAATGAATGCAAAATCCAAATCGCCCATATCCTCTGTCCACCTCCCAGTGAACTGTTGGCGCTTCTCCAGAACCCTCCCTGGCTGCCAGCTCCATGCCAGAAAACATGGGAGGGGAAAAGAGAGTATGAAAGGCGAACATTAAAACACTACGAGAACGACCCTATTCTCCAGGAAAAGTAACAAGGGGAAGCGAAATTGTATGAGCTACTTGGAAATGCAAACTGAGCTCAACTCTCCTCCCCGCACCCCCCCCCCCCCAGGCGCATACAAACTACCAAAGACAAATCAACTACAGCGCTCAACAGCTTCCCAGAAGGGGCCTCATGAATGAGAATAGGTTGCTAGTTTACCCCTCCTCTCCCTCCAGACAAGCGCTTCCCACAAGAACTCACCACCCAAGAAAACTTGGCTGTCCAGGCTACCGCGGAACTAGGGAACCACGCCAATCCCAGTGGCCTGCCTGGCTCTCCACCCGTCAGGACCCTGGAGAGCTGCCGTAGCGTCCCTAAAGCCAGCCTCGTCAGCTCTTTCTGCTCCACTTTAGAGCCACGTTTACTCACTGCTTCTCGCCCCTACCTTCATTTTCTTGGTAAGCGCTATTCTTGCTTTTCACAAACAGATTGAATTGTCTCTTTGTTTTACTTGAGGGGAGTGTTTGGTTGAGTTAGGTTCCTAAACGTTTGTGAACAAGCAGCCGTGAGCAGCTGATCTTACAAGTCTTTAGGTCAACACGAAAAGCAGTGTTGAATTCAAAGAATAGACTATCCTATGATTTTGTTGTTAGGTGCCATGAGTCGATACCGACTCATAGCGACTCATAAGGAAACACTGCCCGATCCTAGGCCAACCTCACTATTGTTGCCACGCTTGAGCCAATTGGATGCTGCCACTTTGCCAATTGGAGTCCGTATAATTGGAGTCCTGGTGTGGCGCTGTGGGTTAATGTGGGTTTGAACCGCAAGGTCGACAGTTCAAGCTTACCAGCCGCTTCTTGGAAACCCTATACAGGGTCGCTATGGGTCGGAACCGACTCGACAGCGCTTACAATAACAACATGACTGGAGTCCTGGTGCGGCGTTGTAGGATGAACACTGGGCCACAAGGTCTGCGGTTCAAACTCACCAGCTGCTCCTTGGAAATCCTATACAGGATCGCTATGCATCGGAATTGACTCCACGGCAGTTAACAACAACAACCCTATAGTTAACTGTCAAGGTAATCACAAGGCTGAGTCTAGAACCTGGGCTCCTGACGTCTAAAATAATGCTTCACCAGTCTCCAAGGAAAAAAACATGTTTACCTTCACCCTCACAGCTCGGGTCTCCTAAGCAACAAGTGGAAGGTGGAAAGACGAAATTCGTGGTTCTTGAGTATACGATGAGTGTGGCGGAGGGGCCTGCAGGATGTTTACTTGAAATAAGGACACTAACCTTTAGTCCTGATGTGCCCCACGCCACCCCATCCAGCACAGCCAAAGTCAAATTGGTCTGTCTGGTTCTGCACTCGGCTTGAGGTGGGTAGGGCTGGGTTCCCTGAGCCACCTTCTCAACTATCTAGATTATCCTAGATAGCTATCTCAATGTAGAAAGTTGACCAGGGCCGTGCCTCTCAGGAGGCATTTCGGAAGGTGGGAGAAGACAGAGGAAAAGAGGGAGACTCATAGAACGAATGGAAAGCAAGAGTTGCAGGGTGAGCTAAAACATTCTCATCCAAAAGCTAAAGAACAAAGAGATGTGAGCATTTTCTTTTATATAGTTTATCCCACACTTAAAGTGCAAAATAATACCAAGGCAATGTTACTGTGCAAATTCTAATTCTGATTCAGTAGGGACGGAACCTGAGATTCTACATTTCTTGTAAACTCCCAGGTTTTACAGAAGCAGCTGGTCCACTGAGTAGGACGAGGTCAGAAAACCAAGGTGACCCAAGAGTTGACCAAAGTCCGTTTTTTTGTTTTGTCTTTTTTGCTTTCACCGATCTTGCCTTGCATTCCTAAAGTAAAAGGCCCATTTACATTCCAGTTTTCTTCAGTCTGAGGTTGGGTGCAACAGTAATGTTGTGTCGGGTCTTTTTTCCTTCCGGTTGCTGCCCTTCCCGCCTTTGGCCTTCGCAGATTTCAAGCTCGCGGGCTGACCTGAAGCTGCTTCGCCTGCTTTCTAGCTGGTTCTCCAGCTTCACGAGGCTCTTTGCTTACCATCTCCGGCGGCGACCCCCTCTGGAGGATCCTTTCGGAGCCTGGACTTCTCCTCGCTGCTCCCCACCTTGCTAGAGACCGAGCTCTCGCGGCGATACACGGAAAGACCAAGACACCTCTCACTCCTGCTTGGGGCAACGCTGGCATTGCTGGGCAAACCCCCAGGCCCGCCTGCCTGTTGGGTCGCTGAGCTGCAAAAAGAGGATGCCCGCACTGGGCAGAGCTCACGGGTGCTTGTGAGTACGGTGGTCTCCACCACGCTCTCACCTCGCTATTTCTTTCCGCCACCACCAAGCATCACCCACCCCAGTCTCTCGGGGAGCCACTTCCCCAGCTCCTTCTTAACCCGAGTTGAACCCCGCCAGGGCCCCGTCCCCTCCCCCCGGAAGACTCTGGAAGCAACTTTTTCCTTGGCCCTTTCCTCCTGGGGTCTTCGAATCGGGTGGGAGCCCTCGCCCTGCTAGAGGCCGTTTCTGTAACTCTCCGCATGCCTGACCCTCCTCCACGTCTCCTGGGACGAGCCTCCGCCCTTCCTGCCCTCCCATTCCCCACACCGCAGCCGCGGGCTCGCAAGGCAGGAGGAAATGACGTGCTGTTATTTTTGTGTCAGGTTATATTCCAGTTTAAGGCTAGCCCTCAAAGCTCTGGCGCACGATCCCTGAGCGCGACCGCTTCTCATTCCCAAAGGGTGCCTCACGGGCTACGGGAACCCGCGGCGCTCCGGCTCTGCAGAGCTTGGCAGCAGGCTCCTCCGCCACTCCCGGCTCTCCTGGCCTCGGGTTCCCTGGAGAAGCGTTGAGAGAGGGCGGTTGCTTAGGGTCTTGGCGAGATCTGGAATCAGAAGTTACCCCAAAGAAAGGATCTTGTCCTGTAGAGGCTCAGCCATCCCGGAAATTAAGAACATCCAATCCATCGGCTCCACTCTACTCGGGAGCGAGCACTCTACCCCTCCGCTCCGCGCCCCCGCGTCAGCACCAACCTCCACCCTCGGCATTTACAAGCCTCAGTTCGCAGTCCCGCACACTCAACCCTTCCTCTGGGCTCCTGCGCGTCGAGGCGGTGTGTAACACTCGCCTGGTTCAGCGTCCATACTTCCCAACCGGGGACAGAAGAGGGCCTTGGCTAGAAAGGGTTAGAGAATATCCCATCCCGGAGGCTGCAGAGCGCCCCCTGGAGTGGGTAGGCGAGATCTTGGATTGCCGGGCAAGTAGAACGGAGGGGAAAGGTGAGGGAAAGGCAGAGGAGGGGAGGAAGGAGACCTCGATCCAGAGGAAGAAGTGTAGTCGACCAAGCAAGGACAGCAATCGGCATTAGAATAAACTGAGGTGCGCTCCGGACGCATGCGCACAGCAAACAGTGGGGACCCGGCGGGAGCATCGCCTACAGCTGGCGGAATGGACAGCGGCGGCCGCGTGAGTACAAAGCTGCTCCTCCTTTTGGGACTAGTCCCTAGAACCCGGACCGGGAAGGTGACCAGCCCAACTGACCGGGCGCATACCGCGGCAACTGGAATTGGGTGCGGGTCATGCTTCTCCGACTGCCCAACACCCCTGCGTGTCAGTGCGGATTTTAGAGTGTAGCCTGAAGGTGTGTCCATGTCTGGAAGGGACGTAGAGCCATCAGGACTAGTTTCCACTAGTCCGACGGTGGCGTTGGCACAACTCAATTTTAGTGGTCCTCAGTACGTAACTAGGAGAGGACACCGGAGCCTTGCCCTTAAAATCTAAAATGCAGAT
Source organism: Chrysochloris asiatica (assembly GCF_000296735.1). NCBI lineage: Eukaryota > Metazoa > Chordata > Mammalia > Afrosoricida > Chrysochloridae > Chrysochloris > Chrysochloris asiatica. Next base: position 3,347,666 of record NW_006408694.1, on the reverse strand, counting down.
TTACTGATCGAAGCTTCTTTCGGAAACTTAAACGGATGAAGATGCAGTGGTTCCCAGTGGACGCGTCGGGAGGGGCGGGAGGGCAGAGCGTGGTTGGAAGGGAGAGACTACTCCCGGTTGTAGGAGAATGAACGGGGGCGAGACGCGCGGAACAGTGGGTGCCTGCACCTGGACACCCGGAGGGGTGCGTGTTTCCGCGGCTTCTGCCTTTAAGTCTTTGCAGATTGAAATGAAAGAGCAGGCTCCCACCCTTTGCCGTCTCCATGACGGCTCAGGTGCGGACGCAACTAGTATCCTTCTTGAACAAGCCTAATACAGGATACCTTCACACTCTTGTAGCTGTGCTCGGGAACTTGGAAAGAGTCGGACGCCCAAGTTTCGAAGACTGGACAGGGAAAGAGATGAGGAGCCAGACGTGGGAGGGGCAGAACATAGGTGGGCGTGGAGGTCTGTGAGCGCGGTAAACCCTCCCAGAGCTTATGGGGCAGGGAATGGGAGGGAGACTGAGGAGTGTTTCCCCCCGCCCAATACCCCATACCCCCAAGTCGCGCCTCTGGAGGAGTGGGCGGACTAAGTAAGACAAAGGCGGCTTGCGGAGACGCGAGCGGAGTTGAGGGTCTGTGTGAGCGACTCCTCCACCCTTCCCTTGAGCTCTAGGGAGGGAAAACTGGCGAAGGACTGGGGAATAAGAGTCTGGCTGTCTGTGTGTGTGGTCGCCGCTCCAGCCTCTGGGACAATGGGGCCCGCCGACAAGGAGTGGATCATCAGTGATCGGGACTTGTTCAGAGTCAGAAAAACCCCTGGAAATCGGTGCGGAGGTTTCACACTCGAGGCAGGAGGGCAGCCAAGCAGCAGCCCAGGCTTGAGGAAGCTCAAAGCAGAGGGCGTGGGGCTGGGAGCTTAGAGATCGGCTTATACTCGCGACAGAGTGGAGAAACGAACGTGCCTGCACGGTTTCAAACCCTAAGGAAGCTAGCGCTACGGGGGAAATCTCTTCTTGCTTCCTTTCCATTCCGGGCCAATCCACTCCATCTGACCCCCACTTTCACCCACAACTGGTAGGCGGTGTCTTAGGTGACAGCGAGATACATTCGCACACCGACTTACTGATGCTGGCAGCCTCCACAGAGAAACATTGCTCCTGGAGTGTGGGGCTGGTGGGAACTTACGCATCCGTCTCCATCTACCCTCCTTGGGCCATGCCCCTTCTCTAGGCCACAGGTCGCCGGGCTCCTGCGTAATCGGGCTACATTTCACGTCAAATAGTTCTAGACTGTGCAACTGACTAAAATATGGGTTTAAGTTCACTAAACGGTCAGACTTCCTTCCCACACTTGGCAAGGACATTTTAAATGAAATTACTCCTTCAGTAACTTCTCTGGCACAACCAAGATTTGCAGTTTACTATTTGGCGCTGTGGGTTAATGCCCTGTACAGGGTCGCTATGAGTCGGAACCGACTCCACGGCACATAACCACCACCACCACTACTGCAAGGTTAGTAGTTCATGCTCACCAGCTGCTCCTTGGAAATCCTAAACTGGGTCACTATGAGTTGTAACTGACTCAATGGGCACTAAACACCAATAACAGTTTCATTAAAATATATTTTGCTCACGATCTATCTAATTTTGTGCTGAGCCTCATTCTGTTTATCTTCTGTTCATTTAAGTGACACCTTTGGTGTAAGTGTCTGTAACACATATGAGAGACAGTATAGTAAAATGGTTAAGAGTTTGGAATCTGGAACTGCCTGGATTCAGATTTCTACTAATTCTGGTGCTAATCGTATACCTTAGATTACTGTATGTAAAATGGGGATAATAAAAAGTATTTACCTCATATTGTGGAGTCTCTTTGGGTGATGCAGAATGTTAATGTGCCTGGTTGCTAACCAAAATATTGGTGGATTGAATACACCTTGGTTCCTTGGAAGAAAGCCCTGGCCACCTACTGAACATCCATGCGATTTTACTATGACACACATGGAGTTGTCATGAGTCAAAATCAACTCACTGGCAACTGGACTGAACCTCACAGGATAGCTGTCTGCATTCGATACATTGATATAGTATTGAAAGTAATAAAAGCATTATGACTATTTTGTTTATATTTTACTATGTTGTTGTTGTTATGTGCCGTGGAGTCGGTTCCGACTCATAGCGACCCTGTGCAAGGTTTCAGAGGCTGTAAATCTTTACAGGAGCAGAAAGCCTCATCATTCTCCCTCGGAATAGCAGGTAGTTTCGAACGGCTGACCCTGAGGTTCGCAGCCCGATTCGTAACTATATATTGGTGCTTAATTGGCTATGTGGGCTTCAAAATAAAATTTTTAAAAGATCATAAATAAGTGTATATATATATATATATATCTGCATGCCGTAAGCCTCAGAAACCCTATACAAGGTCACTATGAGTGCTGGAACTGACTCAACTGCACTTAACAACAAACTACATAAGCAGTATGCGTTGTTGTTATTAAGTACTGTGGAGTCAGTTCTGACTCATAGTGACCCTGCACAGGGTTTCCGAGACTGCAAATCTTTACGGGAGTAGAAAGCCTCATCTTTCTCTTGTGGAACAGCTGGTAGTTTCAAACTGCTGACCTTGAGGTTAGCAGCCCAATTCGTAACCACTGTGCTACCAGAGCTCCTTAAGCAGTGTGCATAATGAATCAAAATGACAAAAACAGTCTTTTCCATCCAAATATAATGCGGTGCATTTCTATATCTGAACTCGTTTTGTTTCAAACATTTATGAAATGCTAGCCTTTTAAGAAAACTATCTCTAATCTTCAATCTGAAAGACTTAACTTTGTAAAATATATATTAGAAAATGCACCTTAACCAGTTGCTGTTGGCCAGGGTGTGTGTGCAGAGTAGAACCGTTCCATAGAGTTCTCAAAGGTGTGACCTTTCAGAGGTAGATAGACAGACCTGTGTTCCTAGGTGCTTCTGGGTGGGCTCAAATCACCACACAGCCAGTCAGTAGTCCAGTGTGCTTAACTATTTGTGCCACCAGCTACTTAGAGAGCAACATAGGATCACAATTAATATCTTCTAATTCTTTCCCTTAGGGCTCTTACAACCCACAGTGGTGATTGCCTGTTTCCTTCAATTTGTGAACCTTTAGTAAATAGGAAATCAGAAGACATTGTATAGGGAACACTAAATAACCATTTGGGGTTTCCAACACAAGGAAAGACCACGTGGCACTGCAGTGATTACTGTTGTGAGATAGTAATGTGGTCCTTCACACTAGGAGACTGGCCACACAACTTGCCAAAGGCAAAATAGTGTCACATAGCCAGCTATAATTTCAGCTTCCACTTGAGTATGCATTTTGTTGAATACTCTATCAATCCTTCTCAGCAGTTTTATTATTATTATTATTATTATTAGAAATCACTTTTGAGATTTTCTTAAATTTTTAAAATCTCCTGGTTGGTTTTAAAGGTCTATCTTATAGAAGAACTTTTTAGAGGTGGCCTTCAAAGTCATAATTTCAGACTCTGGGCTCAAAAAACTGAGAGATAAAAAAGCTTTCCTATTTTAATGCCGCAGCCTGGTTGTTGTTTTGTTAAGTGCCGTGGAGTCGAGTCTATTCCGACTCATAGCAATCCTGTATGGGGTTTCCAAGAAGCAGTTGGTGAGTTTGAACCATTGACCTTGTGGTTTAAATCGGCCTTGCAGTCCAGTGCTTTATCCCACAGTGCCACAAATTCAGGCACTTCAATATAGATTTCTTAAAATCCCCCTCTTTTTTCTTTTCTGCTCCTGGAAATCTAACAACTTCACTTTCCACTGGCACTTGGCAGATGGTGGTATAGCAGTTCAGCTCTCACATGGACCATTTAGGAATTAACGTAACAGAGCCTCAGAGCCTTTCCAGTGAGCTTCTGGACTTGCAAGTAAATAATAGAAAGGGGATGTCTTCTAAGGAAGGTACTTCTAGGAATTGTTCCTACCTCATTGAAGAAGGAAACCGTGGTTCAATGAATGAGCTTCATATTTTACTTTTGAGTAGAGCGGCAAGCAGGGAGTGGGTGACTTTCTAGCATACTACCAAGTCAGTTCAGCAAAACTGAATTTGAAGTCACATGTGTTAAGTCATATTCCAATATAATTATAATGTGAATCACTATCCAATGGGGAAGATGAGAGGACTTCAAAAAGTGCATGGAAAAATGGAATTAGAAGATAACAGAATTTTTCCACAAACTTTTTGAAGCACCTTCATATAAGTAGTCCCCTGGTTATGAATGACATCCATTCCCAAGTGTTTCCTTAAGTCCAAATTTTAGGTAAGGCAGAACATATGCATACAGTTCTTATTTATTGTTGTTAAGTGCCCTTGACCACAGCAGAACAAAACACTGCCCAATCCTGCGTCAACCTCACAATCATTGCATTTATTGCTGCTGCCACTGCATTAATCCATCTTGTTTTGGGGGTATCCCTCTCCTTTGCTGCCCTCCAATTTACCAAGGATGATGCCCTTCTCCTGGGACTGGTCCCTCCTGATAATATGTCTGAAGCATGAGAGACAAAGTCTGTTCCTCTGGACTTCTAAGGAGCATTCTGGTTATACCTCCTCCAATACAAATTTGTTTGTACTTCTGGCAGTCCATGGTACTTTTAATATTCTCCTCCAACTCTACAACTCAAATGCATCAATTCTTTTATGGTTTTCCTTATTCCTTTCACATACATATGAGGCTATTGAAAATATCAGGCATACCTTAGTCCTCAAACTGACATCCTTGCTTTGAACACTTTAAAGATTTGCCCAATGCAATATGTCATTTGATTTCTTGGCTGCTGCTTCCATGATTATTGATGGT
>NW_006408694.1:3317597-3337109 GCF_000296735.1 Chrysochloris asiatica | reverse complement strand
ATAGGGTCGCATATATAAGTCAATACCAACATGATGGCACCTAACAACAATAACAACAACAAGAGTCAGAACTCACTGGCCAGCACCTAACAACAACTATCTGTTGTAATTTGTCTAGTAGCATCCCTGACCTTTATCCACTAGATGCCACTAGCATCCTCCTTACAGTGGTGACAACCAACAATATCAAATGTAACCTGTGATCAAATACACCTCTCATGAAGACCACTATACTAGACCATGATACAGAATATTTTCAAACCCCTATAAGGCTCCCTTTGGCTTCCTCCCATTAAGTACTCCCACAAAGATAACTACCTACACTTGCATAACATCTCTCACCATTGCTATTGTCTATCTGCATTTGACTCTCATGTGGAATTGTACAACATACACTCTTTACACTGGAATCCTGGTGTATAGTTGTAGGATAAATACTGAACTGCTAGCTACAAGATTGGTGATTCAAACCCACCAGCTGTTCCTTGAAAATCCTATACAAGGTCACTATGAGTCGGAACCGACTAGATGGCACTTAACAACTATGAGAATGGTGCAGGATGGGACACTGTTTTTGTTTTGTTATACATAGCCTTGCTATGACTGACCTACCAGCATCTAACAGCAACAATCTCTTCAGATATTGTTTCTGTTGTGTTTTCTTTCTTTCCCTTGATCTGGAGCTGAAATATTTATATTAGACTTTGTAACCTTCTCTTCCTCGTGTCTCTTATTATTCTTTCCTTCAGCTGTCTTTTTATTCCTCCTTCAGTGCTTCAGTTGGAATGCACTGTATTTTAGTTCATTTGTAATAATGACAACATACTCTTTGCATCTGAAAACAAAGAAGATATAAGTTACTGATAAAGATCAAAAGCTACAGTCTTCAGTATGGATTACACCTCAACATAAAGAAAACAAAAATCCTCACAACTTGACCAATGAGTAGCATTGTAATAAACAGTGGAAAGATTGACATCAAGGTTTTCATTTTACTGTTTCCCAATCAATACCCATAGAAGCAGCAGTCAAGAAGTCCAATGATATATTGCATTGGGTAAATCTGCTTCAAAAGATCTCTTTAAAGTGTTAAAGAGCAAAGAGATCACTTTGAAGGCTAAGGATTATGGCACAAGCAAAACCATGGTATTTAAGAATACCCACACTTGCAGATGATACCCACTTGACCTGGCTTCAATGACTGGATGAACAGAACTCAACCTGAGGAAGAAGGAAGAGGGGAAAAAAAAAAAAAAGTGTCATCTGATACAACTGGATGAACTGGACCTACACATATAACTGCAGTAACTCAAAAGAGGAAACAATTACCGGCTACAAGAGTTTTTCCCATCCCCTCCATACAAAGAGTGGGAAGGGTTGAGCAACTTGAACATTGGCCACCCAAAATGGGGGGAGGGATACAAAGGTAAGAAGTGACTGGCTTAGAAGCTTTCAAGAGGGAACCTAGATCCACAGGGCAGGGAGGATAGTGGAATCTCCAGTGAATAGTACCCAACCTGTCTAGGAAGGGCTGATGAAAAGAAATGCAGAAGGGTCTCATGTGATGCAGTGGTGAAAATTTTTACCAGGACTGATTGTGAGGACTGAAGCATAAAGGCGGATATTTTATAGCAATGAGGGGAGTGACTAACCTTTCAGTCTAGGAGCGGAGGGCCCTGGGACCATCAACTGAGAAAAGCGGAGAGCGGGACCCCACCCAGAGAAGCAGTGAAGCCTGAGATGGAGACAGAGAGGATGATGTGAAGAGATGGAGTGCCTGGGGAGTTGAGACCCAGAGAGGGAAAGGGGCTGTGTGCTGAGGACCGTGGGCCGGGGGAGGGGGGAGGAAGACATGCAAGGTAAACCGTTTTGCTGGGGGTTGATACATGAACGGGATGGTAACTAAGGCAATGAAACGATGTACGATAGAATGAATGTAAAATTAATGTCTGCCCATGTAAAATATCACTCAATACACAATAAAACATTTCTTTTAAAAAAAACAAACAAACATGGTATTTCACCTCATTTGTATTTGAAAGCTGGACAATGAATAAGGAAAACTGAAGAATAATTGATTTCTTTGAATTTTGATGTTGATGCATATACCATAGAGTGCCAGAACAAACAAATTGTCTAGGGAGAAGTACAGCCTGAATGCTCCTTAGCTAGTCTTCTCACTTATTTTGGACATGTGGCCAGGAGGGACATCTCCAGGTCCTGGAGAAGGACATCATGCTTGGTAAAGTAGTTGTTGTTAAGTGCCATTGAGTCGATTCTGACTCATAGCAACCCTGTACAGAGTTTCCAAGGAGCAGCTGGTGGGTTTAAACTGCTCACCTTGTGGTTCACAGTCCAGTACTTATCCTACAGCACCGTACCAAGAGTCCTAGTAAAGTAGAGAGTCAGTGAAAAAGAGGACTACCATTAATGACCATGGACTGACACAGTGGTTGTGACAGTAGGCTGAAACATAGCAATGACTGTAAGAATGGTGCAGGATTGGACAGTGTTTTGTTCTGTTCTACATAGGGTTGCTATGACTGACCTACCAGCATCTAACAGCAACAATTTCTTCAGATATTGTGTATGTCCTGTTTTCTTTCCTTTCTCTCGAGCTTCTGGGACTGAAATATTTATGCTAGACTTTTTTACCTTCTTTTCTTCATGTCTCTTATTCTTTGCTTCATGTTGCCTTCCCCCCACCCCCACCCCTTTCAGTGCTACAGTTGGAATGCTTTCTATTGTTCTATGTTTTAGTCCACTTAATATTTCTGTTGCTGTGCCCAGTCTTTTATTAAATCAGCCAGTGAGTTGGTAATTCCAGAAAGTATGTTGTTCTAGATACAGTATAATCATTTGATTCTTTTAAATAGATTTATATTCTATAATGAAATTCTCCATACTTTCATCAAATGTCCCACCTAATCTTTACATGGAGTCCTGGGGTGGCACTGTGGGTTAATGTGCCAGACTGCAAAGCTGTTTGAACTGTAAGGTTGGCAGTTCAAGCTCACCAGCTGCTCCTCGGGAACCCTATAGAGGGTCGCTATGGGTCGGAACCGACTCGACGGCACTTATCAACAACAACAACAACAACTATCTTTATATAGTAAGTCAATACCGGAATCATTTGCAGACTTGCATTTATTTTTGTTCTATTACTGGCCACATTTTATCTGTGTCTGCAGGTCTAGTAATATTTACTGCATGCTTGACATTGAATATACGAAACTGTATAGAGTATATTTTCCAACAGCAAGGAGTTTTCTTTTCCTGTCTGTGGGTCACAGGCTAATCACATCAATACTGACAGGTATTGAAATGGGTTGGGGCTGATTGTAACTTAAAAAAATTTAGTCCCTCTCTTTCTTATCTGTCCTCAGATTTGTTTCTTTTGGATTTTGTATTGAAAGTCTGGTAGTCTTTTAAGACTGAGTCTCCCCGTCAGAGGTTTTGAGTTTTGTTTTCTGTCCATGTTCCTCTGTGACTGGCATGTTTGATAAATACTTTGAAAAGACTAGGTATGTGTTTGAGGAAGAACTTGTTACTGGAGTAGGACTTGTTCTCCTACATGACATTCGTTGTTGTTAAGTGCCATCAAGTCATTTCCAACCCATAGCGACCTCTGGTGGTTTTGAATTGCCAACCTTGCAGTTCAAATTGACCTTGTGGTCCAGCACATTATCTTGCAGAACCACATCAGGACTCACTCGTGTACCTTTACACCATCATCCCATCCTCAGAGTCAGCAAATAAGTTCAGAGAAAAAGACAGATGCTGAGAAATAACTGACTAGGGAAGTGCTTGCCCACTCAGAAATTCTATTAGTTTGATCCTCTGGGTTCATGTTCCCTGATGTTTTGAGAAATGAATTAGCTGCTTATCTGGCTATTTTTATTCCGTTAGTTTATTTTTTCAGTTGTACAGAAATAGTGATCTGCCTTGGTCTATTACCAGGTTTCTTAAAGATTTTTAAACTTTTTAAACTTAGATAATACATTAAAAGGGAAAAGGAATAGAATCAATGGAAAGTCAAATTACTGAGCTTGAAGAAAAGTCTTTCAATATTCACCTGCTAGAAGAACAATCCGAAAAAAAGAACAAACAATCTGAAGAAAGCCTAAGATTTATGTGGATAGGAATAACTTATGTGTGGTAGGAATTTCAGAACAGGAAGAGACCAAAAAAATAGAGAATATTATCCAAGAGTTGTTAGAAGAAAACTTCCCTAACATTGTGAAAGATGAGGTAATAGCCATTCATAAATTGAACAAAATTGAAACAGATAGATCTCAAAAGGAAAACATTAAGACATATTATAATCAAACTTTAAAACTAAAGACAAGGAAAGACTCCTGAGAGCAGTTCAGGAAAAAAAAATATATATATCTACAAAGTAAAACTGCTAAGACTAAACTTTGATTCTCAGCAGCAACCATGCAGACAAGAAAACAATGGAATGACATATATAAAACTCTGAAAGAAACAAATTGCCAAGCAAGAATCATGTTCAACAAAATTGTCCATCAAATGTGACAGTGAAATTAGGTAATTTTTGACAAAGAGAAATTAAAAGAATTTGTAAAAACAATACTGAAAGGAGTTCTTTAGATAGAAAACCATTAACAGCAGAAAACAATCTGAGGCTAACATTCATGAATTACTTAAGTATGGTTAAGTTTCACATTATATTTACTATATTTACTAAGCTGCTCTTTTGATTTCTGCTAAAAAATAGTAAAAATACTACTCTACTATATGGAGACAATTAGATCTACTATAAATTTTATTATGAAAATAGTTGTCCTGGAGACAATTCAGTGCTTCTGAATCAAGCGCCGACTTTCCCAGTCCATGTGAGTGGGGCAGCATTCATCTCTCTGAGGTTGTGGACAGAATCAGAATCTCAGTCTACAGAGTTCTTTCATGTGATGTGTGATCAGTTAGCTTTATTGTTCTACTCTCCATATTTGGCAAAGAACTCTGGACAGAGTTCATTCCAGGTTCAAGAGTTACAGGATTTAGTTAAGTAATAGCCCAGAATTTACTAACTTCTCGCTAGAGCAAAGATGTCACTTCTGGTCCCTTTTATTGACTGGTTAGGCAGGGCTCTTCTTTGGCACATGGAGTCCTAGTTAACAAAGACACCAGCGCATCATAATGAGATCATCAAAGAAGGGTGGATGAAGAGGTATTAAAGAAGATAAAGTTATGCAAAATCTAATAATATAAACAAATCACCTTGAGCTTGAATATAAAGATCATAAGGGAGACTTAATTTCTTTTCCTTATTTTCAAGTATATGTAAAAAGTGTAAGTACTGATTTAGATAGAAAATATATTTGTTAAATATATCTAACTGTAAATCAAAACTATGTATAAATGTTGCTGTTATGTGCCATGGAGTCGGTTCCAACTCACAGCGACCCTGTACAGGGCTTCCGAGGCTGTAAACCTTTACGGGAGCAGAAAGTCTCATCTTTCTCCCATGGAACAGCTGGTAGTTTCGAACTGCTGACCTTGAGGTTTGCAGCCCAATTCATAACCACTACGCTACCAGAGCTCTTTTATATATAAATAGTTCATAATTTTTTATTAATACTGGTCCTCTATAATCCCCTTGGGGATTTAATCCTGAGTCACAAAAAGGCTATTGAGTAGCTACAGCACAAAATGCACAACCATTAAACATTTTCAGTTCTTTTCGATTTCTTCCATTTTTGATCCATTTGGTCAACATTCATAACTATTTAATACATCAGGCCTAGAAGGGGCTAGGGACCTGAAATTCAGTAGATATTTTGGTGTAAATTGTAGAAAACAAAAGTCTGAGGAGCATGGACTCACACACCCTAGGGACTGCAGGCAGAAACATTCCGCCAGGTTGGCCCACAGGGGAACACTAAAGGCAGTGTGGGACAGGGTAATGCCCTAGAGTTTCTATTAGCCTGTTTTAGTTAACAGTGGAACTGCTGGCAAAGGATCACAGAGACATTTGCTAATGGGCATCTAAAAAATAACTAATTCATACTGATGTCATGGTGAGCCATGCACAGCTGTGGTGTGAAGAAGGCATAGGTATTGTGGGGTAGCGAAATGAGCCAGTCCTGGAGCTGAACAATCTGACTCCAGTTGAATTTGGACTGATGCTGTGACATTAGGCAAGTCATTCAAGATCTTTGAGTCTGAATTTCCCCACTGGTCAAATGTTGTTGTTGGTAAGTGCCAGTGAGTCGGTTCTGACTCAAAGTGACCCCGTATAGGGTTTCTGAGGAAAGGCTGGTGAATTTGAACTGCCCACCTTGAGGTTCAAACCAACCTTGCGGTCAGTGCATTTTCCCACAGAGCCACACAATATTTGTTCAAATGAGGATCTTAAAATGTATCCTACAGTTTCAAAAATTGAATGTACATAAGATCTGTTCACAGCTACAGTTGCTACTATAGGCATAGGGGGAATTGTGTGTTGGTTGGAGAAGGAGGCTGTGATGAAGGGTTTAGATTTTATTCTGAGTATCGTGGGTTGTCAGTGAAGGTCCCAGGAGGGGATGAACAATCTTGATTCTACTTTGAAGCTGTAGTTCAGATACTATGAGGCATCAAGGGGATCAGTGTGTGCTAGGAGGCTATTGTAGCATTGCAGATCAGAGATAATGCTAACCTTGGCTAGAGAAGGGCACATGGGTATGGAGAGGCGGTGCAGGTTTGCCATACACTCTAGAGATGCAGCAAATTTACTGATGAATGAGTGCAGAGGACGATGAAGAGGGTGGAGTCAGGATACTCCTGGGATGCTGCTTCATATATAGGCATAACAAGACTGATGGAGAAGCAGAGGGGAGGGGAGAGAATCAAGAATCCATTGTAGCTTCCTCCTCTTCCAATAAGCGGCCTGAGGTAATTTCTCAAAATGGTTCGCTACTCACTTGACCCAGTAAACCCCACAAAATCATGTAAATCAAAAGGTGTTCAAATCTCCAGATCTATTTTGAGAACACCCGTGAGACTGCCCAGGCCATCAAGGGTATACATATCAGGAAAGCCACCAAATATATTAAAGATGTCACTTTGCAGAAGCAATATGTACCATTCTGGTGTTACAATGGTGATGTCTGTAGGTGTACCCAAACTAAACAGTGGGGTTGGAAACATGGTTGGTGGCCCAAAAGAGCACTGAATTTTTGCTGCACATGCTGAAAAATGCAGAGAGCAATGCTGAATTTAAGGGTTTAGATATAGATTCTCTGGTCATTAAGCACAGCCAGGTCAACAAAGCCCCCAGCATGTGCCAGTGAACTTACAGAGTTCATGGTTGAATCAACCCCTACATAAGCTCCCCCTGGCACACTGAGATGATCCTCACTGAAAAGGAGCAAATTGTTCTTAAACCAGAGGAGGAGGTTGAATGGAAGAAAAAGATATCCCAGAAGAAAATGAAGAAGCAAATAGTTATGGCTTGGAAGTAAATTAAGCTTAAAATAAAATGCAAATAAAAGTTAAAAAAAAAAGAGTCCATTGTAGGCCTCCACTGCCTACTCTTCCTTGTCTCTTCTCTCCCAGCAGCATCCCAGTGGACCCTACTAAGAAACCAGGACCATGTTCCAGTGCAAACTGATAGCCCTCGACTTTCGCAACCCTACTGGCTTCAACTGAAAAGATGAAACAGAGTTTAGAAACTTTATTGCTTGGCTTGAAGACCAGAAAATCAGACTCTACAAGATTGAAGACAGAGGGAATTTAAGAAACATCCACAACAAGTTCTTTGAAAAGTATCTCTGAGGTATTAACTGTGGTTTCAAGATTCAAGATCAACAGGACGCAATTGACTGTCTTCTGGGCTTAGCTGTTAGATTTGAATGTGGAGATAATGCTGAAAAATACAAGGACTCAGTACCTGTATTTAGTTGCTGACAATGCAACTAAAAACGCAAAGTCATTGATCAATTCAGACATAAATAATCCTGATTTTAAGGCTAGGGTAATGGCTTTGGCAAACCTTCAAATTCAGCATCATGATGATTAACTAGTAATGTTAAAGACAGTTTACATTTTGGTTCAGGAGTACCTGACACAGGCTGTAGTTGCTAAGGTGCATCAAACAAAAGAGGTTTTGACACAGGAGATGCGGTTCTTAATGAAGCTGCTCAAATTCTGTGATTGCTATGTATAGAACTCAGAGAGCTACAAGAGCCCACAGTAGCTGTTTACTCCATTATTACAGACCCAGAGACAGATCACAGGCTGTCAGAAGATGAACATTTTAGGATTTCAGCATCTCACATACTTAGTACAGTTGGGGACTATGTACGTTTCAGGCATGTATTTGGAAATCTAATGTCACATTTTCAAGGAAGGAATCCCTGAAAATTAACTATTCTGCAGATTTACCATCATTGCTTTTTTTTCTTTTAGTTTATAAAAGTGTGTGTGTGTGCTGGGGGGAAGTCCATTGTAGACATTAAAGACTGAGATGTCCATGGAAGCTCCAGTGTGATGTCAGGTAGGCAGTTGAGTCTATGTAGTTTTGAAGCCTTGGCTAGGCAGAAATGTGATGTGGTTAGGGTATTTATATGTAGATGACTATTCTCTGGTGTGCTAAATTATCAGGAGGTTTTGAGTGGAAAGTTCTTTGGAGTAAGCAATATTACTATTCGGAATCTACATCTCATTTTCTCAATTACCTGTAAACAATCTACTGACAGTTTCCATATGTCCAGAACAGAGTGGAGTCCTGGTGTAGCTCTGTGGGTTAATGCGCCAGACTGCAAAGCCATTTGAACTGCAAGGTCAGCAGTTCAAGCTCACCAAGCTGTTCCTAGGAAACCCTATACAGGTTCATTATGGGTCTGAATTGACTCGATGGCACTAAACAACATAACAGAGTGTCTTAGTTATGTAGTGGCTCTATAACAGAAATACCACAAGTAAATGGCTTTACCAAACAGAAATGTATCCTGGTGTGGAACTATAGGATAGGCACTGGACTGCCAATCGAAAGGTCAGCCGTTCAAACCCACCAGTCACTCCTCAAAAACCCTGTTTCTGAATCAGAACCTACTCAATGGCACTTAATAACAACACAGTTTAGGAGGCTAAAAGTCCAAATTCAGGATGTCAGCACTGGGGGAAGGTCCTTGTTATTAGTCTTCTTCTGGTTTAAGGAGTTTCTCAGCGCAGGGACCCCTGGTCCAAAGGACACACTCTACTTCCGGACCTTCTTTCTTGGTTATGGTCAGATCCCTCTATCTCTATTACCTTCCTCAATCCCTTTTATATCCCAAAACAGTTTTATTCAAGATACAACCTAATCCTTTAGACTGTGTCCTATTATGGTTAACATAACTGCCTCTAATCCTGCCCCATTAACATCATATGTTGATGTTGGTATATACCACTGAGTCAGTTCTGACTTACAGCGACCCTGTATGAGGTTTCTGAGGAGCAGCTAGTGAGCTTGAACCACCAACTTTACAGTTCAAACTGATTTTGCAGTCCCAGGGCAGTAACTGGCAGTGCTACACCAGTACTCCAATTAACAGCATTGTTGTTGTTGTTGTTAAGTGCTGTCGAGTCAGTTTTGACCCATAGTGACCCTGTATAGGGTTTCCAAGGAGCAGCTGGTGAGCTTGAACTGCCGACCTTGAAGTTCAAATGACTATGCAGTCTGGTGCATTAACCCAGAGCGCCATACCAGGACTACTAGAGGTTAGGATTTACAACATATAGGATAACTACATGCAATCACAAAACGGAGTATAATTACTTAATACTGAGAATTGTGACCTAGCCAAGATGACACATATTTGGGGGGGACATAACTCAATCTATGACACAGGGGTTGGCAAACTTAGGCCCATGGGCCAAACCAGACCATTGCTTGTTTTTGTGTAAGCCACACACTAAAAATGGTTTTGACATTGTTTAATGGTTGGCGGGGTGGTAGTGGGATGGGGTGTTTAAAAGAGGAATAATATTATAAACATCTGGAAATTTTACGAATTTCAATTTCAGTGCCCTTGATTAAAGATTCTGTTGAAACAACGTCCACAATCATTTGTTTATTTTCTGTGGCTGGTTTTGTGCTAAGTGTCAGAGGTGAGTAACTAGGATAGAGCCCTCATTGCTCACAATAAATATAACAAAAATGTTTATTATCTGGTCTTTTACCAAAAAAAAAAAAAAAAAGCTTGCCAACTCCTGTTCTATAATATAAATGTAAATGTGGGATATTATTAGAATTTTGTAGGAATCATTCTATAAGGAAATAATATGAAGTTCACACTAATAATAAAGCTACTATGTTTACAAAACTGTCTCTTACAGAAATAATGCACTCACAATTGTGGGGTTTTTTTATCAAAAAGACCAAAACTCTAATTAAAGACAATCTCCTATGAGAAATAAAATCAAAGCACCATATTTAAGGTTTCTTTGGGAATCCACCAACTTAAGATTCAATATTTTCATACTAACTTGAAAACATTATATGTAATGTCAGTTAATAAGCCCCAAAAGTCCTGGTGTGGCTCTGCAGATTAATGCACTGGATTGCAAGGTTGGTTTGAACCACAAGGTTAGCAGTTCAAGCTTACAGCTGTTCTTCAGAAATACTATATGTGGTCACTATGAGTTGGAACTGACTCAACGGCACTTAACAACAACAACAACAACAAAAGTACTAATAAAGAAGGACTAATCAGTAGTTCCCAGGATTGGGCAGTGTTTCATTCTGTTGTGCATAGGGTCGCTATGAGTCGGTACCGACTCATTGGCACCTAATAACAACAACAATTCGGCAGTTCAAATCCACCAGCTGTTCCTCAAAAACCCTATGGTGGTGGTGGTGTGCTCTGGAGTCAGTTCAGACTCATAGTGACCAACAGGATTTCTGAGGCTGTAAATCTTTACAGGAACAGAATGCCTCATCTTTCTTCCACGGAACAGCTGGTAGTTGCAAACTGCTGACTTTGAGATCAGCAGTCCAGTTAGTAACCACTGCACTACCAGAAGGAGAAGGATATCATGTTTGGTAAGGTGGAGGGTCAGAGAAAAAGAGGAAGACCCCCAACGAGATGGATTGGCCAAGAGACAGCATCAATGGACTCAAGCGTGGCAACAGTAGTGAGGTTAGCCAAGAATCGGGCAGTGTTTCGTTCTGCTGTGCATAAGGTCACTATGGGTCAATACTAACTTGATGGCATCTAACAACAACACTGCCAGAGCTCCTCAAAAACTTTATACATGGTCGCTATAAGTTGGAACCTAATTTTAGGTGCATTCTGAGAACTCTCAACACTGGGACAAGGGTCTACATGACACCTACTACTTTGAATGCATTTATGGAAGTGAACAGAGCTCCAGAGTTACAGTGCAGAGAGGAATGCTCACTGTCATTGCACCTGAAAGTCAGGGGAGCTCCTGAGCAGGAGAGACTGAGCAGAGGGAGGGCCCAGGATCCAGGCCTGTACACTTCAGCCTCACCACAACAGCCCTGCCTGAGGGACAGAGTTCAGAATGGGAGTGAGCACAGCACTTAACAACAAAACAATTAGCTGGAATGCTTTGGGCATGTCTGTTGCATCCATCAGAGGCCCCCAGGGGTTGGCTAATTGTCCCACATTTAGGGATGCTAAGAGCTGTGTTTCTTACATGTCCCCTCTGACCTACCACTAGGCCAGGTCAGTTTAACATCTGCAAAGTGACTAATCAGTATAAGATGTTTGGAATATGATAACTCATCTTCCTCTCCTTACAACCACTCCTCTGTCAGTTTCTTGTACTATGGTGGCTTGCATGCTGCTATAATGCTGCCACCAGTACTTCAAATTCCAGCAGGGTGGACAGGTTTCAGCTGAGCCTATAGACTAAGACAGATTAAGAAGAAAGCCCTAGCAATCTCCTTCCAAAACTAGCCAATGAAAACCTCTGGATCATAACAGAATGTCGTGCACCATAGTGCTAGAAGATGAACCCAATGGTGGAAGGTACTGTGCAGTCACTGCAACAGCAGACTCAAACATACCAACGATTGTGAAGATGGTACAGTATTGGAAAACTTCCGTTCTGTTGTCCATGAGGTCACGATGCTAACCAGACAGCAACACTCTCATTCAGGTCCCTGTGATTGGTCGAAGGTTTTGACAGTGTCCACTCCCATTCTGAACTCTGTCCCTTAGTAAGGGATTGTGTGGTCTTAATAGCATTTATTCATTGTTTTTTCTGCTCAAAAAAATTTTGAAATGTTACTAGTGAGGTGTTGTGAATTTCTGTTTCTCTTGGTGCAATTGGGAACCCACTTCACTGTTGAATGTTGTTGTTGTGTGGTGCCATTGAGTCGTTTCTGACTCTGTATAGGGTTTCAAAGGAGCAGCTAGTGAACTTGAACTGCCAACCTTGCAATTCAAATGACTTTGCAGTCTGGTACATTAACTCACAGTGCCACAAAATGTAAAATTTTGTCATTCTCTAGGCCAAAGAGCACTTTACCCAGGGAGAAAACTTGCATTCCTGATTTTTATACTGACTCACCTCTGTACAGGCAAACAAGGGCAGACCAACATGACTTCCCTATTCACTATAATGTTCCGCTCATTACCACAGAGCCTATGTACTCTGTGTTTGTCTTTTATATCCATGCTTTTCCTTTCTTTTCTGATGCATTTCAGCATTAAGTAATATTTTATAATCTAGGGAGTTTTCATTGCACATTCCTTCCAAACACACACTTTTAAAATCCAGCTGAATGTTAGGAATTACATGTTGTTCTGTTCCATACTGCAGTGTTTTCTTTAGGAGTCGAACAGTGTGTCCCTCGACCAAGCTGAGCCCTGTATGAAGCTGCTTGGATCTCTCCTCCTTGGTCACCTCAGTGCCTGTATCCCTCGAGCTTGTTTTTCTTATCGCTTATTCTTCCTTGTATGGAGTCCTAGTGTAGCTCTGTGGGCTAATGCGTCAGACTGCAAAGTTGTTTGCACTGCAAGGTCAGTGGTTCAAGCTCACCAACTGCTCCTTGGAAACCCTAATACAGGATCGCTATGGGTCAGAATCGACTCAACGACACTTAACAACAACAATTCTTCCTTGTATAGCTTTTCCTTTTTTTTCTGATGCTGAATCATTTCAGCATTAAGTCACAGAATCATTATTTTATAGAACTTGGTCCATAGGCCTGCAGAACAAGCAAGTGAATTGTATTAAGGGACAAAGGTACAAGCAGTATAGCACCCAGCTCTCCTCTACTTGTTGGCACTCTCTCCAGTCTACTGTGTTACCTTTCTGGAGACCTGGTGTGGTACTGTAGGATAAGTACTGGACTGCAAGGTGGATTTGTACTGCAAGATGGTGGTTCAAACCCACCAGCCACTCCCTGGAAACTCTATATAGGGTCACTATGAGTCAGTACTGACTGGATGGCACTTAACAACGTTATGCTTTAAAGTAAATAAAAATAGCATTGCTTTAAAACAGCTTTATTGAAATACAATTTATAGACCATACAATTACTGGCATTTAAGGTGTACAACTCAGTGGCTTTTAGTTTATTCCCAGAGTTGTGCAACCACCACCACAATCAATTTTAGAACATTACCACAATTAAATTTAGAGACGTTTGGAAGGAACCACATCCCAATCCCTACTAAGGGCCCATCCTTTCCCCAGCCCCTTGGCAACCACCAATGTAATTTCTGTCTCTATAGATTTACATATTCTGGACATTTCATATGACAGGAATCATACAGTATGTGGTCTTTTGTGATTGGCTTCTTTCACTTAGCATGTTTTGAAGGAGTTTCCTGGCTTTAGCATGTAATAGCAGCAAATTTGAATAAAAAGAAACCCCAGCATTCCTCTATCCTTGCCCTCTGGATTTGCACATGAGAACTCCAGCCCAGGGAGGTGTACTCAAGGCTGCAGTCACACAGTTTGCAAAGGGTGGGAGGCCTGGAGCCCAGGTCTCTGGCACCCATCCCCCAGGTTCCCCTGGGTGCTTTGCCATCGTGTGAAAGTGCTCTCTTGCTCTGCTTGGCAAACTGACAGACTTATATCCCTTGGCCCTGTGTTTCCATTTTCAGCCTTTCCTGGTTATTTTTGTCCTAGTGTGTGTGCACTCAAAGGCATTTTGTGCTGCTTTTGGGTCTGTGCTGGCTGAAGTGGCAGATGCCTGCTTGTGGGTGAGTAGGGGCCTCACTCTCTGACCCTCTGCTGCATATAGACAGACACTAAGGAGTAGAGACAATTTATTTGCATCTTAAAACACCATTTCAGGCTATCTTTTACAGTAGTTTTAAGCTTACAGAAAAATGGCAGAGAAAGTACAGAGATTTCCTATTTACTGCCCCTACACAGTTTCCCCTATTATTAACATCTTGCATTGGTGTACACACTTGTTACAGTTGATGAACCAACATTGACACATTACTATTTTTTAAATTAATTAATTTATTTAAGGTTTTTTATTGGGGCTTGAATAAAAGTTTACAGGGCAGATTATCAATTTTACATTCCACAAGTCTTACACCTTGTTTCATTACAATGATTATAATCCCATCCCTGTATCATCCGTTAACAGTGATAGTACAAGGATGGGATTATATAACAGTTAACAGTTTCTCTCTATTCATTTTAGCTCTGTGAAAAAAAAAAAAAAAAAAAAAAAAGGCATATATTATATAATAATTTTCACCAACAAAGGGTGCATTCTGCAAATATGCCTCTTGGCCGCCAGCTCTTAGTCCCTCTCTTCCCATGAATCTAGAGTCCTTAGTTGCTCCTTCTCTCCATGTCCCCATCTCTGCCCCCATCTCTGTGTCACTGCTCGTCTGGATAGGGTCCCACATTCCACTTGTGCTCTTCTCCCTTGATAATCCTAGGGTCCTTTGTTTTTGGACTGTAAGATTAACTACTCCCCTGTTTTTGTTACAAAACTTCTACCTTTATAATTCTGACAGTGGCAGTTAGTCACGATAACAATTACTCACTATTGAATCATAAGAATCTTATCCCCATGTCTTTTAACCAGGTCCATCTAGACACGATGACAACTATTCACCAGGGACTCTTTCTTTTCCCCACACACTATTAAACTAATCTCCCCCTTGAAACCTTGTAAGCCAGTCACTTCGTGACTTTATCACCCCCTCATTTTAGGTAGCCAGTGTCTAAGTTTCCCATCCCTCTCTACCCTGTATACAGAGAGAATAGCATTGATACTTGATGTGAAAACTTCTTCCGTCTCTGTTGGTATTTAGAGTTACTACCTCCATGAGTATAGGTCAGGTTCATCAAACTGTAGTAATTTACCCTTGTTTCCTTTATCAAAAATTGTTTTTTTTATCTTCTTCTAGTTGAGTTCTAATTATCAAGCCACCGAGGCTAGGTTGGGTGTTCTTATGCATCTCCCCTCACTTCATATCAGCTGGATGCTTCATTCTGAGCTCTAGCCCTCTGTGGCTATGTCCTTGTCCATGGGCTCAGGTGTCCCCAGGTCTCACCACACTTTGGATCAACCAGCCCTCTTCATCTCTCTCTCATCTCCAGTCAACATGAGACAATGGACCGTGGTTGAACTCAGCCTATTGCTTCATTGCTGCCTTTCCCTTTCTTCCACTCACCAGTAGACCAGTATGGTTGCCAGCAAGCTTACATGCTTGTTTGTGTGTTCCCTTTGAGTTTCAGTCTTAGAAGGGAGTTTGTTCTGAAGGAACTTGATTGCTTGCCTTGATGGCTACCTGGTGAATAGCTTGCTTATTCTTGCAGTAGCCAGTCATACTGACATTTTTGTTTTGGGGTTTTTCTGATGATCTTTCTTTGAAGATGCACATTCTGTCACTCTAGCAGTCCTTTCTAGTAGGGATGTCCCACCTCAGAAGGTTTTGGATGGGACTCAGGATTCCACCTAAGGCCCTATACTCTGCAAAGGCTTCAAAAGAGGCCTATTTCACTGGGCAAGTTCTAGAACCCCTTTTGGGTATTCCAATCAGTTATAGGCTGAAGATGGACCCGTAATCATGTTTCCCGACATTCCTTTATATCCCACTTAAGTGTCTATTTTACAATAGTAGGCAAGGGAAACCAGTATTCATAAGACAGCCAAGCATCTTAGTATTATTTACCTTCTTCAAACTATGCCTAGATCCCTGTATTACAGAGCCCTGTTGTTCCAAGTTTAAGCATGCATCACTGTTTACCTCTGTCCGACTTAGCCCATGCAAACTTGTCTCACTGTTCTTCCACCTCCTCCCCCTTCTTGTATTGCCCTCCCCAACACCTGAACTATGATGTGTCTGCCCTTACCTTGTGCTCTACCATTGCCTCCCTCCACATTTCCCTAAATCCCCCACCTCAACCCCACCATTGTGGTTACCTTATATTCCATTAACTTTTCCCTCCACTTAAGACAATCTATTTTATCCTGTAATCTACCTGACTTTCTTACCACCTGGATCTCTGTTCCTCTTTGTTTATTCCTTTCACATTGTAATTGTTTTGATCGTAGACTGACCTCCCAGATGCTCTGAATTTGTTCTTATAATTTTATTCTGTTCTCAACTCTTCCATTTGTCAATTGAGTTCTCTTTTCCCTAGCTGCTTTCAGGATTCTGTCCTTTTCATTGATTTTGGAGAGCTTGATTATTATATGTCTTGGTGATTTTCTTTTAGGGTCTATCCTTCCTGGAAATCATTGAGAGCTTCTTGAATGCATATTTTTTTGCTTTTCAGGATTTAAGGGAAATTTTCTTCCAGCAGCTCTTCAATTATCTCCTCTGTGGACTTATGTGATTCTTTCTGTTCCAGAATGACAATAATTGTTAAGTTATTCCTTTTCATGTTGTCCAATATGAATCTTAGACCTTCTTCAGATTTTTTTAATCCTTTTTTGTGCTTCCTCTTCTATCTTAGTAGTATTGAGAGGTTATCTTCCAGCTCACTAGTTCTGGCTTCCATCTCTTCTGTTCTACTCCTTTGCCCTTTCAGTGTATGGTCCATTTCTGATATTCTATTATTAATCATTTGGACCTCTTTGTGTAGGTTTTGAATTGTTTCCAATGCTGTATTGTCTTATTTGTTGTTCCTGTAGCACTTTCCTGACTTCTTCCTTATTTTTCTTAACTCTATTGTAAAGTGTCGTGATACGTTTTATAATCATTTTTCTGCCTGCCTTCCTTCCAGTATGGAGTGTAGGTCTACCTCCAGCTCATATGTCTCAGTCAACTTTATCTTGTTTCTGGATGTGCTGATATGGTCATCTTTTTCTATTTTGGGGACATAGTCAGTCATTAGCTGTGGCCTTAATATTTAAATGTGTGTGTGTGTGTGTTGGTATTTTTATGCTTTCTGATTGCCTCCAGGTAGATGTGATCAGGAGATGGGCTTCCCTTTTTACTCTTCCTTCCTGAGAAATTTCAAGATGCCACTGTTGGTTGTTTGACATAACTCAGGATTTAATTTTCAGCCTGTTTCCTTTTTAGTCTGCCTGTCCCACTGCACAACCCCCGTTCAGGCCTTTTTCCTAGTGATAAACAGTTGAGGGCCGGCTGTGGCTGTTTTGAGCTGCTGTTTGGTTTTCAGTAGAAACTGACCCTTTAAATTTTGAGGACAGTTTGCCTGTCCTCTGTGTGCATGTGTAGTAGGACCCTGAGAGTGAGGGTGGAGGAGGTGTCCACTCACTTAGGCACCCCCTCTAGTCACCAAAATGGAGGTGTGCAGTGAGAGACCAATGAACAGATATAAATAAAGAATGTCCACACCTTTATCTCTGCAGTTCTGTCAGGCATCCGTGGCTGCTCTATCCTTTCCCCACTCGGTCTCACCCAAGATGGCCACTCAGGGAGCATGTGAGTGCCTTGGGTTAGAAAGCACTGGATTTCTTGCTTCTGCTACAAATTCCACTGACGTAAGCCTTCCAACTTTTCTAAATATTCCTTTATATGTGGTTCAGAGTTCTGCTACCATCCCCTGAGCCTGCATGGTCCAGTATTCTGTGTTGTTGCTGATGGAGCTCCTCACTGCACTTCCACCCTATCCACCATCTTGTTTGTTCAACACATTACTATTAACTAAAGGCCATAGTTCACATAAAGTCCTTGTGTGACGCTGTGGTTTAATGCACTGGACTGTAAAGTCAGTTTGAACCACAAGGGCAGTGGTTCAAGCTCACCAGCTACTCCTTGGAAACCTTATACAGTCTGTAGGTCGGAACTGACTTGTCGGCACTTAACAACAAAAACAACATAGTTCACATTAGGTTTCACTCTTTGTGATGTATAGTCTAATAGGTTTGGGCAAATGCATAATGTTATGTATCCACCATTACAGTATCTTATGGATTAGTTTCACCACATTAAAAAATGCCTTGTGTTCCATCTATCTATCCCTCCTCCCCTTGAACCTCTGTCAACCATTGATCTTTTTATTGTTCTCATAATTTTTTCTTTTCCAAAGTCATATATTTGGAATCATGCAGTATGTAGCTTTTCTAGATTGGCTTCTTGCACTTAGCAATGTGCATTTAAGTTTCATTCACGCATTTACATAACTTGATAGCTCCTTTCTTTTTATTGATGAGTGATACTCCATAGTATGAATGTATCACAGTTTGTATCCATGTATCTATTTAATGACATCTACATTGTTTCCAATTTGGGACAATTATGAGAAATTCTGTTATAAACATTCAGACGCACGTTCTTATGTTGACATTCAATATTATGCCCATGGAGTCCTTTAGTAGTTCAACACCAGTCTTGAATTTTTTCTTCAGTTCTTTCTGCTTGAGAAATGTTGAGTAGAAAAAAGGGAGAACCCTGGATGCAGCTAGGGAAAATAGAAATGTTACCTGCAAAGGAATGCCAATAAGATTAAGCTCTGAAAATGTGTGCTTTGGTTGTTTAAATTATTATATATTTGTGTGTGTTTTTGTGTATATCAAAAAAAAAGAGGGAATAGAGGCAAATAATGTTAAACAATAGAGCATGGAGGGGATTGTAATCATTACAATGAAGCAAGATGCTATTTGTTGAGTGCAAAACTGATGTTCTGCCATGTAGACTATCATTCAATTCATAATAAAAGCTTAAAAAGAAAGAAGCAAAGTCCTGACTATCTGCTTCTAAAAGTTCACACAGACTTGAAAACATCATGGTGTCATTCTCTATACAGCTGGAGATCACCATGATTTCGAATTGGCTTGATATGAACGATAAACAATAGCAGCTATAATAATTTGATGTTTAGCTTTTTGAGGAACTGTCAAATTATTTTCCACAGCTGTTGTACCTTTCTCACAATCCCAGTAGCAATGTGTGAGAGTTCCAATTTCTCCATAGCCTTACTAACACTTTGTGTTGTCTTTTTTTATTTTAGCTATCTTTGTGGGTGTGAAGATTTGATTTGCCTTTACTTGGTGAGCTGAGGCCATATACATATAGATGAGTAAAATGGTTGTAGTGGAAAAAGAAGCTTCAAAAAACTGAAAGGTTTATACGGACTTTATGTAAAATGCCTAAGTGT
>NW_006408694.1:3304240-3305576 GCF_000296735.1 Chrysochloris asiatica | reverse complement strand
AAAAAAAAAAAAATGAAAATAGTGTACTAATAGTGAAACTTCCAACAATCATTGTAGTAAAAGAAATAGCAGTTTAGAAATATGTATCCAAGTTGACAAATGTAGAATCAAAAGAAGCATTGCATCAGGCAAATCTGCTACAAAATAGCTCTTCAAAATGTTGAAGAGGAGTCTTGGTGTTGGTCTGCAAACAATGGGCTGCTAACGACCAAATTAGCAGTTCAAATTAGCAGTTCAAACCCGCCCACCAGCCCCTCCTTGGAAACTCTATACAGGTTTACTATGATTTGCAACTGACTTGAAGGCACTTAACAACAAAGTGTTAAAGAGCTAAAAGGTCACTTTGAGGACCAAGGTGTGCCTGACTCAAGCCAAGGTATTTTCAGTAGCCTCCTGTGCATTTGAAAATTGGACAATAAAGAAGGAAGACCCTAGAAGAATTAGTGGATTTGAATTATGGTGTTGACGAAGAATACTGGAAGTCCCGTGGAGTGCCAGAAGAATGAACAAGTCTGTCTTGGAAGAAGTACAGCCAGAATGCTCTTTGGAAGCAAAGATAATGAGACTTCTTTTCTCATTTTAGGGAGCCTACTATTTTACTATGGTTCGGAACGGACTCGACGGCACTTAACAACAACAACTATTTTACTACTAATGAAGTAAAATCAGAACAAACCCAATTTTTTTAATTTGGGTGATCTAGAATGCTACTATGGAGTCCTGGGGTGGCACTGTGGGTTAATGCGCCAGGCTGCAAAGCCGTTTGAACTTCAGGGCCGGCGGTACAAGCTCACCAGTCGCTCCTTGGAAACCCTATACAGGGTCACTATGGGTCAGAACTGACTTGACAGCACTTAACAACAACAACAACTATTTTGAACATGTTATCCGAGAAGGTAAAATAGAGGGGCAACAAAAAAGAGGAAGACCCCGATCGGGATGAATTGACACAGTGGCAGCAACAATGGACTCAAACATAACAACAATTATGAGGATGGCGCAGAACCAGGCAGTGTTTTGCGCTGTTGTGCATAGGGTTGCTATCATTGGGAATCGATTCAAAGGCACCGAACAACAGAATGCCAAGATTAAATTGTAATCTCTTCTTGGATGCATATGAATCCTAATCACCAGTCAGCTACCACAGCATGTAGGTCCCCGAGAAGACAGTACATAAGACATGGCAGAAGAGCAAGCTGTGTTACTGACTTCTGTCCACCCTGGGTCTCTGCCAGCTCTTTCATCCTAATGACCTAAGTAGACAATCAGTGATCTAGATGTTTCTCCCTGCTCCCTTTCCACAGAGCCTGAGCCAGAGCAGGCTGTTGTTCCCTTT
>NW_006408694.1:3287003-3303050 GCF_000296735.1 Chrysochloris asiatica | reverse complement strand
TGGGTTTGAACTGCCAACTTTGCAGTTAGCAGTCCAGTACTTATCCTACAGCACCAAACCAGAAAAGAGTATCTAATGCTTTCAGGGATATCCGTGGGCTAACTAATAGTTGTGAATACAGCCATCTGTATTGTCCTTGAGAATTTACCGTGATTCCCTGGGATAAGGAAAAACCATGATAAAGATTGCAATCGATGCTTGCAAAATGTTCTTTAGTTGTTGGTTAATATTAAGAAACAAGACGTAAATCACATATATTATTTATTTATTTTTCCAATCATTCTCTCTTATTTCTAATAATTCCCCTAAGCAACTGAACAGTTGGTTTCTTTGGTAACAGCAAACGAGAAGAGAAAGATACCATTAATATAGTTTAAAGCCCTTCAGTAGTTTGAATTACGAATTTAGCAGCAGTTAAATGGCGCTATAAGACAAACATTGGACTGCAAGGTTGGCAGTTCAAATCCACCAGCCATACAAATCCATCATACCAACGAGGTCGCTATGAGTCGGAACAGACTACATGGCATTTAACAAGAGCATGCATATAAACTAAAGGAATCCTGGTTGGTTGTAGGATAAGCACTGGACTACTAACCACAAGCTTGGCAGTTTAAACCTACCAGCTGCTCCTTGGAAAGCCTGTACCCACTCTGAACACCCAGGAGAGCATTTAATACCAACATAAACAAAAGAGTAAAGATTTCCATTGCTGAAAACCATGGTAACAGGTTTGAGCAGTTTTTATAAAGGTGGGGACATGTGTAAGCATCCACCTGGAGATAATTATAAATCAAAGTGACCTTTGTTATCATTAAGTTTTCAGTGGCTTTATATCATTATAGTAACAATTAACCATTGTTTTCTTAAAATAGCCCCCAAATTATTCAGATAATAACTGAAAAACCAAATTCATTGCCAGAGTCAATTCTAACTCATAGCAACCCTGAAGAGGACTTTCAAGGATGTCAATCTTTATAGGAGGAGAAAGCCTGGTTTCCCTCCTGCAGAGGGCTGATAGGTTTGAACTGCTGGTCTTGCAGCTAACAATCCAGTGCTTACCCTAGAATGCCACTAGGACTCCTTGGTAAGAGTAAACGATAGTAATTTTTGAAAACGCATAGTTTTGCCCAGAAAAACAGTTTCGAATTCCCTACGGCTACTGAAAAGTGGTGATAGTTTCCTGTGTCACATAAAACAGACCAGTTGAATTCAGAGTAAATTCTGTCTCATAGCGCCCCCATGTGTGTCCGAGTAGAACGGTTCCACAGGGTTTTCATGATTGTGACCTTTCAAAAGCTGATTGCTAGGGATTTCTGGATGAGTACGAACCATCAACCAGAGCTTAACTGTTTGTTTTGATTTTGTCTTTAGTTTCGGTTTCTTTGACCTATGTAAAATGCTGTGCTAAAAGTAATTCCAACCCTTCATTAATATTCCATGAGTTGGACTTGTCTCCAATGATGACTATACCCTTGGAGAACATGCCAGCATACTCTGAAGCTGTGAGCTGACTTATTTCAGCATCCCAGGAGAACTGGTGGCTCAGTAGGTTAAGTGTTGAACTGCTAACCTCAAGGTGGGCAGTTCAAACCCACCAGCTGCTCCAAGGGATAAAAATAGACTATTTGTACCTGTAAAAAGCCCCTATGTTATGTGCCATGTAGTCAGTTCTGACTCATAGCAAGTCTGTGAAGGGTTTCCAAGGCTGTAAATCTTTACGGAAACAGAAAGCCTCAACTTTCTCCCATGGAACGGCTGGTAGTTTCCTAGCGTAGGGGTTATGAGTCGTGCTGCCAACTTCAAGGTCAGCAGTTCGAAACTACCAGTCGTTCCATGGAGAAAGATGAGGCTTTCTGCTCTCATAGCCTTAGGAAACCCTGTGCAGCATCACTATGAGTCGGAACCGACTCCACGGTACTTAACAACAACAACAAACCTGTAAAGAAACCCTCTAGAACAATTCTGCTTTGTCCTGTCGGGTCAGCATGAGTTGGGATTAACTCAACAGCAGTGGGCTCATACTAAGCACAAGAGAGGCACCACTGCTGACCCTGGACTGTGATTCACTCCTAGCAGCTAGTCCATAGCAGGTGTAAGATTTGGGCAGCACCGACCTGTTTGTGACTTGATTAGCATCAAGGGATGATATGATTATGCTCAGAGTAAGTGATTCAGAGAAAGCTGTATTTACCTGATGCTATTTTCAGAATGGGTAGCTTAACCTGGTGGTTTAGTGAGTAAAATTAGCCCCATTGCATCCAGTTGGTGTGTTTCTTTAGGCTCATTAAATAGGTTTTTTAATAAGAGAAAGACAAAGAGCAACGAAAAACATCTTCCTGATGATTTAACCAGCCTCAAAGGCAAACATGAAACTTTCTGCTCCTGTAAAGATTTCCAGCCCCAGAAACCCTATTCAGCATGGCTACGAGTCAGAACAACTCAACAGCATAAAACCACCACCGCCATCACCACCACCAAGGCAAACATCCTCAGAAACAATTCCCTGTTAGAGAAGTCTTGCTTGCCATCCCAGATTTGTACCCATCTCTGCTATGCTTCAACCACCTGTCCATCGGTTTGTCATACTCTGGTGGTTTGTATGTTGCTACAGTGTTTGAAGCTATGTCACTAGTATTTTAAACACCAGCAATGTCACTTCTGGTGAACGGGTTTCTTCAGAGCTCCCAGACTAAGACAGGCTATAAGGAAAGGCCTAGTCTACTTCCAAAATCCAGCCAATGAAGACCTAATGGATCACAGCAGAACATTGCTTGATAAAGTGCTGGAAGATCGGCTCCCTGGGTGGAAAGATAATTCACAACATCCACAATGAACTTGAGCATGCCAACAGTGATGAAGATGGCATAGTATTGGGCAACATGGCATTCTGATAAATAAAATGTAGCCATGAATCAAAGTCAACTTGATTGCAGCTATCAACAGCTACCCCCATTAAGGACTCTTAGTAGTTCCCTTTCTCTGCATCTTTGCTCTTCATCCTCCTAACATAAGATTTCAGTTCTACCAGAAGTGAGGGACACAAACTTCTAGGTTCCTCCGCCCACCCGCATACTTGTAAGATACTGAAGTTCTTGTCCCCAGTACTTATGAATCTGAATGTATTTGGAAATAGGGTCTTTGAAGATGTTATCAGTTAATATAAGGTCATGCTGGAGTAGAATGAACCCATATCTAATATAACTGATGTATGTACTTATATTAGAAGAGAAGAGACACAGACAGAGA
Source organism: Chrysochloris asiatica (assembly GCF_000296735.1). Taxonomy (NCBI): domain Eukaryota; kingdom Metazoa; phylum Chordata; class Mammalia; order Afrosoricida; family Chrysochloridae; genus Chrysochloris; species Chrysochloris asiatica. The sequence continues at coordinate 3,299,801 of NW_006408694.1, read as the reverse complement.
AACCCAGCGGGAAGATGGCCGTGTGAAGATGGAGGCAGAGATTAGAGTTGTACTGCCACAAGCCAAGGAACCTCTGGGGTCCCAGAGGTAGAAGAGATAAGGAATTCTCTCTGAGAGCCTTTGGAGGGACCTGGCCCTTCCAACAGTTTGATTCTGGACTTCTGGACTTCAGAACTGTGAGCCAATAAATTACTGCTGTTTTAAATCACTTGGTCTGTGGTGTTTGTCCCAGCAAACCTGAGGAATGAGTACCCCTACCCTGGTGTGGTGCTGTAGGATAAGCATTGGATAGCTAACCACAAGGTCAGTGGTTCAAGCCCTCCAGCTGATTCTTGGAAACCCTATAAAGGGTCGCTATGAGTTGGAACTGACTCAACAATACTTAACACCAACAGCAACCCATAGCTGAGCGCCAAGTGCTTATAAAGGGCCCCACAATGGCATGTTCTCAATCCTGTCTTCCACAATACAGTTGCTCACACATTGGATGTGCAGGCAGGGCTGGGATTAGAAAATGTAACTGAAGGTGTCTGAAAAATCACCCTGAATCTGTAGCAGGAAATCATATTCGAGAAATGATTTCCCAAGCAAGAGATACTAGAAGGCAGGAAGAGGAGGCTAAAACTTAGAAGTAAATTGGAACACATCCTGCTAAATCCTCAGAAGCAGGACTGCAGAGAATAAGGAAGTGAGAGTGTCTCTTGAGGCTGCAGCATAGAGACTCTTCCTGGAATATTGTCTTTCTTTTCTTGCAGCTCAGTACCACAAGTCAGTGGGAGGTCATAAAGCAGCAAAAGGAAAATGATCAGGAGAATGATTCATGAGGAAAAGAGCTTTTTTCCTAATATAGAACAACAAAGAATGGATCTTCTGAAAAGACTCACAAAAATATTGAAAGAGTTATTTATAGGGCACAATGGAGGAAATACGTAAAATTATAGTGGCAAGGTTGGCAGTTCAAACCCACCACCTGCTCCTTGGACACCCTATACAGGATCACTATGAGTCTAAATGGATTCGACGGCACAACAACATAGTGGCTTATTATAACATTGTTGTTGTTAAGTGTCGTATCAGTTCCGACTCATAGTGATCCTGTATAGTTTTCCAAGGAGCAGCTGGTGGGTTTGAACCGCTAACCTTGTAGTTCACAGTCCAGTGCTTATCTTATAGCACCACACCAGGAGAAAACTCATTGGTTGTAGTCAATGTAGGATGTTTAGTGTATTAAGATCAGAAACCATTTTCATTCTCCTAGAATCTAGATTTCTGGTGTCCATGAACTTAGAGTGACCACCCAGGTCACTTGCCCTTATGTGTTCTTTTGATCCTTGATCTTTGAAGAAATTGGTGTCTAAAAAGTCACTGTTGAATCAAACAATGTTTTTGTTAAGTGCTATCCAACTGGCTCCAGCTCATGGCGACCCTGTGTAAGGTTTCCAGGGCTGTAAATCTTTGGGAAACAGAAAACCTTATCTTTCTCCCATGGATTGACTGGTGGGCTTGAACTACTGTCCTTGTAATTTGAAGTTCAGTTCTTATCCTATAGAGTCACCATGTTCTCTCTCAGGTTGTTGTTAAGTGCCGTCAAGTCGGTTCTGACTCATTGCAACCCTGTATAGGGTTTCTGAGGAGCAGCTGGTGGATTTGAACTGACGACCTTATGGATCTTACTCTGATACTGTTCCCACAGCATCACACCAGGAGTCTTTCTCACCATTTAGGAGGCTAGAAATTCAAATCCAGAGTGTAGCTCTGGAGAAACATCTTTGTCTCCTTTCAGTATCCATGGGCCCAGCATTCCTTGGAGATTTCTTTGTGTCTTGCCATCACTCTTTTCCTGGATCTGGGCTCTTCAAAGTGCAGAGACTCCAGGGGAAAGGGACACACTCCACTCCTGGCTCTTCTTTCTTGATGATAGTAGGTTCCTCTAACAATGTTGTTGTTAAGTGCTGTCAAGTCGGTGCTGACTCATTGCAACCCTGTATAGGGTTTCCGAGGAGCAGCTAGTGAGTTTGAATCACCAACCTTGTGGTTCAAACCGGCCTTGTGTCCAATACTTATCCTAAAGCATCACACCAGGACTCAACTGGTAAGATCATTTTGCCTTAGGCATTGTGCTCTTTTGAAGAAGTATTGCTTTCAGAAAACAAAGACTCCAAAGGTCAAAGTGGAAGTTATGATTTAAAGCAAGTAATTATTTTGATTTTTCTTCAAAACAATGTTGTGTGACATCCTTGGAGGTGGTTGTGTGCTGTTGAGTCGATTCCAACTCATAGCGACCCTGTACAGGGTTTCCGAAGCTGTAAATCTTTACAAGGAGCAGAAAGTTTCATCTTTCTCTCAAGGAGTGACTGGTAGGCTCAAACTGCAGACATTGCAGTTAGCAGCCCAACTCATAATCCACTATGCTATCAGGTCTCCTTGCTGACCACAAATTGTTCTGTTCTGGCTTTTTTTCCATGGCAATGCAGATTAGACTTGTTATAAGAGTATATATAATGGAGGCTCTCTCATCTTCAGAGCATTTTTTACTATAGTTAAAATGTTTCTCCAGTTTGCAAATTGTATACTAATTAAACTTCAATCCAGTTCTAGTATTGGCTTAATACAATTTCTATTTAATAATTTCTGATGTCAACCATTAATAGCTCTCTGTCTTTGCCTCCCGCCTGATTGTATAATCACTAGCGATTTTTTCAGTGAGAAAATAGCAAAGGGAGTAAAACTCAAAACAATACATTTTGCAACATAGTGGAACAAAATTCTGGTGGGATGGGTTGAGTGGTGGGTACAGCACATGAAATCTATGTACAGTGTACTCACCATTCTAATATTCATGATCTCAGGAAATGAATTGTCTAATAGTTCCTCATGTTTATAAATCACCTTTCTTCTGGGTTAACAGACTTATATCTATTCAAACTTGTAGAAGCTTTCCAATATTTAGAATAAAAGAGACACTATGGGTTAGGAGGTGGAGATTCTGTGGGAGCTACATGGTCAGGCTAAGAGGCTATTAGCTTATAGTTGTGCTAAGACCCCAGATTCAAACATGCCCTCTAAAGACTTTTTTTATTAAGCATAAATCAATAAGGAGTCTTGGTGTGGAGCTGTGGGTTAATAAGCTGGACTGCAAAGTCGGTTTGAATAGTAAGGTTGGTGGTTCAAGCTCACCAGTTGCTCCTCAGAAACCTTATACAGAGTCTTTATGGGTAGGAACTGATTAGACAGCACTTAACAACAATTAAGCATTAAACAGAACAAAGATAAAACAAAGACAATTATCTGGTTGAGAGAAACCATCAGCATGTAGCCAGTACAGAGACTTATAGAATTCCTTGAATCACAGTCATGGAGTTCATTACATAGGACAGAGGACAAAGAAAATCATCAGAGATCATGATTAGTGGGAGATTAATTCCTCACCATCAAACCCAGGACTACAGAGTGGGAAAAAGACCATGACTGGGAAACATGCATAGTTTACAAAGGTTACAGGCTTGGTTCTGGGTTTTGATTGCTTGTTATGTGGTGGTCAGGGTATGACTCACGATCACAGGACAAGTTTTGGTCACAAGGTGGTTACAAGGCAATACCAGGACCGCAACTCTTAAATTAGACAACATGTAGATTGGCTATTTTGGGTAAATGCCAACATTCTCTAGTTCTTTGTATGAGCAACGTTCTCCATAATCTAATTTCAACTCCATCTTCCTAAAGGTAAATTGCCCCTCCCTGGGCTTGTCCTGCACTTGTCTTAGCACAGCCACATTGCTGGTGTAACGATCAGTAAACCCTGGGGAAGTAACTTAAAGAACTCAACGGCCATCTGAACTTCTGTGAAGACTCAAAATGGAGTGGGCTCTTGCTGTAGATTGCAGTCTTCCACAAAACAAGCACTTCAGAATTTAAGCTCAAATGCACAACTAATAATAGTTAATAGGCTTTTGCATCCTTTTGTTAGTTGCCATCAAGTTGGCATTGACTAAGGGCAACACCATGTACAAAATAATGAAATGTTGCCTGGTCCTGCATTGTCTTCACAATTGTTGCTATGCTCAAGTCCATTGTTTCAGTCACTGTATATTTTCAGTACCTTCTAACCGAGCGACCTCATCTTCTGGCACTCTGTCACAATATTCTGTTGTGATCCATAGGGTGTTCATCACCTAATTTTAGAAGTAAGTAGATTGACAGGCCATTCTTCCTAGTATATCTTAGTCTGGAAACTTCACTGAAACCTCTTCACCATGTGACCCTGCTGGTGTTTGAAACACCAGTAGCATTGTTGTTGTTGTTTTTGTTAAAGGCCATTAAGTCAGTTTTGACTCATAGGGATCCTATTTAGACTTTCCAAAGAGCAGTTGGTAGGTTTAAACTGCCAACTTTGTGGTTAACAAGCCAGTGCTTATCTCTAAAAAGCCACACCAGGATTCCACTAGTGGTATAAGTTCTAGCATTATAGCAACATGCAAGCCCCTACAGTATGACATGCTGAAACAGATGAGAGGGTCTCCGAAAATGAATGGTAAGTCTATAAGCCCTCAACCTCAAGATCAGTTTGAACTGCAAAGCCGGTGGTTCAGAGTCACCAGCCACTCCTCAGAAACCCTATACAGGGTCACTAGGAGTTGGAATCGACTCGACGGTATACAACAACAGCAATTAGGATTTGGGTGGATCTCGTTGTAGGGGGACAACTACTCAGACCTTAAATTGAAATTTAGAGGATTTATTTTGCAGTAAGGAGCCCTGGTATGACACTGTAGGATAAGCAGTGGACTGCTAAGCAAAAGAGGTCAGCAGTTGAAACCCACCAGCCACTCCTTGGAAACCCCGTACAGGATGACTATGAGTCAAAATTAATAGCACTTAACAAAAACAACATTTTTCATTAAAGAGTTGCCTGAATGGTAAAATCACCATAAGCTTATGTAAGTGAGCACTACAGTTTCAGAGAGTGAGTTCTGAAAGGGGACAGATTTAAGGCTAAAAAGAAAGAGATTATGATTATTGACTGGTTAGTTTTTTATTGAGGTCGCAAGAGGGAGGGTTAAAGAAGTGGAGAAGGTTTCCATTGGATACAAATGTTTAGATATGTTTCGGCAGCCTACAAAAATTACAATCATAATTACAGAATGCTTGCAATGTATACTTCTCAGAATAGGTTATAAAAATGTGTAGGTTGGTATAGAACTTCTTTGGCATTGAAATTGGTAGTAAAAATGAAAACTAATGCTCTTTCTTTAGAAACTGATTGTTCAAGTGGGAACGTCTTTATTACCTGGGAAATTTAGATAACAAATTGACTGCCTAAGGTCTTTTCTTGCGACTGTTTTATATACTTATCATGAAAGAAATATTTCTTAAGATCATTTTACACTAGTGTATCTGTGTCAAAACACTCTTCCTTGGGATGTATTTCTTCCACATCCTGGCTTGTCTTCATAGGAAACATTCCCTTAGTTATTTATGGTTTCTACCAACTATCATAACCAGATAACAGGAGCTTGTCAGAAGTTTGCTTTGACTTAATTAAACATTTAGTCCCAGGCATACAGGCAAGTAATGGACCAGCCTTACTCAACAAGAGCTAGGTTTAATTCAGTTAGTTAGTTTTGGTCAAAAAGTTTTTATAAATTTCTCCTTTGCAACCTTATGAAGCCATTTTTAGCTTTTCTCCCCAGATGAATCCAAAGTGCTAACTGCCTAAAAATACTCAAGAGGATATCTGAATATTATCACAGAATATTTGAAATCCTTGGGATTGCCTAACATTTGTTGTTGTTGTTAAGTGCTGTTGAGTCGGTTCCAACCCATAGCAACCCTATGTAGGTTTCTGAGGAGCAGTTGGTGAGCTTGAACTGCCGACCTTCCAGTTCAAATGGCTTTGCAGTCTGGTGCATTAACCACAGCGCCACACCAGGACACTACTGACATCAAAATTTCGTATGTACCGGAGTAAAGCAGCCACCTCCTCTGAACCCATCCATCCAGATTAGAATTTCTGTTCCACAGCAGGAACTTGCTGGGATCCAAGCTGTGGACAGGTGCTTTGCAGCTCTGATGCCTCCTAAGGCAGACACAGCATCGTCTAGCTTGGGAGTTCTCTGGGGACTTTTCTTCCTCCATTTCAGCATGTGTGAACTTTGTAATTTACATGTTCCATTTCACTTGCAACCAAATGAGAAATGGTCTAATCCCTCTTGAATTGTTGTTAAATCAGTGAAAAGTAATAAGCAAGGCAATACTAAAAAATAAAGATAGGAAGATTTCTCCTTAGGAAAACATTGTTATTGTTGTTGTTAGGTGCCATCAAATCAGTACTGACTCATAGCGACCTTATGCATAGCAGAATGAAACACTGCCCAATCCTGGGCCAACCTCACTGCGTTGCCACGCCTGAGCCCATTGATGCTGCCACTTGGCCAATCCATCTCATTGGGGGTCTTCCTCTTTTTCTCTGACCCTCCACCTTACCAAACATGATATCCTTCTCCAGCGAATATTCCTTCCTGACAATTGTCCAAAGTATGAGAGATGAAGTTTAGCCATCCTGGCCTCCAAGGAGTACTCTGGCTGCACTTCTTCCAACACACATCTATTTGTTCTTTGGCAGCCCGTAGCACTTTCAATATTTTCCTCTAACATCATAACTCAAAAGCCTCAATTCTTCTACAGTCTTCCTTATTCACTGTCCAGCTTTTGCATGCATATGAGGTTATTGAAAAAACCATGGGTTGGGTCAGGTGCACCTTAGTCCTCAAGCTGACATCTTTGCTCTTCCTCACTTTAAAAAGGTCTTGTGCAGCAGATTTGCCTAATGCAATATGTCATTTGATTTTTTGACCGCTGCTCCCATGAGTGTTGACAACTTTAATGGTCCAGTGGTGAGGATTTTTGTTTTCTTTACATTGAGATGTAATCCATACCGAAGGCTGTGCTCTTTGATCTTCATCAGTAAATGAAGGTTGTATCATCTGCATATCGCAGGTTGTTAGTGAGTCTTCCTCCGATCCTGATGCCATGTTTTTCTTCATATAACCCAGCTTCTTGGATGATGTGCTCAGCATACAGGTTGAATAAGTATGGTGAAAGAATACAAACTTGTTGCACACCTTTCTTAATTTTAAACCATTCAGTGTTCCCATGTTCTGTTTGAACAACTGCCTCTTGGTCCAGGTAGGGAAACATTAAATGGTGTTATTCTAAACCTCAGTCCAAGTTCCTTTTCCACATTTTCAAATGTGAGGTTTCTTATTACTGCAAATGACTTTGTCAAGTCACCAGAAGCAGGGGGTACTGTTACATTGGCTCTGCAGTGTTGACAGCCTGGGCACAGAGAATGGCCATACAGAACGCCATCCTGTAATGTAGGACCGTGGGCTCAGTGATATCCTAGCAGTAGGTTAGTGTAACTGTAACTACCACAAACAGTGAGTGTGTATCAAAAGGAAGGAAGCTTACATTAGAGAAGGGAATGATGAGAGAATTTGTTCCTCTTTAGAAATTTCCTTCTTAAGAATGTTGAAAGCTGCAAATAAGAAAGTGTTACAGGGAGTGCTAGTAGCCACATCTCCACCTTACAAAAGAGGGGTCTTGTCTTTTGCTGGTTAAGAATAGTCAGGTGATGCAGGGTTTCCATACCAGCAAAGGTTTATTATAGGCAAGAGACTTGTGAGCCAAGACAGGGAGCACTTATTACAATGCTTACCTTCATCCCCACAAACACAGGCCTTGCCAGGGAGGGGGAAAGGCATCATGCTTAGTCATAGGAATAGGTGGGGGGTTCCGGGAAATGTCCCATTTAGGAGGGGCCAGGCAACACTTCTTCAGGATGGATTCCACTGCAAAGGCCTTTGGTTGTTGTTAAGTGCTGTCAAGTCAGTGCTGATTCATAGTGACCCTGTATAGGGTTTCCAAGGCCTTTTAAATCCTTACAGGAGCAGAATGCCTCATCTTTCTCCTGTGGAGGGACTGGTGGGCTTGAACTGAAGTCCATTGTTTATTATGGTACGTCACATATGTTGGTTCTTCAATAACCCTCTCCCAGAAGTTGGCGTTCTCCTCTGGCCCCAAGTAAAGGTCATCCTTTAGTTAGACTGCTCAAAGGAGTAAAATACAGAGGTCTTATGGGTGGTTTGTTTACAGTAAACAGACAGCAAAATGGGCAAGTTGTTGGGGTTAATGCTTTCATCTTCCAAGAGGCCCCCTATTCCTAGGGACTTGAAGAGGTCAAGTAGCAGATAATGGTGCTTGGACCACATGAGACCCTCAGCTGGGCCCCTCATAGCTGCTCAGAGGGCTTCCCCAGGAGGCTATGGGGCTACAGTTCTTAGAAATCAGCCATTGCTGAAAATTCACTCGATGAACATTTACTGAGCACCTACTGTATATGTCCTAGGCACTGGGGATACATTAGAGAACCAAAAAGACCTTCTGCCCTTGAGACAAAGTCTTTGCATTTCTAGTAGTTCTTTCCAAGAGGTTCCCTGCCATAAAAGGAAGGCATCGCAGAAAAGGCAGGCATAGAAGCCGATCATGAAAGTAAAGACAGTAACTGTAATAAAACAATCGATAAAGGAGATACAGAGCAATTAAACACACTGAATTAGAGAGCCACAGAATTTATATGTGCAAAGACTATACATCAGCATAGAAAGTTATTTATGTTTGATGAAGGAAAGAATTCAGAAATATATATACATTCCCTTGTAATCATGTAAATAATCAGTCATTATGAGCACAGGCAAGGAAATGCCAAAAGTAAAATAAAAAATAGCAGGTGGTAGAATTATGGGGTTTTTAAATTTTAAATATTTGTTGTTGGTGTTGTTATTGTTCAGTGCCTTGGAGTTGGTTCTGACTCATAGCGACCCTGTATAGGGTTTCCAAGGAGCAGCTGGTGAGTTTGAACCACCAGACTTGCGGTTAGCAGTTCAATGCTTTTCCCACAGCGCCACACCAGGACTCCGACCTCATGAGATAGGCATTATTAATATTCCCAAATTTCCACTCAGTGCAGTTACAGTAAATTGCTTCTGGGCATACAGGTAGTAAGTGATACCTGGTCCATTTTATTCCAAATGCTCAATTTTCCATGGTTGTTGTTAAATGCCTTTGAGTCGGTTTGCAACTCAACAACAAAGGTTTAACCTTTGGTTATTAATTTGAGGTTTTTCTTCTTTTTCAGTGTAGGCATTTATAGCTACAGATATTCTTCTAAACTCTGCTTTAGTTTAGTAGAGTCCCATAAGTTTTGGTATGTTAGGTTTTCGTGTTCATTCATATCTAAATATTTTCTAGTTTACCCTGTATTTTTTTTTTCTTTGACCCATAGTTCACTTATGTGTGTTGTTTCATTTCCACAAATTTGTAAGTTTGCCAAATGTCTTTCTGTTGTTGATTTCTAAATTAATTCCATTGTGTTGTAGAACACAGCTTATATTATTTCAACCATTTAAAATCTATTGAGTTTTATTTTATGGAGTTGTTGTTAGGTGCCATTGTTAAGAGTTGGTTCTGACTCATACCATTCCTATATAGGGGTCCCGAGGAGTGGCTGGTGAGTTTGAACCACTGACCTTGCTGTTCAAACCAACCTTTCAGTCCAGTGCTTATCCTACAGTACCATACCAGGCCTCCGTTTTATGGAGTATGGTTTATACACTCTGGTGAATGTTCTCAAGTGCATTTGAGAAGCACGTATATTCTGCTGTTTTTGGGTGAAGTTTTCTATAGATGTCTATTAAGCCTAGTAGTGTTGTTCATGTCTTCTTTATCCTTACTGGTATTTGAACTTAATCCTGTGGGGAGAGAAAAGCAACTTTTCACCTTTTTGTCCATCCCTTTCTCCCCTTTTTTCTGTTATTATTGCTTTATATATTAAGTGTATATATGTAACAAATCCAGTAGCATTTGTTAAAATAATTATTGCTTTGTGTCTTACATCTTTTTTTAAAGCCAAGAGAAAAAAATAATAGAAATGTATTTATAGAGTTTCATTTTTAAAAATATGAACCTTCTTACTTGCTATTTCTGATTCTCTTCATTTCTTCCTGTGAATTTGAATTACCATTTGCTGTTATTTTCTTACAACAATGTAACTTTCTCTCTACCTTTTACCTTTCTGTAATTCGTATCAAGCACATTACATTGCATAGACTCTAGGCCATAAATATTATTTTATTACTGTTGCTTCATGCAATTGCCTTTTAAATCAGATAGGAGAAGGCTAAAGAACAAATATGTAATTATACTATCATTTATCATAACCTATATAATTATTTTTACAGACATTCCTTTTACCTGTGTGAGTATGTTAGAATTACTGTCTAGTGTCATTTTCTTTTAGCCTGAAGTACTCCTTTAGAATTTCTTATTTTATAGTTTTTACTTATCAAAGAATAGGTTTATTTGTCTTCCTATTTTAAAGATAGCTTTGTCTGGATATAAGTTTCTTTCTTGACTTTTTTTTTTCATTCACTGCTTTCTGGTCTCTGTTGTTTCTGATAAGGAGTCATTTGTTAATCTGATTGTGGTTCACTTGTTCATGATGAGTCATGTGTCTCTTGCTGCTTTCAAGATTTCTCTTTATCTTGGGCTTTTAATATTTTGACCATAATGTATCTGCCAATGGATCTCCTTGCATGTATCTTACATGGTACTTCTTGGATACATAAATTAGGGAAGAAGTCAGCCATTATTTTCTTGAATTATTTTTGTGTCTCTGTGCAGAATAAAAATAATATAGGGGGCCTGAGACCATGATCTCATCACTCTTTAGAATATTGTTTACGATAGTGAGGGGTCTTTGACTGGCTTCTGGAAACTAGGTTCACAGAGTGTAACCAATCAACATTTAACAGATAACTGTGGCTGATTCTGCTTAGATTGTGCATACAATTTATTTATAATGAACATCTGCCTTCCTTTTGGCATTATGGAATTTTAGTCCAAAGATGCCCATGATCAGCATCCAATTTAAAAAAAACAAAAAACTTGATGCCTGAGCCCTAATGGACTTCCCTAGATATGTTGTTGTATTTTTGCTGCTGGAGGGAGGAAGATGTATTCTCTGGACGCCTCATGGGAGAGAGAGAACATAAGATAGCCTGTCCACAAATAACTCCAGGCTCTGCCTGTGCCTTTCCCTTTGTTGATTTTGTTGTATTACAGCTGAGCTACCTTTTCACTTGTTGCTAATATATCATGGAGCTACCATCTCTTCTTAATTGCTTGCCACTAAAATCTCCAGTGTTCTTAACAATGCCCTTAGTCTTGACCTTCTCCAAATAAAGTCACTCCCCACAGGCAGAGCTGTCGAACTAATTGGGAACCACAACCTGTGTCTCCAGAGTCCTGGTGTGGCACTGCGGGTTAATGTGCCAGACTGCAAAGCTGTTTGAACTGCATGGTCAGTAGTTCAAGCTCACCAGCTGTTCCTCAGAAATCCCATACAGGGTCGCTATTGGTCATAACTGACTCGACAGCACTTCGCAACAACAACAACCTGTGTCTCCACTATTTACAAATCTGCTCCAGCTCTACTAACAAGCACTGGGAAGAAGGGCTGATGTTCTCATCAGGTTAACCCTTCCAGCACAGAACCTTATCCTTACCATCAAACCAGAGCTTCTGCCCTACAAATGAGGTCTGGACAGGAGAGATGAGAGTTTCTGCTGGGGTGACTGGAAGTTGAGGAAAGGGTACTCCACTTTTCTGGCCACACTAACCAGAGTTCAGCTGGGTATGAGGGCAGGAGAGCACAAACACAACAGACACTTGGTATTCTTACTGTGATTTAGTTTATTTTCTTTAATAAATGCTCTTCTTGTAGCTGTATAGGAGTCCTGGTGTGGCACTGTGGGATAATGCACTGGACTGCAAGATCAGCTTGGACTGCAAGGTTGGTGGTTCAAATTCACCAGCCACTCCCCAGAAACCCTATACAGGGTCGTAAATTCAGGCCAAAGCTGAAGAAAATTCAAACAAGTCCACAAGAGCCAAACTATGACCTTGAATGTATTCCACTTGAATTTAGAGATCATCTGAAGAACAGATTTGATGCATTAGATACTAAAGACTGAATACTAAAAGAGTTGCAGGATGGCATCAAGAACATCTTACAAGAAGAAAGCAAAAGGTCTTTAAGAAAACAAGAAAGAAGGAAAAGACTAAAATGGATATCAGAAGAGACTCTGAAGCTTGCTCTCTAGAGTAGAAATGCTAAAACAAATGGAAGAAGTGAGGAGGTTAAAAAGCTGAATGAAAATTTTCAAAGGTCAGCTCGAGAAGACAGTGTGAAATATTATAATGAAATATGCAAAGACTTGGAGTTAGAAAACCAAACAGGAGGAACATGCTCAGCATTTCTCAAGCTGAGGGAACTGAAGAAAAAATTCAACCCTCTACCTGTGGTATATTGCGCTAAACTACAAAGTGGTTTGAACCACAAAGGTAGTGGTTCAATCTCACCAAACACTCCTTGGAAACCCAATACACGGTTTCTATGGGTCAGAAATGACTCGATAGCACTTAACAACAACACCATGGGCAAAATATTGAATTGTGCAGAAAGCTTGCAAAGAAGATGGAAGGAATACACAGTGTCACTGTACCAAAAATAAATGGTCAATGTTCAACCAGTTCAAGAGGTAGCATATGATAACAGCCAATGATCCTGAAGGAAGAAGTCCAAGGTGCATTGAAGGCATTCACACAGAACATGGCACCAGGAATAGATGGAATACACATTGAAATCATTCAGCAAACTGGAGGCACTTATTCATCTAT
>NW_006408694.1:3280573-3285568 GCF_000296735.1 Chrysochloris asiatica | reverse complement strand
AAGGTTGGCAGTTCAAATCCACCAGGTGTTCCTCAGGACAAAGGTGAGGCTTTCTGCTCCCATAAAGATTTACAGTGTTGGAAACCCCATACTGGATCACTGTGAGTCAGAACTGACTCCACAGTGAATTACCACCCCCACCACTACTGTTGTTTTTGTTAAGTGCTATCAAGTGAACTCTGACTCACAGTGACCCTGTAGAGGGTTTCCGAGAAGTAGCTGGTGGGTTTGAACTGCTGACCTTGCAATCCAGGCTGATCCTACAGCGTATACCAGGTGTTACCAGCACTACTAGTTTACTCCAATTCACCTGCATTATGTAGAGCAATTTCAGAGATTAAAAATATTTTTTAAAATAATTTTTACATTTGGTTGCTTCATTAGGGAAATGTTTCCCTCCCCTCATTGTTACTTTCTTTCTTAGTCTCTCTGCACTAGGTTCTGAGTCAATTCTTCAATCTTTGGACATTTTTTGACTATGTAATTTTTTTCATTAAATTCCTTTTTAAATTTCTACTGGGTTTCTTTTCTTACACACCAACTGCCATTTCATTTTTATCTGTTTTTGTTTTATACTTTTTTGCTATTTTTAAAATAAGAATCCAATCTTCATTATTTTTGGAGCATCCTAAATTTTTCATTATCTTTCATAAAATTAAATTCATGTTCTGATGGATGATTTTACTGACTAACTTTCTTAGCTTTATATTTCTTCATGTGTTTCAAATTTGGGTTTGCAGGTTTGTTTTGAAACAATTGGATCATTTCATTTTAGATTTTGGTTAATCTTTCTATGTCTTTACCTATGCTTTTCTAGAAACCGTGAGCTTTCTTCCCCTAGACGTTTAGGCATCTTATTGAGAATCAGGTCTTTTGATGACAATTCAGAATTTCTGTGCCATGTTGTATTGACAGTATTGCAGATTTTGACCCAGAACCAGCAGTTCTGGCTCACTCCTGGCCATAAAGGTGTCTGTATCTTCCCTTGATCCCACTCCTAGGCCCACAGACTTCTTGAGCCCCATTAGAAATCAGCCATATATATTTTTTAAAGCTTCTTCCATAGTGAAGAAAAGATACATCTCAGCGCTTGAAGCAGTGACCACAGCTCCAGTCTCCCACCTAACTATAGTTACCATTACTTTAACTACTAGTCAAAATGTTGACACTCCAAACCCACCAAGCAGAGGAGCCTCAATTAGACAGGCCTGGTGATCTGCTTTCAAAGTCACGACCTTGAAGGACAAAGTTCAGAAGGGTTATGAAAGAAGGAGGAGTAGAAACAAGTAACACGGGGCGGAAGTAGAATTGGTGATATTTCATCACTGTGGGGATTGCAGACAAATGCAACAAAATGTGTATGAATTGTTGAATGAAAAATGAATCTGCTCTGTAAACCTTCACCCAATTCACAATAAAAAGGAAAAAAAAAAAAAAAAGTCACAACCTTGAAAACCCTATGGAGTAGTTCTACTCTCACATCTGAGGTCACTAGGAGTCCAAATGGACTTGTGGCAGATAATAATAGCAACCTTCCAGACCAAGTTGCTTGTTTCCTAGCTCCAAGACAAGCAGGCCTACTTGTTTGACATTTTAAATCTTGTTTCTGGTTCTTCGATATGTTCATTTAGTTTGTGAGATCAGCCATGTCTTCTTTAGACATTTTTATCTGTCATTACTTTGTTCTTAGAATACAGGAGGTTATCAGGGGAAGTCATTGCACCAGAGCCCCAAGACTGCCTTTGACTAGATTCAAATACTCAGCTCTTCAGTCTTTGGGGTCTTTATAATATTCTCAGTAACTCTTTGGGTATCTATTTTGGAAGTTATGGTTACTAGACAATATACAGGAAATAGAAGAAGAAAAATAAGAGCCAGAGTTTGGATAGGGTGATAGTGAAACTCAAGGCAAGGATTGCAATGGGACATGAGAGTTGTATTAGATCAAAGAAAGCACAGTAATGCTTTGCCACTGAAGCTGTGAAGATGTTTCATTCAAGTCAGTGTCTAAAACAGGTCTAAATCTGGTAACAGAGGAAGTCCTAAGGAGATGTGCTTGACCCTGACATTGCTATAGCTCACTGAGGCTCTTTTGTTCAGAAGCAGCCTCCAGACACCTACTGGAGTTCTGCCCAAGGGGAGGTACTGCAAGAGGCAAAGTGTGTGGTAAGCAAAAAGCAACTCAGAGGCGGTAGAAGTGTATTTGGGTCTTCTCCAAGAGAATGTACCCTCTCAAATTCCCTTGTGGTCTAGTCTGATACCTTCAGGACTCTCAACTTCCCTTGATGATAGGATCATGTTTCTAAGGTTTCTGAAGAGAGTTTTCAATTTATGCCCTTTTTAGGTTCTTTTAGGTGTCCTGGTAGTATAGTGGGTTAAAGTTGGGCTGCTACCTGCTAGATCAACAGTTCAAGTCCACCAGGTGTTTTGCAGGAGAAAAATGAGGCTTTGTGCTCCTGTAAAGACTCACAGCCTTGGAAATCCTAAACAAGGTCACTCTGAGTTGGAGTCGACTCCACAGCCTACCACAAGGTTCTTGGGTGTTCTTTTATCAGGATCTCATCTGTGGGTCTATATTCTTGTTACTGCCATCAGCAATTCTGACTCATCAAGACCTTATGAATGAAATGTTGCTGGGCTCTGCATCGTCCTCACAGTCACCAGCATGTTCAAGTACATCTTTGCAGCTGTGTGTCAATCCATCTTTCAAGGGCTGTCTTCATTCTTGCTTACCCTCGACTTCACCAAGTTACTCCTTTTCTAGCAATTGTTCCTTCTGTCTGAAGCAAGAAAGTCGGACAATGTTCTATTTTGGTGCATGGGGTTTTCGTTGGCTAATCTTCAAAAGAAAGGGGTCTGATGACACAGTGCTTAAGCACTTGACGGCTAACCAAAAGTACAGTAGTTCAAATCCACCAGCCTTAGGAAACCCGTGGGCCAACTCTGCTCTGTCCTGTGGGGTCACTATCAACCAACTGGATGGCAGTGAGGTTTTAATCTTCAGAAGTAGACCAGGTCTTTCTTCCTAGTGTGTCTTAGTCTGGAAGTTCTGCTGACCCCTGTACACTGTGGATGGTATTACTATCATTTGAAGTATCAGTGGTATCGTTTCCAGCCAGCATCATAGCAACCTACAAGGCACCAAGTATAACAAACTGACAGATGGGTGGTGGTCTATACTCTTATGAAGCAGGAACTCTTGGGTCACGTTCCTCAAGAGATAAAGGCTTTTATTCCACGTGATACTTGATGCTCCATTATATCTCCAATGTTCCCTAGAATGGCTATTTTCAGAATTTGTAAACTATAATAAAAATAAATAACTTAATGGAATTCAACCACCAGGTTTAAGTTCATCAAAAAATAAGAATTAGCTTTTCCACGTAATGGTCAATGTTGTTGTTGTTGTTGTTGTTGTTAAATGACGTCTAGTCGATTCCAACCCATAGCGACCCTGTATAGGGTCTCCAAGGAGTAGCTGGTCAGCTTGAACCACCGACCTTGCAGTTCAAACGACTTTGCAATCTAATGCATTAGCTCACAACACCACAATTGTTGTTGTTGTTGTTAGGTTCCATTGAGTTGGTATCAACCCATAGCGATCTTAATCACAGCAGAACAAAACACTGCCCGATCCTGGGCCAACCTCACAGTTGTTGCCACGCTTGAGCCCATCAATGCTGCCACTTTGCCAATCCATCTTGCTGGGGATCTTCCTCTTTTTCTCTGACCCTCCACCCTACCAAACATGATATCCTTCTCCAGTGACTGGTTCTTCCTGACAATATGTCCGAAGTATGAGAGATGAAGTTTGGCCATCCCAGCTTCCAAAGAGCACTCTGGCTGCACTTCTTCCAACACAGATCCCTTGGTTCTTTTGGCAGCCCATGGCACTTTCAATATTCTCCTCCAACACCATAACTCAAAAGCATCAATTCTTCTACGGTCTTCCTTATTCATTGTCCAGCTTTCACAGCATGCATATGAGGTTATAGGAATATATAAATAGATTCCAAAAATAATGTTGCAATAGAAAAATAAATCCAGAATTTAATTCCAATGTCCTATTTAATGTCCTTTATTTTCTTTTATTGGTATGGCACTGTAGGATAAACACTGGACTGTGAGCCACAAGGCCAGTGGTTCAAACCCACCAGCTGCTCCTTGGAAACTCTATACAGTGTCGCTGAGTCAGAATTGACTGGATGGCACTTAACAACAGCATTTTCTTTTATAGAAACTTACTCTTATTTTGGAGTCTTGGTGTGGCACTGTAGGACAAGCACTGGATTGCTAACCACAAGGTTGTTAGTTCAAATCCACCTCGGAAACCCTATACGAGCTGCTCTGAGTCAGAACTGACTAGATGGCTTTTAATAACCACTTTTACTCTCAACCCGTTAATAATTCACCAATAATGTCAAAGTGAAAATGGACTCAGCAATTTCTGTTTTTTTTTTTTATGGTGAAGTGCCGTAGGATAAGCACTAGACTGCAAGTTCGGTTTGAACCACAAAGTTGGCAGTTTAAATTCACCAGCCGCTCCTCAGAAACCCTATACAGGGTCACTATGAGTCAGAACCCACTTGACAGCACTTAACAACAACAGTAACATGGGGCTTTAATGCTTCTCTCTTTCAGCTGGTTTTGTGACCCTCAAAAATAAGTGGAAGGATCATTCCCACCCTCTCCATACACAGAGCAGACAGGTATGGGCAACTTGGACATTGGCTACCCAACATGGGGGGTTTACAAAGGCAAGAAGTGACTGGCTTACAAGCTTTCAAGAGGGAACCTAGATTCAGAGGGCCTGGAAGAAGGTAGAATCTTCACTGAGTAGTATCCAATCTGTCTGGGTGGGGCTGATGAAATGAAATGTGAATAGGTCTCTTGTAATACAATAGTGAATAATTGTTATCAGGACTGATTGTGAGGGTTGGAAATGTAAAGGTAGATGTTTTGCAGCAAGGAGGGGAGTGATTAACTTTGCAGTCT
>NW_006408694.1:3279701-3280383 GCF_000296735.1 Chrysochloris asiatica | reverse complement strand
GATTGTAACCATGGCAATGAAACAATATAAGATAGGATGAATGTAAAACTAATGTTCTCCCATGTAAACTATCACATAATTCACAATAAAACATTAAAAACAAATAGATAAATAAATGGAGAAGGGCTGAGAGACATAAACCTTTGCTCCCAAGGACTTGACCCTCACAGGTAGAATTAAAATGAAGTTCCCTAAGACAGCAAGTCAGGTCTGGTGCTGCACACAATCATTACCTGACATCCTGCCTCTCTCCCTGGGAATAACTGAGCAATTACTGTGCACCCAGAAGCTCCTGAGTACTGTGCATGGTTATTCATCATAAACTGGGGAACTGTTTCAAGAGGACACAGCTAGTAAAGATTTGAATTGGGTTGTTTGGCCAGACCTCCATGAACACAGTCTTTCTCTCGTAACTTTTTCCTCAGTGCTGTGTTACTGAAGCTGACTTTTTAGCTTATGTCCTCCCTATTTGTGCACTGGCCTTATTGGCAGCCTCAATTAAACTGTCATCTCTAACTGCTCCTCTGTGGTTTGGCTCCAGAGGGCTTAACTGGGAAATGCCATTGTTGCACTTACTAAACTATCTTAAAGTTGTATGTTTACTTATCTGTCTCCTTTACTGAACAATGAGCTCCTTAACTGCAGGGACCCTCTCATTCATCATTTTACTCTTTGAATGTAT
>NW_006408694.1:3277587-3279238 GCF_000296735.1 Chrysochloris asiatica | reverse complement strand
GCTTTCTGCTCCCGTAAAGATTTACAGCCTCGGAAACCCTGTACAGGGTCGCTATGAGTCGGAACCGACTCCACGGCACATAACAACAACAACAACAACATTGTATCCCGTAATCTACCTGACCTCCTCACCACCCAGATCTCTGTTCCTATTTTTTTCCCGTCTTTGACATTGTTTTTATTTTGATCTTAAGTTGACCTCCCAGTTCCTTTGAATTCGTTGTAATTTTGTTCTGTTCTGGAATCTGCTGTTGACTGAGTTTCAGGTGGTTTGTCGTCTCTTTAGGATGTGGTAAAGTGCTGGATTGGCTTTAATGAAATCTCTTAGCTTCTGTTTATCCTAGAATGTTTTGATTGCACCATTGTATTTGATTGACAGTTTTGCTGGATAGACAATTCTTGGTTGGCAGTTTTTTTTGTTGTTTTTTTTCTTTTTTAGTGTTTTATATATGTCTCCCCATTGCCTTCTTGCCTGCATGGTTTCTGCTGAGAAGTCAGAGCTTAATCTGATTTGCTTGCCTTGTAAGTAACACTTCTCTTTTCCCTGGCTGATTTTGGAGAGCTTGATTATGATATGTCTTAGTGATTTTCTTTTGGGGTCTATCCTTCCTGAGGTACATTCAGGTTCTTGAATGTTAGTCTTCTCATCCTTCAAGATGTTAGGAAATTTTTCTTTCAGCAGCTCTTCAACTATCTCCTCTGTGGACTTCTGTGATTCTTCCTGTTCTGGAATGCCAATAATTCTTAAGTTATTCCTTTTCATGTTATCCATCATGAATCTTAGACTCTCTTCAGATTTTTTAAATCATTTTTTTCTGCTTGCTCTTCAATCTTAGCAGTATTAAGAGATTTGTCTTCCAACTTGCTAGTTCTGGCTTCCATCTCTTCAATTCTACTCCTTTGCCCTTTCAGTGTATTGTCCATTTCTGATATTTGATTATTAATATTCAAATTTGTTTAGAATTTGAATTGCTTCCAATGATGTATTGATCTTGTTTGATTGCTCCCGTAGCACTTCCTGACTTCTTCCTTATTTTCCTCCACCCCTTTTCGGAGCATTTGAATTTGTTTCCATATCAGTCTTCTGAATTCCTTCTCAGGCAGATCCAAAGCCTGCTTTTCTTCTACTGGAAAGTCTGTGTCTGCCTCCAGCTCATTTGTCTCAGTTACTCTTTTCTGCTTTTGGACATGTTTTGAGATATTTTGTTGTGTTTTCTTGGACATTTTAGGAGTTAGGTGGCTTTTTAATGCTTAAATGGATGTATGTTGCTGTGTTGTTAAGCTTACTGAGTGTGTCCTTGTGGATATGATCTGGAGATAGGCTTCCCTTTTCACATGTAATGCCTAGCAGCTGGTATTGGCTCCTGTCCCAATGGTGGGATATTATGAAGTATACTTGTAGCTTGACTATATGGCCATGATTTCTATCTCTTCTTGGGTAATGTAGGGAGAAAAAGCTCCCAACCCTAGGAAAAAAGTGTAATTAAAAGGACCGAAAACAGAAGCAATATAGAAGCAGAGACAAAAACTAACACTTGAAAACAAAAATAAAACCGTAACTTAACAACTACAGAATGACGTACATGGCAGCATCAACCTGAACTCAGTCGACAAATGAAAGAGTCAAGAACAGAATAAAATTATAAGAACAG
>NW_006408694.1:3251973-3276331 GCF_000296735.1 Chrysochloris asiatica | reverse complement strand
GTGTGTTTTTAAAAAAAGTTAAAGTGGATAGAGAGAAATACTTTTAACTGATGGTATATGGAGGGGATTATAATCAATGTAATGAAACAAGTTTTATGAATTGTTGAATGTGAAACTGATGATGTGCCCTGTAAACTTTCACTCAATCCACAATAAAAACCTTAAAATAAAATAAAACCATAGCCAACTGACCAGTAGCCTTTGCTGCACAGGGCTGTGTGCATGCCCAGTAGATACCTCCAGCAGTGCGTGGAGGTGTCCACTCGCTCAGGCCCCCTTTCTAGTCATCACCATGGAGGTGCACAGATAGATATTGAGAAGTTAATGGGAAAAAGATTGTCCCCTGTTTTTATCTCTGAAGGTCAGTTAGGTATCTGCATGTGCACAGCATAATTCTTGAAATAGCTGAGTGCTTGTGTGTAGTAGTTGGGGTTGGCTCTTGCCTTTTATGTTGGGGTTTTACAGAGTGTTTATACAGTTTGTCTGTATGGCCAGACCTGCTTTTTTCTTGCTGGAGAGGCAGGAATAAAGGGTCCCACCCAGGTCAACTTTAGGGCTGGGTCCCAGAGTCAGGTGTCATAAGCAGTCGCCAAAGGATCAACCTTTGGGGCTTCTCCTCTCTGTGCTGTGGGAAAACTGTGGGCTCAATGCTGGACCCCTTTGGGGGTGCACACCCACCCACCTGAAGGTGTCCAGGCTGGGCAGAGAGAGCGCAACAGGGGAGTGCAGGAAGAAATGTGTAGAATCCCCCACACCTTTTATTGCAAATGTCACTGCATGGGTTTTAGCACTGTATCACTGTGTTAGTCTAGCTGTGGCCCCTCCCTCTGAACTCAGCCTGGGTGGGAGTGGCCTCAGGGAGAGTCCTGGCTCCCGATCAATTCTGAAATCACAATTATTTTCCTTTATACAGTGATTTTTCCACCGGTGGATGTGGGAAACTGATTATACTAGATCCAGAGCTCTGGAGCTGCTCCGTGAAAGCACTTTCTCTGGGTTTTCTGCACCTCCCCCATGGAGCCTGTCCTACCTGACTCTGCGTCTCCCACCTCCAAAACTGGAAGTCAATCCGTGATATCTTTAAAATTCTTCTCCAATACCATAACTCAAATGCATAAATTCTTCTACAGTCTTCCTTATTCATGTCCAACTTCGACACTGTTGAAAATACCATGGCTTGAGTCAGGTACATTTTAGTCCTCAAACTGACATCTTTGCTCTTCAACACTTTAAAAAGATGTTTTGCAACAGATCTGCCTAATGCAATATGTCGTTTTATTTCTTGACTGCTGCTTGTGTCATGAATGTTGATTGTGGATCCAAGCAAAATGACGTTTTTTGACAACTTCAATCTTTTCACCATCTATCATGATGTTATTTACTGGTCTAGTAGTGAGAATTTTTATTTTCTTTACATTGAGGTGCAACCCATCCTAAAGGCTAGTGTCTTTGATATTCATCAATTAGCATTTTAAATCCTCATAAATACTTGTTTTCAGCAAGCAAGATTGTATTATCTGCATATTGCTGATTGTTAATTAATCTTCCTTCAACCCTGATGCCACATTCTTCTTCAGATAATCCAGCTTCTTGAATTATTTGCTCAATGTACAGATTGAATAAGTATGGTGAAAGAATGCAACCCTGGCCACACCTTTCCTGATTTTAAATCATTCAGTGTCCCCTTGTCCTGTTTGACAATTTCTTCTTGGCTCATGAGCACAATTAAGTGTTCTGGAATACTCATTCTCCATAATGAGTTGTCCATAGCTTGTCATAATCCACACAGTTGAAAACCTTTGCATAGTCAATAAAGCACAGGTAACATCTTTTGGGTATTCGCTGACATCAGCAATGATATCCCTCATTCCACATCTTCTGAATCCAGCTTGAACCTCTGATAATTCCCTGCCAATGCACTGTTGTAGCCATTTAAAAATTATCTTTAGTAAAATTTTACTCATATGTGATATTAATGATATCATCCAGTGATTTCTGCATCCCACTGGGTCACCTCTCTTTGGAATTGGCATGGATCTCTCCCAATCAGTTGGCCAGGTAGAGGTCTGCTAAATTTCTTAGCATTGACTAGTGAGTGCCTCCAGTGCTACATCGGTTTGTTGAAAGATTTGAATTTGTAGTCTGTCAATTCCTGAAGCCTTGTTCTTTGCCAGTGACTTCAGTGCACCTTGGATTTCTTCCTTCAGTACTATTGGTTCTGATCATATGCTACCTCTTGAAATGGTTAAGTATCAGCCATTGCTTTTTGGAACAGTGACTCTGTGTATGCTTTCCATCTTCTTTTGATGCTTTCTACATCATTCAGCATTTTGCTCAAAGAATCCTTCAGTATTGCAAGTCAAGGATTAAATATCCTCAGTTCTTTCAACTTGAGAAATTCTGAGCATGTTCTTTCCTTTTGGTTTTCTAATTCCAAATCTTTGCACATTTCATTTCTTTTATTTTCTTTCCTTTTTTTTTTTTTGCACATTTCATTATATTATTTGACTTTGTCTTCTCAAGCTGATCTTTGAAGTTTTCTGTTCAGCTCTTTTACCTCCTTATGTTTTCCATTTGCTTTATCATCTCTCTGCTGGAGAGCAAGTTTCAGAGTCTCTTCAGATATTAATTTTGGCCTTTTCTTTCTTCTTTGTCTTCTTAATTACCTTTTGCATTCTTTCTGTATGATGTTCTTGATATAATCCCACAACTCTGGGTTTTCGATCATTAGTGTCTAATGCATCAAATCTGTTCGTGAAATGATCTCTAAATTCAAGTAGGAAATGTTCAGCATCATATTATGGCTCTCATGAACTTGTTTTAATTTCATCAGCTTCAGCCTAAACTTGCACATGAGCAGTTGATGGTCTGTTCCACCATCTGCCCCTGACCTTGTTTTAGCTGATGATATGGAGCTTTTCCACCACGTCTTTTCACAGATGTAGTCAATTTGATTTCTGTGTATTCCACCTTGTGAGGTCCATGTGTATAGTCATCTTTTATGTTGCTTAAAAAAGGTATTTACAGTGAAGTCATTGGCCTTACAAATTCTGTTGTGTGATCGCAGCATCATTTCTATCACCAAGATGCTAGGTATTAAGTAAATATTTGAAAAGTTACTGGATTCTAAGATTCTCAGCACCTAATTTTACTAGAATTTACAGCAATGATCTGGATATAGTTAGCACTGCATCTTTTTATTTATATAATTTTAGCTTTATATTGTGAGTTACCTGAATGTTTCCAGAGCAAATCAGTTTTCCATTCAGCAGTTCATACACATTTTATTTCATCTCATTGATTGCAATCTCAACAAGGTAGCATCACTTACCTACACCCTACCTGCCCTTCCTCTTTCCATTAGTCCTTCTTTCCTAATCCTTCTG
Source organism: Chrysochloris asiatica (assembly GCF_000296735.1). NCBI lineage: Eukaryota > Metazoa > Chordata > Mammalia > Afrosoricida > Chrysochloridae > Chrysochloris > Chrysochloris asiatica. The sequence goes on along the minus strand of NW_006408694.1, from coordinate 3,272,945 downwards.
AACTTTGTTCTTGGGTAAATGCTTCCCTTTTCACAAATCTCATGTAGTTGATTATTTTAAGGAATATGTACTTCCCTAGTGGTATTAGTCCCCTTATAAGCCTATTATTTGGCTGAAACTTGAGTTGTGGTGGTGAGTTCGGTTCTAGACCTGAAGGGTGATTAAAAGCCATAATGTTAGGGGTTCCTCCAGTGTCTATAAGACCAGTAAGCCTGTTTTGTGTGTGTGATTTTGAGTTTTGTTCCACTTTCTTCTCTTTATCTAATGTGATCCCTTTCTGAGCAGTTGGTAGAGGTAGCCAGCACTGTCTAATTCTTTTTGTCTCAGGGATAGGGAGACTGATGTGTACATGGCCTGTTACTAGTCCATTGGATTAACTGTTCTATGCCTCTTTAACTTTTTTCACTCCCCTTTTCTATTGACAGGGAGGCCAACAGTTGCACCTTAAATGGCCATTTATGAGCTTTTAAACTCAGCCATTACTCACCAAAGATGTAGAATGTTATCTTTGTGGGCTATGTTATGCCAGTTAACCTAGTGTTCCCTGATACCAAGACCATGAATCCCCAGGCCCACTGGGTCATTCCCTCAAGGTGTTTGGTTATGTTTGTTTAAGAAGGTTTCATAAGTTTGCTCCCTATATGCTCCATCCACCACATTCATGGACATATTTTGCAGCATAGATACACATGTACAAATATCCTCTGTCAAAGCTAGATATATTCATGGGTGTGGTCCTCTCTTCCTCCCACAGCCATTCAGACTGTATGTCTATCCATGCAGCCACTCATAGATCACCATTACTGCAGGATTGTGTATATAATAGCATTACCTCTGTTGCCTTTAACTCTTGCGTTCTTCCCAGTGTCTCCCCATTGTCTCATTTTTCACTGAGCTCCCCCTTATTGTATTTTGTCTTCCCCTTCACCAGAGTTACCAGGTGTAAGAAAGGAAAGGAGGGTAAATACTATCTAGACAGTAGACACATCCTAGTACTGCATCTTCTCACTGACTCCCACAGCTGCATCCCAGGGCTGATTTCCTGCTAATTCAGCTCCTTTCTTCTTACATTCCCTGCTACAGCCTATGGGATCAGAACGGACGGAAATGCGAAAACGGCAGATGTCAACAGCCCAGGAGACACCAGAAACTGCTCCAGGACAGCATGCTGGAGGAAATCGTGGCTCCAATGCCTGCTGCTTCTGCTGGTGCTGCTGCTGTAGCTGTTCTTGGTAAGATGTGGGCTTTTTATCAACACACTTCTGATGGGAAGACAGTACTCCTATGTAGTGCTGGTTTAGGGTTAATTCAACAAGTGGTCTTTTAGCAACTACTGCGTGCCTGAGGAGTCTTTGTGTGGCACTGCAGGTTAATGCACTGGACTACAAGGTCGGTTTGAACCGCATGGTCTACAATTGAAGCTCATCAGCTGCTCCTCAGAAACCCCTATACAGGGTCGCTATGAGTCGAAACTGATCCCACCACACTTCCCAAAAACAACACATATGCCTGAGTGTTACAAACAGTTAATGAGCTCAGCTGCTACCCAGAAGGTTGGAGGTTCAAGTTCACCCAAAGAGATATCTCAGAAGAAATATTTAGTGATCTACTTCCAAAAATAATCAGCGATTTAGAATCCTACTCTGATACTCATGAGTCACCTTGACTCAGAGCCAACTTGGACTGCAACTGATTTTACATATGCTCACATTGATTTGATGTTTGTAAAGGACACTCCCCTCCAAAAGGATAAATAAAGTAGAGAATGCATTCTAGTACTGGAGGAATTTATCTTCAAATCCGTGCTATCAGGCAAGCATACTTTAAATAACTAAGGGACGATATAATGCCATTTAGGATCTAATACTAACAGGGTAGAAACAGTGCCTGGAAAGTTAGAAAAGGGTGAACTCTGAGAACTATGTGGTTGGTAATGAAGGCATTGTGGAGGAACAGGATTTGAGATGGGTCTGAAGGCTGAATTATGAAGTAGAGACAGCCTGAATGTCTTCTAGTGCTCCTGTTTTATTAATTTTATTTATTAATAAAGAGAAATGTCAAAATATGTGCTTAAAATGAAAAAAAGAAATATAAAACCATAGACTAGTTCACTGGGTAGAGGAAGATAACCAATATCAGGAAAGTCTGGTCAGCTCCTGCTTGACTTGAGCTCATGCTAATTCCTAAAAAATACTATCTAGTGGAAGTTCTAGTAGCGTAGTGGTTACAAATCAGGCTGTGAACTGCAAGGTCAGCAGTTCAAAACTACCAGCTGTTCTGTGGGAGAAAGATGAGGCTTTCTGCTCCTGTAAAGATTTACAGCCTCGGAAACCTTGTACAGGGTCACTATGAGTCGGAACCGACTCCATGGCACACAGCAGCAGCAGCAGCAGTGGAAGAGGGGCACAGCAGTAGGAGTACCCAGGGACTAAAAGAATCATGGTGCTAAGAGGGTCCATCCACTGATGTTGTGAAGTGCCATCTAGTCAGTTCCAGCCCATAGCGACCCTGTATAGGGTTTCAAAGGAGCAGCTGGTGAGCTTGAACTGCCGACCTTGCAGTTCAAATGGCTTTGCAGTCTGATGCATTAACCCACAGTGCCCCACCAGGCTGGTAGGAGACTGGCTTATAGAATGTGCCCTTTGGGCATCCACTGATAGCAAGTGGGAATCTGGGAAACATAGTGCCACTATGAGTCGGAACCCATTCAAGGGCATCTAACAAAAACAAGAGGTGAGAAATGGCAAGTCTGACATTCAAGGCAAGACTTCAGTCTCAAGTAGGAATAGATATGACTAGTCAGGAAATGGAAAGCAAGGCTCAGGTGATGGCTAAGACACATGTGGTCATACAGGACCCACTCCAGATATGAAGATACCACCAGTGGCCGACAGACTAAAATTGGCCCTTTCCCTTTGCTAGTGAATTTCAGTGCTAAAGGACAATAGTCTGAGTTAGGGGCAAGCATTTCCTAGTGTTGATGAGACCCCCAGATAGTCTCAAGATTGGAGGCTGAAACCATGGCTTGAAGAAAGTTTTGTACTAGTGGTTTAAGAACAGCATGTGAGGACAAGTCCTAAAGGATACTCCTCCCATAAAATGGGATAATGTTCAAGAGAGCAAGATATGGGGCTGGGAGCCACATATCTGGATTTAGGATGAATCAGGAACTGGATGGAATTGAGACTGAAGCCTGAGGTATTGGCTGCTATAGGCAATCAGGACTGCAAAAGGCAAGAGCCACCCATATAAGTATTCCATTTGGATATAATTGTGGTTCATTGCTCAATTTTTCAAGACGTTCAGAAGCATGTTCTAATCTAGACTATTATTTTTACTATGTCTTTCTAAGAGCTAAATATGTGGTAATTTCTGTAAACAGTTCTCAAAATTCAGCCTTTTGTCTGTTTTATTTTTAAGACTTCAACAAAATAAATTTCTTCCTGTCTTGGGAGTGTGGGATTGAGATGTAGTGGGGATATGGTGAACACAAACAAATCCTAGGGGACAAAGAAATTTATTTTGAATGACATGAGTCACAGTTGGCAAGATTCTTCCAGACCATAGCACTTAGTGTTCTGACAGGGCAAGGAAATCATTCTTTATTTTAGAACCAAATAGAATTCATATATGGTACAGTAGAATAAGCACTGGCCTGCTAACTGCAGGGTCTGCGGTTCAAACCCACCAGCTGTTCTTTGGAGACCCTATACAGAGTTGCTATGAGTTGTAACCGACCCAATAACAATAACAACAACAGTTGCCTTTTTATAAAATATATCAATATATTAATTTTTTTTTACTTTCATTATGTAAAAATTCAAACATACACAATAGAATAATGAACCTCCATGTACTCATCATTCAGCCATGATAACTATCAACCCATCACTAGTCTACCTCATTCTTCCCCCCACTATATTATTTTAAAGCAAATCTCAGTCTTTATATCAATTAATCTTTGTATCTATCTGTGGTGCCTTGATTTTACCTGACATGGCTTTTTCATCCAAAGTCTTCTTAAATACCACCAAGTGATTGGATGAGACCGTGAAAATAAGGTATACAGGACTGTAAGGCTAAAATTGGTTAGTTTTGCCCTCCAGCAAGGTTTATAAGGAACTGCCTGAGAAGTAGAGACAGTAGATCTCAGGATCATCAAGAAGAAAGATGATGAGTAGAGTGTGAGACCCCTACCTAGAGAAACAGTGATGGCAGAGGCAATGGCTTAGGTGGCATACAGAGACAAAGCAGCTAAGGGTGCTAGACCCATGGACTGAGTAAAGTTGAGTACCTATGAGTAGGAGACTGGCTTGTAGAACGTGCCCTTTGAGCATTCACAGACTGGCTAAAAGAGCTTTGTTACACTTGCATGAGCAAGGCAAAGGCCAAAGGGCCGAATGGCTGAGAGGCCACAATATAAAGAAAACCCCAGAAAAACCTGTGCTTTTTTAAAAACCTTAATATGTTTGTATTTTCTATTCACATAGTTCTGGTGTGGCGCTGTAGGATAAGCACTGGACTGTGAAGTACAAGGTCGGCAGTTCAAACCCACCAGCTGCTCCTCAGAAACCCTATACAGTAAACCCTAGTCAATAAACAGAAGAATACCTAGTCAAAGGATGATCACCTCATCCCATCTTGCCCAGACTTTCTTAGTTTTAGCCTTGAAAAGATTCACACATCAGGAGACCCTTGAGTACAAGGATGGTTGATCATTTTACCTTGTATATATATAAAATAGATTTATTTCCCTATATTTCACCATAAACAAAAATGAATCCTTCCTCCCCAAAGCAAAGGGCAATTCTAGGTGATTTAAAGCTCTAAATGTTTTAATCAAGATGAAAATGTAGGATAATATCTTTATGGCCTTGATGTTGGAAAGAATAATCCTATATAAGAAAAAGTAAACTATCACATAATTCACAATAAGACATTAAAAAAAAAAAAAAAGAATAGCAAGCATGGGAGAGAGAAAATTCCCTATGAGGCTTTCTGCTCCCTTAAAGATTTATAGCCTGTACATGTTGGCTATGAATCAGAATTACTTGACCACCCAACCACTAGCACCGTGTTGGTAGATTATATGAGCGTATACATGGAAATTCCAAAAGAATTGTTGCTATAACAGATACAAACACAAAAGAATTCAGTAAAGATCAAGCATATAGACATTGGTGACCACGTTTCTGTCCCTTTGTCATATTCTGGTGACTTGTGCATTGCTGTGATGCTGGAAGCTATGCTACTGGTGTTTCAGATACCAGCAGGTCACCCATGGAGGACAGATTCCAGCAGAGATTCCAGACAATGACAAACTTGGAAGAACGAACAGGGATTAGCTTCTCAGGGATTAGCCTGAGATCCACTTCTAAGGGATTAGCCTCTGAAAACCTCTTGAACAGTAGTAAAACATTATCTGATATGGTGCCAGAAGATGAGCCCCTCAGGTTGGAAGATACTGAAAATATCAATGAGAAACTGTTGCCTCATCAAAGTAGAGTTGACTTTAATTACATGGATGGAGCAAAGCTTTTGGAACCTTCATTTGCTGATGAGGCATGACTCAGAATGAGAAGAAACAGCTGCAAACATCCATTAAAAGTCAAGCTTCAACTTATAATATTGAATGATTCTATGGACACATGTGAGAATGGCATAGGACCAGGCAGTGTTTGGTTCTGTTGGTCATATGGTTGCTATGAGTCAGAACCAACTCGACAGGACCTAACAGCAACATAGGAAAAGTATTGAACTATGCTGGAAGCAGCAAAGAAGATGGGAGCCCTCTGCTAACAGGAACCAGACAAGGATGCCCTTTGTCACCACTCCTATTCAATATTGTGCTGGAAGTCTTAGCAAGAGCTATACGGCAAGACAGGGACATTAAAGGCATCCAAATTGGCAATGAGGAAGTAAAACTCTCTATTTGCAGATGATATGATCCTATACGTAGAAAACCCCAAAGACTCAGTTAAAAAAAAAAGCTACTAGACCACATTGGAACATTCATCAAAGTGGCAGGATATAAGATCAATATAAAATCAGTTGGATTCCTCTATACCAAAAATGACAGTGCTGAAAAGGACATTAGGAAAGTAATACCATTTACAAAACCCACCCAAAGGATGAAATATCTAGGAATCTATGTAACCAGAGAAACAAAGGACTTATACAAAACACCAAAAGAGACCTACAAAAATAGAAGAATGTACCATGCTCCTGGATAGGAAGACTTAACATTGTGAAAATGTCAGTACTGCCCAAAGCAATTTACACATATAATACAATCCCAATACAGATTCCAACAACATTCTTCAAAGAGATGGAAAAAACAATTACAAAATTTATATGGCAATGAAAGAGACCTAGGATATGCAAAGCACTGCTTAAGAAGAAAAATAAGGTTGGAAACTTCTCACTCCCCGACTTCAAAATTTATTGCGTGGCTACAGTGGTCAAAACAGCTTGGCACTGGTACAATAAAAGATACATTGATCAATGGAACAGAGTCGAGAATCCAGAAATTCACCCATCCACATACAGCCAACTGATTTTTGACAAAGTACCTAAATATATTGCATGGGGAAGTGATAGTCTCTTCAACAGATTGTGCTGGCAGAACTGGAAAGCAATATGCAAAAGATTGAAACAAGACCTTCACCTCATGCCTTATACGAAAACTAACTCAACATGGATTAAAGACCTAAATGTGAATCACAGAAATATGAAGGCCATTAATGAAAAAATAGGGACAAATGTGCAGGCACCAATTCAGGGAATACACAGACTACCAAACATTTTGAAAACTACACAAACAAAATTAGACAAAATAGATGAATGGGACATGCTAAAATTAAAAACTTATGTGCATCAAAAGACTTCATCAGAAGAGTAAAAGGGAACCCACAGAATGGGAAAAAAATCTTTTGCAATGACGCATCAGACAAGGGACTCATTACTAAAATATATAGGAAACTACAACACCTCTACAAGAAAAAGACAAATAATCCAATTTAAAAATGGGCACAGGACATGAACAGACACTTCCTTCACCAAGGAAGAGATCCAGGCAGCCAACAAGCATATGAAGAAATGTTCACAATCACTAGCCATTAGAGAGATGCAAATGAAAACAACAATGAGCTGTTGTCTCACTCCAGCAATAACAGCAAAGATCAAAAAAGTAGAGAACAATAAATGCTGGTGGGGATGTGGAGAGACCGGGACACTCCTGCATTGCTGGGGGGATTGCAAAATGGTCCGACCTCTCTGGAAAGCATTATGGTGCTTCCTAAGAAGGTTGGAAACAGAAATACCTTATGATCCAGCAATTCCTCTACTTGGTATTTACCCACAAGAAATATGAGCCATAACACGAGTAGATATATGCAAACCAATGTTCATAGCAGCACTATTTACAATAGAAAAAAGATGGAGACAGTCTAAGTGCCCATCAACTGAAGAATGGATAAACAAACTGTGATACATAGACACAATGGAATATTGTGCTACCTTGAAGAATAACAAGGAAGCTGCAAGTCACCGCATAACATGGATGAATCTTGAGGACATTATGTTGAGTGAAATTAGTCAGTCACAAAAGGAGAAATACTGCATAGGGCCACTTCTGTAAAAGTCTATGAAAAAGAACCCATACTAAAGGGCTGGAGGAGATTCTCTGCTGGTTACTGGGATGTGAGGGTGGGGTGAGGGGAGGGAAGGGAAGGTGATGCACAGGGTAGGAAATAGACACAGGATAGTTTGAGTGCTGGAAGGGGGCAATACACAGAAGGGGGAAGGGAATGGAAGAACAAAGCGGACTGGAAAACAATTAGGCAGGTTTGCATGGGCTAAGTGGGACAGAGGTAAATAATGATGTATGCACAATCTTGGAACAACAGGGCTCTAGGATACAGGGGTTGAGGCATGGTTGGAATGGGAAAGCGGGGGGGAAATAATGTTAAGATGCTTGGCTGTCTTTTGAATCTTCGTTTCCCTGGCATGCCATTATAAAATGGACACTTGAGGGGGAGAGAAAGGAATAGCCAGAAATATTGCCATATAAAGCTTGTCAGTCTGTCTTCTGCCTGTAACTGATTGGAATACCTAAAACGAGGCTACAACGTGCCCAGTGAAGGAGGCTTCCTGTGGAGCCTCTGCAATACATAAGAGTATAGGTAGAAACCTGAACCACACCCAGAATCTTCTGAGGTGGGAAATTTCTACTTGAAAGGACAAGCAGACCAGCCTGGAGAGGCTAGAAGAACAGAAGATACTTCTTGAAAGAAAGACCTACAGGAAAAATACAAAACAAAATAGGCAGTCTGACTGATTGCTACAAGAACAAGCAAGTTGCTTGTCCAGGAGACATCCAGGCAAGTGGTTGGGTTCCCTCAGGGCAATTCCCCTTCCAAGACTAAGACTCATGGGAATACATGCTGTGATTGGTGACCACTTTCGTCAACAATAAGGAGAAGTGAGGGAAAAACAATGAAGCTGTGAGCAAAGCCCTACAATGGTCAATAGACTCCCGTGAACCTGGTTGTCCAGCAGCGTGGCAAGACTTGGGGATTCTTGGGCCCAGAATCAGTGACATAGCCACAGAGGACTAGAGTGGAGAATAAAGTGTCCAGCTGAAAAGAAGAGAGGGCATATGCATAAGAACACTCACACTTGCAGATAATACCCACTTGACCTGGCTTCAATGACTGGGTGATCACAGCTCAACTAGAAGAAGAAAGAAGAGAGGGAAAAAGAGTAATGTGATACAATTTGATGAACTTGACCTACACCTGTGGATGCAGTAGCTCAAAAAAAGGAACAAATCTTACAGCAAGGTCATTCCCACCCCCTCCATACACAGAGTAGACAGAGACGGACAACTTGGACATTGGCTATCCAAAATGGGGGGTCTACAAAGGCAAGAAGTAACTGGATTACAAGCTTTCAAAAGGGAGCCTAGATCCAGAGGGTGTGGAGGAAGGTAGAATCTCCACTAAGTAGTATCCAATCTGTCTGGGTGGGATGGATGAAAAGGTATGTGGATAGGTCTCTTGTGATACAATAGTGAGTAATTGTTATCAGGACTGATTGTGAGGGTTGGAAATATAAAGGTAGATGTTTTGTAGCAAAAGGAGAGGAGTGATTGACTTTGCAGTCTAGGAGCAGAGGTCCCTGGGACCATCAATGGAGAAGAGCAGAAAGTGGGACCCTACCCAGAGAAGCAGTGACACCAGAGATGCAGGCAGAGATGATGACATGGAGAGATGGAATGGCTGGGAACTCTAAACCCAAAGAGGGAGAAGAGCTGTGTGCTGACGACCATGGGGATGATGCATGGAGGGGATTGTAATCATGGCAATGAAATGATATATGACAGGATGAATGTAATGCTAATGTTCTACCATGTAAACTATCACATAATTCACAATAAAACATTAAAAAACGAAGAAGAAGAAGATGGGAGAAGTACACATAGTTACTATACCAAAAGGAAGTGGTAATGTTCAATCATTTCAAGAGGTAAAATATGATCAGGAACCAATGGTATTGGCAAAACAAGTTCAAACTGCTCTGAAGGCATTAACAAAAACCAAGTCTCCAGGAATTGATAGAATACCAATTGAAATGTTTCAACAAACTGACGCTACACTAGAAGCACTCGTAAGTCTATGCCAAGAAATTTGGAAGACTACAGACATCAGTGAACAATATTATGAGTATTGCATGCAAGTAAAATTTTGCTGAAGATAATTCAAAAAATGGTTGCAGCAATGCATTGACAGGAAGCTGCCAAAAATTCAAGCTGGATTCAGAAGAAGATGTGAAACATTGCTAAAATCAGTAGATTTTGGCTGAAAGCAGAAAATACCAGAAAAATGAGTAACTTTAAATATGCAGGTGATACAACCTTGCTTGCTGAAAGTGAAGGGACTTGAAGCCCTTGCTGATGAAGATCAAAGAATATAGCTTTCAGTATGGATTACAACTCAATGTAAAGAAAACCAAAATCTCACAGCTGTACCAATAGACATTGTGATAAATAGAGAGAGCATAGATGTTGTCAAGGTTTTCATTTTACTTAGATCCATAATCAACACTCATGGAAGCAGCAGTCAAGAAATCAAAGGACATATTTTATTAGGTAAATCTGCTGCAAAAGACCTCTTCGAACTGTTAAAGAGCAGGAATGTCACTTTGAGGACTAGGGTTCACGTCACACAAGCATGATATTTTCAACTGCCTCATATGCATATGAAAGTTGGGGAATGAATAAAAAATACTGATGGAGAATGACATTTGAATTATGGTGCTCATGAAGAATATTGAAAGTACCATGAGCTGCCAGCAAGTGCTTAGAGTCCTCTTCACTTTCTGTCTTAGAAGAAGTACAAGTAAAATGCTTCTTAGAAGTAAGGATGGCTAGACTTCATCTCACATACTTTGGACATGTTGTTAAGAGGAACCAGTCCCTGGAAAAAGACATCATGCTTGGTAAAGTGGAGGGTCAGCGAGAAAAAGGAAGCCCTTCAATGAGGATGGCACAGAATGGGGAAGTATTTTGTACTGTTGTGCATAGGGTCATATGAGTCAGAGCCAAATTGGTGGCACTTAAAAATAACTAAGTCTCCAGGGCCCATAAAATGAGTGACCGGGCTTGGGGGTAATTTGATGGTTTCTCTGGACTGGACTTGCTTATGGATACGGCTGCTTATAGTTCCAGATAGAACAGAAGATTCTTCAGATCAAGGAATATGTTTGTTTCCTCAGAGTACAAGTGCCATCAAATCAGTTCTGACTCATAGCAACCCTACACACAACAACCCTACACACAACACTGTGTAATCCTACACCATCTTCACAATTGTTATGTTTAAACCCATTGATGCTGCCACTGTGTCAATCCATCTCGTTGGAGGTCTTCCTCTTTTTTTGCTGACCCTCCAATTTACCAAGCATGATGTCCTATTCCACGGACTAGTCCCTCCTGATAACATATCCAAAGTATGAGAGATGAAGTCTCGTCATCCTGGCCTCTCAGGAGCGTTCTTAGCTGTACTTCCTCCAAAACAGATTTGTTGAGCAAGAGAGAAGAGCAATTTAGAAACTGGCTGTGTAACATGGGGAATTTAAAGGCATGAGGTGGCTAGCTTACACTTTTGTTGTTGTTAAGTATCCATATAGTTCTGACTCATAATGACTTTAAAAAGCCTGCACTGACAGACAGATGTTGGCTGCACTTGAAATGCATTGGCCTGGAAATGAGCCTGTATCTTCTGCCTGACAGGCAAGAATCCTACCACTGATCTACTGATGCCTCAGTAACCAAAACCTCAGGTGACAAAAACTTGACACAAAATATATTCATTACCTTTTCGGGAACACAACATCTGCTTCAAAATGTTCCTACTTTAAAAAAGAGAGAGAGAGAAAATGTCAAATGTTAAATAAGTTTTGCATTATTTAGTTCACTATATAGTTTCCAATTCTCTTAGAAATCTTGTGTCAAATTCATAGTTTCTTTTTTTTCTCTGGACTTTTCCACACCTACTGTGCAGTAATGCGTCCTGCTTACAAAAGAAGCCTGGGAAGCCATACAATATTTATGCGCACATAGAAAGAATATCACCCGGAGGCCTCTCAAATTTGGTGCTTCTTTATTTTTAAGAAGCCATTAGCTACTGAAACTTTTGTCCAGGCATCATGAAGTCAACAAGTCAAAAGAGATCCTGAATTTCTAATGATTTGCACATTTAAAGTAACATAGAATTAAATACACACATAATTTATAAAGCAGATGTGCTGAAAACATGCTGAAAGACAAAATAGTGTAAAAAATGATAAAGATTAATTTAATAAAATGTATTGAAGCAATAGCATGACAGAACAAATACAAATAGTCCATGGTAAAAACACATTCTGAAATTCCTGGGAAACACTAAGAGCATTCTTGTTAAAATCAAGAGGAAGACAAGGATGCCCACAATCCCCACTACTACTTCACATTGTACTTAACACTATCTAATGCAATTAGATGAGAAGCAGTGATAGAAGTCTCACCTTACAAGCAGGGGACTCAACCATTGCAACTCATACACAGCCACCACCCCTCTGTCAGTGGACACTTGCTTGTTGCTAAGATGCTGCAAAGGTATAAGCAGTTTCCAGAATAAGACAGAGTAGGAAGAAGAGCCTAATTTTAAAAAGTAGCCAATGAGAACATATTGCATGAATAATTTATTTCACAAAAATCAGTATAAAGGTGATCCCTATGAGTTAGAGGTTAGAAATATCTCAACTGTTTAACTTCTCCAACATGCTATACTACTCCATAGTCCTTGATATCAATAATGACTCCTCCCTTCCCTCAAGTCCCAGGGTCCTTCAACACACTGCATCATCTCACAAAACTCACAGTTGTCAAAAGAAATGAGTCATCCAATTGTGGCGGCTGCCAAGTCCCAAATCTGTAGTTCAGAGATCAGTCTGGAGGAATCTTCTCACCTATTTAGTCTTAGGAGCTGATGAACTCAAATCTGCAGGTCAGACAACAGACTGTCACTGCAGGAGGCTGCAGGAGTGAATCAGGTCAGATGTCGGGTTGAAAGTCCCATGAACTGGAGGCCAGATGCGCAATCCCATGTAAGAGAAGGAACTTGTCGAAGCAGTCTTAAAAATTTGAGTCAAACCATGCCCCCAAGGGAAACTAAGGTGGTGACTTGAGTCACACGCTTTAGTAAGGTGGGGGCATCCTTAATCTTTAGCTCCACCATAATCTTTACTCCTTGTTGCTGTTGTTATGTGTCGTGGAGTCAGTTTCGACTCCTAGCGACCCTGTACAGGGTTTCCGAAGCTGTAAATCTTTATAGGAGCAGAAAGACTCATCTTTCTCCTGCCGAACAGCTAGCTGGTAGTTTCGAATCTTTACTCCTTAGCCCCACTCTAATCTGTACTCCTTAGCATCTCATTTCAAAACAGGTCCATAATCACAGGCATAGAGGCTAGAATTGATAATATATCACTAAATGGAGAAATTTTACTAGAAGATCCATAATAAATATTTAGCTGCCCTGCAGGCCATCCCTTGGCTTTCTAGCCATTTTCCATTTCATACTTGAAGGGTTAACTTCCCCCTCCCCATCACTTACCAGTCCAAACCAGTCATTAACAGTTCTTCACTATGGTAAAGAGTTCTAAGGGTGGTACCCAGCCATTCAGGTCTGCTGTTCGTGTCTGTCTGACCTGGACAAGTTCTTCAGAAGGTTGTCCATCTTCACCCTTCTTGGCTCTGAAAAATTTGTGCTGAGGAAAGATTATTCCCTTGTTCTGAGTCTCTCTCTCTCGGTATCAGCATAATTTAGGTTTTCTCCATTTAGTTATTCCTTTACCTTCAGGTATAATATCCTTCCTTCCATTTATCATTTACTTTTACCCAAACTTTACCACATTGGGAAGAGACATCAGGTTCAGTTGCTGTGCCTGTCCACATTGCTGATAGCAAGAGCAGTCTAGCAAGTGCCTCCCCCGGTCCACTCCCATTCATGTTAGGTAGGGTCACATAGGTACGAGACTAGCAGGCTGTCTCGGCCACTAGGCGATATGGTGCTATTCACTGTCAATCCCAATTTTGTCAGATGGGGAGAAGGTACAGCCCATCCTATCAGGTCTCTGGGAATTCTGGCATATAGATTTAGGGGTATAGTTACAGTCTCCAGTTGAGGGATCACTCCTGTTTCTGGTACTCGCAGCTGCATTCCTGATCCTGGGACGAGATCTATACAAAGTCCAAGTCACTTCTCACCACACTCTAACAGTAAGCTGGTGAGTTCAAATAACCTCTAGGCAACACACTGAAAGCACATTGGGATCCTTCCCACATGAAAACTGTGACAAGCTCTTTTCTGAGATTGGGATGAAAAATAAGGCTTTTACAGGATCAATCACTGACTCAGTCTCCTTTAACCTGCTGTGTTTTCTGTACTGTTGATACTATGTCTAGATCAGCTGAAGCCACAGTTTTGTTGTTGTTGTGTGTGTGCTGTGGAGTCAGTTCTGATTCACAGCGACGCTGTACAGGGTTTCCAAGGCTGTAAATCTTTACCAGAGCAGAAAGCCTCATCTTTCTCCCACAGAATAGCTGGTAGTTTTGAACTGCTGACCTCAAGGTTTGCAGCCCGATCCGTAACCACTACGCTATCAGAGCTCCTTTGTCACAGGTGTCACTACTTTATTTAGGGCTCAATAGTCTACTGTCGACCTTCACAAGCCATCTGCCTTTTTCACAGGCCATGTTGTTGTTGTTAGGTTCCATCGAGTTGGTACCGACTCATAGCAACCTTATGCACAACAGAATGAAACACTGCTCAATCCTGGGCCAACCTCACTACTATTGCCACACTTGAGTCCATCGATGCTGCCACATGGCCAATCCATCTCGTTGGGGGTCTTCCTCTTTGTCTCTGAATCTCCACCGTACCAAACATGATATCCTTCTCCAGCCATAGAGGACTGTAAAACTGAGTATTTGTTGGCACCAACACTCCAGCCTTCAGCATGTCTTTAATCAAAGCAGTAATCTCGTCTTGCCTACCAGGTAGCCTATACTGTTTCAAATTAACAGTCTGAGTGGGTTCAGGCAATTTGAATGGTTCCCATTTAGTAAACTCAATCAATAGTGGCCTAAGGGCAGAGTTACATTCCTTCCATTTTACAATGTGGGGTAGAGGGAGTGTTCCCCAATTAGACATAATATCCATACCAATATTCATTTAGGTAAGGGAGATTCAGCTCCTCATACAAGATCTGTTTAAATCTTCCAATTCTCATCCAAACTTTCATCTTAATCCTATCAATTTTTGCATCCCCCTATCTCCTAGTCTAACCTTGGTGGTAGTGGTTATGTGCCATTGAGTTGGTTCTGACCCATAGCAACCCTGTACAGGACTTCCAAGGCTATAAATATTTACAGAAGTAGACATTCTCATCTTTCTCCTGCAGAACAGCTGGTAGTTTCAAACTGCTGACCTTGAGGTTAGCAGCCCGATTCATAACCATTACACTACCAGAGCTCCTTAGACATGGTTCCTTTATATTTTAGCAGCTGATTTGGGGATTACAATACATTGGGCTGCTGAGTCCAAGAGTTCTAAGAAAGTCTCTTCCCCATACCCAGGCCATTTTACCCACATATGCACATATGGCCTCCAGTGCCCTGCTGGGGACTGGACCAGAAGACTCTGACCACCTTGTCAATCATGATCTTGATCAGCTAGCTGAGCCTCTGCTCCAAATGGTCCCAGGTGGGAATTCCCATCATTAAATTCTTTCCAGCTAGGACGAATAGAATGGATTCATTTAGGCCTCTTTAATATTAGGGACCAGCAAAAGTTTCCTCCCAACCTCCTGTAGTGCTGTATTAAAACCTTTGTATCATCTCCATCAAGGTGAGCTATATTTATCCCATTTCTCAGTAACCATCTAAAAATCTCTTTCCTAATTGGGGTCAGTTCTATCCTAATTGCCTCTTCCTTTCTCCTATTAATTACCCCTAAGTTTTTTGCATCTGTAAAACCCATGTAGGGAAGCCAACAATTCTGCCACTGCTTCTCAGATAGTTGCTTTGTTTCACAGTAGTAAGATGACATGGGGTGCCCACGTAGAAGGGGCTCCCTTGATTACCATATTTGCCACGACCTGTGTAAGGGCATAGTCATTGGATGAATATCATGGTCACCATAAAGCCATTCCAACACTTCTTCCATCAGTAGCCCAATAGCGGCTCCCTCTGGAGTGCTCCATTGAGTATTTAGCGAGGGAGAAGGGCAGTTTTCCTTCTCAGGTAAACAGATTTTACTGCAAATTTTATCCAGTCCACCAGGCCGGCTGTCTCCTCTGGATTAACCTTCCATGTAAGTGGATTTAATATTACTATTCATGACTGTTCCATAGGGAGTTATGGGTCTTGCATCAACTCACCCATCCTCTTCCATTCTGTAGCATTCTAAACTAAAGACTGTGCCTTTAAATTAACTGCTTTCACAGTCCATTTTAGTAAGGGTTCCTCCGGATGCTGACAATACCAGTCTACAAACTGAAGCAACTCCTTTACATTATACCCTCCTAGTTTTAATAACTTCTTGTTTTTTTCCCACTTTTTGTAATACCTTCTTAGTGACCAGAGGTCATAAGGTACTTCCTATTGTTCTAACCCAATTTTTCCTTTCCGAAATCTAGTCTGAGACAAGTGGTCTGACCTCACTGGATCTGGGCTTGCTTCAGTGCTACCGTCAGCACCTACATTCTTTTTCCTTCCCATTGCAGTTACTACTGACAACAAAAAACAAGGAATTATATGTCTTGTTCTTTCCCTATTACTCTGTATTTCCATATGTATCCAACTAACTAATTCATCAGGACTATAGTCCTTTATATAAATTATCATTCCTCCCTTCCCTCAAGTCTCAGCATTCTGCAACTTGTTGCAACATCTCACAAAACTCACAGTTGTCAAAAGAAGTAGCTCATGCAATTGTGGGGACTGTTGTTGTTGTTATGTGCCGTGGAGTCGATTCCAACTCATAGTGACCTTATACAGGGTTTCCGAGGCTATAAATCTTTACGGAAGCAGAACGCCTCATCTTTCTCCCACAGAACAGCTGGTAGTTTCGAACTGCTGACTCTGAGGTTCACAGCCTGATTTGTAACCACTACGCTACCAGAACTCACTTAACTAGTAAGTCCAAAATCTGTAGTTCAGAGATCAGTCTGGAGGAATCGTCTCACCCACGTAGTCTTAGTAGTTTGGCAGATCAGCTGACAGGCTATTGATGCACAAGGCTGTGGGAGCTGGTGAATCAGGTAAGGAGAGGGGCTGAAAGTCCCATGAATTGGGATGTAATGAGCCAGATAAAGATCCAGAGCAAGAGAGCGAACTTGTCCAAAGCAGTAGTATAAATTAGTCAAACCATGCCTCCAAGGAAAACTAAGGGTGGTAACTTGAGTCACACCCTCTAGTAATCCTTGCTGCTGCTGCTGCTGCTGCTGCTGCTGTTAAGTGCTGTCGAGTTGGTTCCAACCCATAGAGATCCTGTATAGGGTTTCCAAGGAGCAGCTGGTGAGTTTGAACTGCTGACCTTGCAGTTCAAACCAACTTTGCAGTCCAGTGCATTAACCCACAGCACCACACCAGGACTCCTTAGCTCCACTGCAATCTTTACTCCTTGGTGGTGGTGACTGTATGTCACAGTCAATTCTGACTCAACTCAACCCTGTATAGAGTTTCTGAGGCTATAAATCTTTATGGGAACAGAAAGCCTCATCGTTCTCCTGAGGAGAAACTGGTGGATTCTAACTTCTTACCTTGAGGTTAGCAGCCCAGCTCACAATCTGCTATAATACCAGGTCTCCAAATCTTTATTCCTTAGCATCTCATTTCAAAATGGGTTCATAATTACAAGCATAGAGGATTTGTAATACATCACAAAATGGAGAAATTTGGCTAGAAAGGCCATAATCAATAATTTGCTGCCATGCATATATGGACTACACAATCTGAGTCACAAACAATCACAATGGTGTGGGTCCAGGCAGCATTCATTCACTTATGAGTGGGGTCCTTATGAGTCAGGGCTGATTCAACAGTACTAACAACAAAAACAATGCAATTAGACAGGAAAACACAATGAGAAGACCAAGAAATGAAGGGGAGGGGAAACGTGGAGGAAAAAATGAAATAAAGCTCTCTGTGTTGACAGTTGATATGAGAGTAATCTGGAAATTTAAAAAGAATTGTTGCTAAAACTGATGCAAACACAAAAATATTTCAATAAAGAAAAAGCATATAAAACGTAACATACTTAATAGCCTTCAGAACTTGTACCTAAATTATAAACAACCCTCACTATTTAATAATAAATAGAAAAACAGCCCAATTTGGAAAATGAGCAAAGAACTTAAGTAGACATTTCACCAAGGAAGAAATTCAGATGGCCAACAACCACGAGCGAAGAGGCTGAATGTCATTAGTCATTGGTGGTGGGTATCATCAAATTGATTTCAACTCATAGCAACCCCATGTGAGAGTGTAGACTTGTCCCAGGAGGTTTTCTAGGTTGTAATCTTTACAGGTGCAGATCACCAGCTCTTCTCCCACAGAAACACTGGGTTAGCAGCAGAGAGCTTAACCACTGCACTACCAGGGATCCCTACACTGAGAAACTCCTAGACCTAGGGGAAGATGGCTGCTAAAACACATGGAAGTAGATCTTCAAGGAATGCTGGGCCTATAGATGCTGAAAGGAGACAAGGGCCTTTCTCTAGAGTCAACACAGACAGAAAGCCTTCCCCTAGAGCTGGTTTTATGAATTTGGACTTACGGTCTCCTAAACTTTGAGAGAATAAATGCCTGTTTGTTAAAGCCATTCATGTGTGGTACTTCTATTATAGTTATTGTTGTTGTTGTTAAGTGCCGTTGAGTTGATTCCGACCCATAGCGGCCCTGTATAGGGTTTCCAAGGAGCAGCTGGTGAGCTTGAACCACCGACCTTGCAGTTCAAACGACTTTACAGTCTGACACATTAGCCCACAGCGCCCACCAGGACTCTATTATAGTAGCACTAGATAACTGAGACAGAATTTGTTATAGCAGCACTGGATAGCTAAGACAGAATATACCCCATCGAGTCTGTTCCAACTCATAGAGACCCCATAGGACAGAGTAGAGGTGTTCCTTTGGGTTTCTGAGACTAAATCTTTATGGCAGCTGGAAGCCTCATCTTTCTCCCCCAGAGCAGCTGGTTGGTTTGTGCCTTCAGTCTTGTAGTTAGCAGCTACTGCACACCAGGGTGCTTTGGTAATATCATTAGGAAAATGCAAATCAAAACTACAGTGAGATACCATTTAACAACCACAACAGAAAATAACAGGAATTGGTCAGGGTGTGGAGACATTAAAACCCTAATGAATAAATTTCTGGTGGGAATGCAAAATGGTACAGCCACTGCAGAAAACAGGAAAACAGTTCAATGGTTCCTCAAAAAGTTAAACATAGAGTTACCATATGACCCAGCTGTTCTATTCCTTGTTGCTGTTACTGTTGTTGTCAAGTGCCATCAAGTCGGGTCCAACTAATAGCAACCCTGTATAGGGTTTCCAAGGAGCAGTTGGTGGATTTGAACTGCTGACTTTGTGGTTCGCAGCCCAGTATTGATCCTACAGCACCACACCAAGAGTTCTGTTCTACTCCTAGATACTTACATATGTTTAATGAAATTAAAACATGCCTCCACACAAATTAAAGTAGCCAAAAGAGAAAACAATGCAAATGTCCATCAACTTACGAATGGATAAATGAGTCTGTATCCATACAATAGAATATTATTTAACAATAAAAAATAATGAAGTAATGATACATGCTACAATGTGGATGAACCTTGAAAACACTATGCTAAGAAAGAAGCCAACCACAGAAGATCACAGACTATATTATCCAGAATAAGCAAATCTATAAAGATAGAGAAAAAACTGAAGTCATCAACAATTTCATTCTACTTGGATCAACAATCAAGCCCATAGAAGCAACAGACAAGCAATCAAATGATTTGCATTGAACAAGTGTGCTGCAAAAGATCTCTTTAAAATGAAAAAAGCAAAGGTGTCATTTTGATGACTACTGTGCACCTGGCTCAAGTCATGGTGTTTCCAATCATCTTCCTGAGAACTGGACAATGCAAAAGGAAGACAGAAAAAAAAATTGATGCATTTGAAATGTGGCAGTGCTGTGGAATTGAATAAACAGTGACTCTGTAAGATAAGCACTGGACTGCAAACCACAAGGACAGTGGTTGGAGCCCACAAAGATTTACTGCCTTGGAAACCCTATACAGGGTCACGATGAGTTGGTACTTAACAACAACAGCAGCAACCAGAAGAATGAACAAATTGTTCTTAGAAGAAACTCAACCAGAATGGCCCTTGGAAGTGATGATGACAAGACTTTGGCTCACTTACCTGGACCTGTCATCAGGAAAGACCAGGCACTAGGAAAGGACATCATGTTTGGTAGAGGGTCAGTGAAAACTAGAGAAACCTTCAGTGAGATGGACTGACAATAGACTCAAACATTCCAATGCTCATGAAGGTGATGTAGAACCACCATTTAACTCTGTGATACATATGATTGCCATGAATGGGAGCCAACTCGATGGCAACTAACAACAACAACAATAGAGAGGGAAAGTAGATGAGTGTTTGTCTAGGGCTCTTGGAGAACCGTGAGGCTGGAAAAATGAGAAGTGACTGCTAATAAGCACAAAATGTCTACTTTGGGATAGTAAAAATGTCCTAAAATTAGAATATGGTGATTGATGGTTGCTAACTCTGATTCACAGAGTTAGCAACCATCAATCACCATATGTGAATGGAGTCTTGGTGTGGCACTGTGGGTTAAAGCGCCAGACTGCAAAGCCATTTGAACTGCAAGGTTAGTGGTTCAAGCTCACCAGCTGCTCCTCGGAAACCCTATACAGGTTCACTATGGGTCAGATCCAATTCGATGGCACTTAACAACAACAACAACTCTGTGAATACACTAAAAATATGTGCACTTTAACAGATCAACTATCTGGTATGTGAATGGTAGCTAAATAAGGCTATAAAAATTAATAACCTTCATATTACAAACCGCTTGTTAAGTGCTGTAGAGTCACTTACAACTCGTAGCAACTCTGTATAGGGTTTCTGAGGAGTGGCTGGTGAGTTTGAACCACTGACCTTGCAGTTCAAACTGACCTTGCGAGCAGTGCATTATCCCACAGTACCATACCAGGACCCCTCAAACTGGTTAGTTCTAGTTAAAAGAGAAGATGAAGTGAAAAAAAAAGATATTTGGAATAAATTTACAAAGAATGTACATAAGGAAAACTCAACTTTTTGAAAGATGCAATAGTATGTTTTTATTGTACCTTTTT